>NW_024609829.1:185000-515000 GCF_018296145.1 Oncorhynchus tshawytscha
CATTGGGACAAAGATCGTACTTTTTGGAGAAATGTCCTCTGGTCTGATGAATCAAAAATAGAACGGTTTGGCCATAATGACCATCGTTATGTTTGGAGCAAAAAGGGGGGGCTTACAGACAGAAGAACACCATCCCAACTGTGAAGCATGGGGTGGCAGCCTCATGTTGTGGGGGTGCTTAGCTGCAGGAGGGACTGGTGAACTTCACAAAATAGATGACATCATGAGGCAGGAAAATTATGTGGATATATTGAAGCAACATCTCAAGACATCAGTCAGGAAGTTAAAGCTTGGTCGCAAATGGGTCTTCTAAATGAACAATGACCCCAAGCATACTTCCAAAGTTGTGGCAACATGGCTTAAGGACAACAAAGTCAAGGTATTGGAGTGGCCATCACAAAGCCCTGACCTCAATCCTATAGAACATTTGTGGGCAGAACTGAAAAAGCATTTGCGAGCAAGGAGACCTACAAACCCGACTCCATTACACCAGCCCTGTCAGGAGGAATGGGCCAGAATTAACCCAACTTATTGTGGGAAGCTTGTGGAAGGCACCACCACAACGTTTAACCCAAGTTAAACAATTTAAAGGCAATTCTACCAAACACTAATTGAGTGTATGTACATTTCTGACCCACTGGGAATGTGATGAAAGAAATAAAAAGCTGAAATAAATCACTCTCGACTATTATCCTGACATTTCACATTCTTAAAATAAAGTGGTGATCCTAACTGACCTAAGACAGGGAATTTTTACTAGGATTAAATGTCAGGAATTGTGAAAATATTAGTTTAAATGTATTTGGCTAAGGTGTATGTAAACTTCCGACTTCAAATGTACGTTCATGTGTTCATGTGTGTGTTCAATGCATAGCCAGTGAGAAGGCAGCAGACAGAAGGATGCCATTAGTGTAATATGATGAAACAGGACAGGCTTACACTGTTAATGTATTTGTGTGAGTGTATGAGTGAGTGAGTGAGTGTGTGTGTGAGAGTGAGTGAGTGAGTGAGTGTGTGTGTGAGAGTGAGTGAGTGTGTGAGAGTGAGTGAGTGAGTGAGTGAGTGAGTGAGTGAGTGAGTGAGTGAGTGAGTGAGTGAGTGAGTGAGTGAGTGAGTGAGTGAGTGTGTGAGTGAGTGAGTGAGTGAGTGTGTGTGAGTGTGTGTGTGTGTGAGTGAGTGAGTGAGTGAGTGAGTGTGTGTGTGAGTGAGTGAGTGAGTGAGTGAGTGAGTGAGTGAGTGAGTGTGTGTGTGAGAGTGAGTGAGTGAGTGTGTGTGTGAGTGAGTGAGTGAGTGAGTGAGTGAGTGAGTGAGTGAGTGAGTGTGTGAGAGTGAGTGAGTGAGTGAGTGAGTGAGTGAGTGAGGGTGTGAGTGTGAGTGTATGTGTGTGTGTCTCTCTCTCTCTCCGGTAACTAGCCTGCTCTAGCTGGAGAGTCAGAGACCTCTCTCTCCCTCCTCTACCTCCTCTCTGTCCTTTCCTACCCACCTACCCTTTCTCCTCCCTCTCTCTCCACTTCAGTTTCTCTGCCTCTTACGCTCTTCCCCTCTCTCCTCCCCTCCTCACCCCTCAGAGGGGAACATAACAGGAATTAGAGCAATGAGGGAGATGGGAGGGAGGAGGGGAGGAGATGAGGGGAGACGGGGAGGAGGAGAGGAGGTGTGACAGGAAATGGAGCTAGTCTTATCCAGAATGACGAGGGTTTATCAGCGTGTAATAAGTTCCAGGCGGCTGCATGCGGAGGGTAAGGCTGAACAACCCCCTCTATCTAATTCTCTTTCTTCCTCTCTCTCTCCTCCTCCTCCTCTTTTTAACTCTCCCTTTTCCTTACTCTCTGCCTCTTTTACATGAACAAACATACATCTTCGAAACAGACAGGAGCGTCTCAGCAGGTCTGAGATCAGTGTATTGGTGCAGAAGAGAAGCATCCGGTCTCGAGCACCTGCTCTAAGAACACACACAAACAGACACACATGCCCAGATAAGACATCAGCACTTCTTTGTGCTCATTGAAAGAGATATATGAACAAGGAGCATTATTCAGTAAACAGAGAAAAATGTTTTCCAATTAATATATAGCTGCAGTATAAGCTACTGGTCTTGGATAACGTACAATCTGTAAAGTGTTTTGGGTATTTATTTCACTTTGTGTGTTTTATATTTGTGCTGACCGTAAAGCTCATCGCTGTCCTAAATCATTTGTGTAATCACCTTACACACTCATCTAGCTGATCTTGGGTGTAATCATTAGTCCAACAGTTGCAAATTAGAGTTTCTATTAGACAAATTCAGGCATGTTTATCCCTGTTTCGATCCGTTTGCTTCCATTTAAGAAAAGTTTTTCAACAGAATCGGCAGAATGAATACACCCCTGATCACACGCAAACAATTTATTCTCACAGCAGCCACATAAAAAGAGCATGATCACTTTGCTGGTTGAAAATATAATTTATTCTCACAACTATCTACATGCTCTCCTCCTCTCAACCTTTCCCTTCACTTGTGGACTTCAGTGCACAACACATCAGGTCTGTGACCAGGTGAAAAATCCTTTCCAAGCCAAATCATGACGGCTAAAAACTACACACAGCCAACATCATTATCACGTCATAGTCATCTAGAACTAATGCTACAATCATGCAGTACCGTGTACAGTCAGAAAGCAGTTACACCGGTGGGACCCCGGTGGCAATAAATGAATAAAACCAAAAGCTTACCTTGACTTGGAAGAGTTCCAGCTAGATAACATAGCATCCCTCTCTGTTCGAGCTGGGTGTTTGAGTAGGCTAAACTAGCTAGCTGCATTTGCTAGCTAAGTCAGTCACAGTGGTCAGGTATTCTGCTACTGTGTACTCATTGTTGAGGGCCAAATAGCATTCTAGTTCTCTTTTTTTTGTTGATTCTTTCCAATGTGTCAAGTAATTATCTTTTTGTTTTCTCATGATTTGGTTGGGTCTAATTGTGTTGCTGTCCTGGGGCTCTGTGGCGTCTGTTAGTGTTCGTGAACAGAGCACCAGGACCAGCTTGCTTAGGGGGATTCTCTCCAGTTTATCTCACTGTAGGTGATGGCTGTGTTATGAAAGCTTTGGGAATCACTTCATTTTTGGTGGTTGTAGAATTTAAAGTCTCTTTTTCTGGGTTTTGATAATTAGCGGGTTTTGGCCTAATTCTGCTCTGAATGCATTATTTGGTGTTCTACGTTGTACACAGAGGATATTTTTGCAGAATTCTGCATGCAGAGTCTCAATTTGGTCTCCCATTTTGTGATTTCTTGGTTTGTGAGCAGATACCAGACCTCACAACCATAAAAGGCAATGGGTTATTCAACAGATTCTTTTTTTGAATGTTTCTGAAATGTGATGTTCCTTTTGATGGCATAGAAGGCCCTTCTTGCCTTGTCTCTCAGATTGTTCACAGTTTTGTGGAAGTTACCTGTGGTGCTGATGTTTGGGCCGAGGTATCGTTTTTTTGTGTGTTCTAGGGCAGTGCTCCCAAACTTTCTCTAGTCCCGTACCCCTTCATACATTCAACCTCCAGCTGCGTACCCCCTCTAGCACCAAGGTCAACGGACTCTCAAATGTTCTTTTTTGCCATCATTATAAGCCTGCCACACACACACACACTATACGATACCTTTATTAAAACATAAGAATGAGTGTGAGTTCGTCACAACACGGCTCGTGGGAAGTGACAAAGAGCTCTTATAGGATGAAGGCACAAATAATAATAATTAATAACTTTGCTCTTTATTTAACCATCTTACATATAAAACCTTATTTGCTCATTGAAAATGGTGAATAACTCACCACAGGTTAATGATAAGGATGTGCTTGATAGGATGCACGTAACTCTGCAATGTTGGGTTGTATTGGAGAGTCTCAGTCTTAAATCATTTTCCACACACAGTCTGTGCCTGTATTTAGTTTTCATGCTAGTGAGGGTCGAGAATCCACTATCACATAGGTACGTGGTTGCAAAGGTCATTAGTGTCTTAACAGCGCGATTTACCAAGGCAAGACACTGACCGCAGCCCAATCCAGAAATCTGGCAGTGGCTTCTGATTAAATTACATTTTCACAGAACCGCTTGTTGCAATTTCAATGAGGCTCTCTTGTTCAGATATCGGTAAGTGGACTGGAGGCAGAGCATGAAAGGGATAACGAATCCAGTTGTTTATGTCATCCGTTTCGGGAAAGTACCTGCGTAATTGCGCACCCAACTCACTCAGATGCTTCCCTATATCACATTTGACATTGTCCGTAAGCTTGAGTTAATTTGCACACAAAAAAAATCATACAATGATGGAACAACCTGTGTGTTATCCTTGTTAATGCAGACAGAGAAGAGCTCCCACCTATTAATCATAGCCTCAATTCTGTCCCACACATTGATTATAGGTGCGGAGAGTCCCTGTAATTCTAGATTAAGATCATTCAGGCGAGAAAAAACATCACCCAGATAGGCCAGTCGTTTGAAAAACTCGTCATCATGCAAGCGGTCAAACAAGTGAAAATTATGGTCAGTAAAGAAAACTTTAAGCTAGTCTCTCGATTTTCAAAAAATGTGTCACTACTTTGCCCCTTGATAACCAGCGCACTTCTGTATGTTGTAAAAGCGTTACACGGTTGCTGCCCATATCATTGCATAGTGCAGAAAATACATGAGAGTTCAGGGGCCTCGCTTTAACAAAGTTAACCATTTTCACTGTAGTGTCCAAAACGTCTTTCAAGCTGTCAGGCATTCCCTTGGCAGCAAGAGCCTCTCGGTGGATGCTGCAGTGTACCCAAGTGGCGTCGGGAGCAACTGCTTGCCCGCGTGTTTCCACTCCACTATGTCTCCTTGTCATGGCTTTTGCGCCCTCAGTACCAACACATCTTGACCACCAAGATGATGTCACAAAGCTGTCTCCTGTTGTCCTGGTTTCTAGTGGTTTGCAGAAGAGGATGTCTTCCTTAACCCCCCATAAACGTAACGGACATATACCAGGAGCTGTGCCAGGCCCGCCACGTCTGTTGACTCATCCAGCTGTAACGCTTTGAATTCACTGGCTTGTATGCGAAGCAGTAATTGTTTCATCTCCTGTCATGTCACTGATGCGTCGTGAAACAGTGTTGTTTGATGAAGGTATTGTCGGTATAGCTTTTTTGGGCCTTTTCCCCCCCAGCATTGTCCCAGCCATATCACCGGCAGCAGGAAGAATTAAGTCCTCCACAATAGTATGGGGCTTGCCTGTCCTAGCCACTCGGTAGCTCACCATATGAGACGTTTCTAGTCCCTTCTTCTTAAATGGTATCTGTTGCTTTTATATATGATATATTATTACTCGAAAGTCATCTTAATTCTCGCTCAAAATACTCCCCTTGGCTTATTTTTCAAATTGGCATGTTTTGTTTCTAAATGTCTGCACAAGACTGAAGGTTTCATCGAGTTGTGGGATAGTACTTTTGCACATAAACTCAGCAAAGAAAGAAACGTCCCATTTTCAGGACCCTGACATTCAAAGATAATTCGTAAAAATCCAAATTACTTCACAGATCTACATTGTAAAGGGTTTAAACACTGTTTCCCATGCTGTTCAATGAACCATAAACAATTAATGAACATGCACCTGTGGAAAGGTCGTTAAGACACTAACAGCTTACAGACGGTAGGCAATTAAGGTCACAGTTATGAAAACTTAGGACACTAAAAAAGCCTTTCTACTGACTCTGAAAAACACCAAGGATGCCCAGGGTCATAGGCATGCTGCAAGGAGGCATGAGGACTGCAGATGTGGCCAAGGCAATAAATTGTGAGATGCCTAAGACAGCGCTACAGGGAGACAGAACGGACAGCTGATTGTCCTAGCAGTGGCAGACCATATGTAACAACACCTGCACAGGATCGGTACATCCGAACATTACACCAGCTGGACAGGTACAGGATGGCCTCAACAACTGCCCGAGTTACACCAGGAACGCACAATCCCTCCATCAGTGCTCAGACTGTCCGCAATAGGCTGAGAGAGGCTGGATGGAGGGCTTGTAGGCCTGTTGTAAGGCAGGTCCTCACCAGACATCACCGGCAACAACGTCGCCTATGGGCACATCCCACCATCACTGGACCAGACAGGACTGGCAAAAAGTGCTCTTCACTGATGAGTCGCGGTTTTGTCTCAACAGGGGTGATGGTCGGATTCACGTTTATCATCGAAGGAATGAGCGTTACACCGAGGCCTGTACTCTGGAGCGGGATCGATTTGGAGGTGGAGGGTCCGTTATGGTCTAGGGCGGTTTGTCACAGTATCATCGGACTGAGCTTGTCATTGCAGGCAATCTCAACGCTGTGCGTTACAGGGAAGACATCCTCCTCCCTCATGCAGTACCCTTCCTGCAGGCTCATCCTGACATGACCCTCCAACATGACAATGCCACCATCCATACTGCTCGTTCTGTGTGTGATTTCCTGCAAGACAGGAATGTCAGTGTTCTGCCATGGCCAGCGAAGAGCCCGGATCTCAATCCCATTGAGCACGTCTGGGACCTGTTGGATCGGAGGGTGAGGGCTAGGGCCATTCCCCCCAGAAATATCTGGGAACTTGCAGGTTGTATTGGTGGAATAGATGTTAATCTCACAGCAAGAACTGGCAAATCTGGTACAGTCCATGAGGAGGAGATGCACTGCAGTACTTCATGCAGCTGGTGGTCACACCAGATACTGACTGTTACTTTTGATTTTGACCCCCCCTTTGTTCAGGGACACATTATTCCATTTCTGTTAGTCACATGTCTTTGGAACTTGTTCAGTTTAGGTCTCCGTTGTTGAATCTTGTTATTTTCATACAAATATTTACACATGTTTAGGTTGCTGAAAATAAACGCAGTTGACAGTGAGAGGACGTTTCTTTTTTTGCTGAGTTTATAACACACTGTGGCTGAGGAAAGGCACTACTCCAATATAAGTGAACCCCAAATCAATGTAGTTCTCATCATATTTGTGCCTCTTCGATGGCCCAAGTCCCTGTCTGTTGTTCAGTGCTTTCCCGGGTAAGGGGGCAGTAGCTCTTCAGTTGCATCAGATTCACAACTGTCAGTGTCCATGCTAGCCGGGCTAACAACAAATGTAGAATTACTAATGCTAGCATTAGATGTGCTCGTGGAAGCAGAACAACTTGTGTCGTCGACAGGTGCAGGTGTAGTACTGCAGGTAGTAGCAGTACTACCAGTAGAGCTGCTATGTGTCTCTATGGACGCGGGCCTTACTTTTTTTAACCATTTATCAATTTTCGAGCAAACAGAATGAGCAGCAGCTACTTTTGGCTACATAGTGGAATTCCCGCGAGAGAGTAACGGTTAATGTGATTGGATGTTAGTTGTTTGACTAGGCTACCTGTATTTGACATTGTGTCGTTATTTCTCTGAACACTAGATGGTTTAATTTTATTTTTGGCAGTGAAACGAGGCTACTCAGGTGAGAAAAAAAACTCAACCAAATGTATAGCCCCGTTGGAAAATATAAATTGACCGTTTGAATTTTTTATGCTTTAGTTATTTTTAATTTTTTTATGTGAATCACAATTTTATTTGCCGTATCCCTGACAACATTGCGCGTACCCCAGTTTGGGAATACCTGCTCCAGGGCAACTGTGTCTAGATGGAATTTGTATTCGTGGTCCTGGCAACTGGACCTTTCTTGGAACACCATTATTTTTGTCTTACTGAGATTTACTGTCAGGGCCCAGGTCTGACAGAACCTGTGCAGTAGATCTAGGTGCTGCTGTAGGCCCTCATTGTTTGGGGACAGAAGCACCAGACCATCAGCAAACAGTAGACATTTGTCTTCAGATTCTAGTAGGGTGAGGCCGGGTGCTGCAGACTGTTCTAGTGCCCTCGCCAATTCGTTGATTTATATGGTGAAGAGGGTGGGGCTTAAGCTGCATCCCTGTCTCACCCAACGGCCCTGTGGAACGAAAATGTGTGTTTTTTGCCTATTGTAGCCACACAGTATTAATTTGTGTACATGGATTTTACATTCCATATGTCTTTCCCCCCCAACACCACTTTCCATCCATTTGTATAGCAGACCCTCATGCCAAATTGAGTTAAAAGCTTTTTTAAATCAACTAGGGTCTCTCTCTATTAACTTGTTCAAAACGGTTCAACTATTGTCCTTCTCCCTCTTTGAATCAACTACTAACCACATTTTTCGCACTGCAGTGCTAGCTAGCTGTAGCTTATGCTTTCAGTACTGGTCACTCTCTGATTGGGTGGACAAGATGTCAGCTCGTGCTGCAAAAGCTCTGATAGGTTGGAGGTTGGAGGACGGAGGACATCCTCCGGAAGTTGTCATAATTACTGTGCAAGTCTATGGAAGGGGGTGAAAACCATGAGCCGCCTAGGTTTTGTATTGAAGTCAATTTACCAAGAGGAGGACATAAGCTAGCTCACCTCTAGTTACACCATGGTGCTATCCTACAGTGTTGCTACTGTAGACCTTCATTGCAATGTGTACATATTTAGTTTAGTTTTATCTAAAAATAATAACATCAGTCTAACATTAGTCCCCCAGCAGTGCTACATTCCTGGTTTTCTTATAGCTGTAACCCCCCTGTGCTGTAACTGATGGAGAGCTCTCAGCTCAGAAGGCTCAGCTGACAGTGTGTGTGTGTGTGTGTGTGTTTGATTCTGTGTAGTGATATGGGTTAGATGGATGGGGCTCCAGGGGGGTACAGAGAGGGGTAGGGTATAGGGTAAGTGAAAATAGATGGAGGGACAAGAGGGGAAAGGTGGATGGTAGGGAAGGAGAGGCGGGGAATAAAAGGGAGAGAAAGTGCAGGGGGACATTGTGGGGAGCGGGGTAAAGCAAGCGAGAGAGTGACATTGTGGGGGGAGCGGGGTAAAGCAAGCGAGAGAGTGACATTGTGGGGGAGCGGGGTAAAACAAGCGAGAGAGTGACATTGTGGGGGAGCGGGGTAAAACAAGCGAGAGAGTGACATTGTGGGGGAGCGGGGTAAAACAAGCGAGAGAGGGACATTGTGGGGGAGCGGGGTAAAACAAGCGAGAGAGGGACATTGTGGGGGAGCGGGATAAAACAAGCGAGAGAGTGACATTGTGGGGGAGCGGGGTAAAACAAGCGAGAGAGTGACATTGTGGGGAGCGGGGTAAAACAAGCGAGAGAGTGACATTGTGGGGGAGCGGGGTAAAACAAGCGAGAGAGTGACATTGTGGGGGAGCGGGGTAAAACAAGCGAGAGAGGGACATTGTGGGGGAGCGGGGTAAAACAAGCGAGAGAGTGACATTGTGGGGAGCGGGATAAAACAAGCGAGAGAGCGACATTGTGGGGGGCGGGGTAAAACAAGCGAGAGAGCGACATTGTGGGGGGAGCGGGATAAAACAAGCGAGAGAGCGACATTGTGGGGGGGCGGGATAAAACAAGCGAGAGAGCGACATTGTGGGGGGGGCGGGATAAAACAAGCGAGAGAGCGACATTGTGGGGGGGCGGGATAAAACAAGCGAGAGAGCGACATTGTGGGGGAGCGGGGTAAAACAAGCGAGAGAGCGACATTGTGGGGCGGGGTAAAACAAGCGAGAGAGTGACATTGTGGGGGAGCGGGATAAAACAAGCGAGAGAGCGACATTGTGGGGGGCGGGGTAAAACAAGCGAGAGAGCGACATTGTGGGGGGCGGGGTAAAACAAGCGAGAGAGTGACATTGTGGGGGGCGGGGTAAAACAAGCGAGAGAGCGACATTGAGGGGGGCGGGGTAAAACAAAGAGAGCGACATTGTGGGGGGCGGGGTAAAACAAGCGAGAGAGTGACATTGTGGGGGCGGGGTAAAACAAGCGAGAGAGCGACATTGAGGGGGGCGGGGTAAAACAAGCGAGAGAGCGACATTGTGGGGGGGGCGGGGTAAAACAAGCGAGAGAGCGACATTGTGGGGGGCGGGGTAAAACAAGCGAGAGAGTGACATTGTGGGGGGGGCGGGATAAAACAAGCGAGAGAGTGACATTGTGGGGGCGGGGTAAAACAAGCGAGAGAGCGACATTGAGGGGGCGGGGTAAAACAAGCGAGAGAGCGACATTGTGGGGGGGGGGGTAAAACAAGCGAGAGAGCGACATTGAGGGGGGCGGGGTAAAACAAGCGAGAGAGCGACATTGTGGGGGGCGGGGTAAAACAAGCGAGAGAGTGACATTGTGGGGGGCGGGGTAAAACAAGCGAGAGAGCGACATTGTGGGGGGGGGGGGTAAAACAAGCGAGAGAGTGACATTGTGGGGGCGGGGTAAAACAAGCGAGAGAGCGACATTGTGGGGGCGGGGTAAAACAAGCGAGAGAGCGACATTGTGGGGGGGGGGTAAAACAAGCGAGAGAGTGACATTGTGGGGGCGGGGTAAAACAAGCGAGAGAGTGACATTGAGGGGGCGGGGTAAAACAAGCGAGAGAGCGACATTGTGGGGGCGGGGGTAAAACAAGCGAGAGAGTGACATTGTGGGGGCGGGGTAAAACAAGCGAGAGAGCGACATTGAGGGGGGCGGGGTAAAACAAGCGAGAGAGCGACATTGTGGGGGGGGGGTAAAACAAGCGAGAGAGTGACATTGAGGGGGGCGGGGTAAAACAAGCGAGAGAGTGACATTGAGGGGGGCGGGGTAAAACAAGCGAGAGAGTGACATTGTGGGGGCGGGGTAAAACAAGCGAGAGAGTGACATTGAGGGGGGCGGGGTAAAACAAGCGAGAGAGTGACATTGTGGGGGGGGGTAAAACAAGTGAGAGAGTGACATTGAGGGGGGGGCGGGGTAAAACAAGCGAGAGAGTGACATTGAGGGGGGCGGGGTAAAACAAGCGAGAGAGTGACATTGAGGGGGGCGGGGTAAAACAAGCGAGAGAGCGACATTGAGGGGGGCGGGGTAAAACAAGCGAGAGAGTGACATTGAGGGGGGCGGGGTAAAACAAGCGAGAGAGCGACATTGTGGGGGGCGGGGTAAAACAAGCGAGAGAGCGACATTGAGGGGGGCGGGGTAAAACAAGCGAGAGAGCGACATTGTGGGGGGGCGGGGTAAAACAAGCGAGAGAGCGACATTGAGGCCTGGTTAAAAGGGGGAAAGACAGCAGAAAAGAAAAATAGAAAATGCTGTGATTATGTTGCTAACGGTTTCATTTACTCTGGTGCGTTATGGAGAACGATGATGGAGTGTGTGTGTTTGTTTTTCTCCGCATGTGTGTGAGTGAGTGGCGATGATGGAGTCTGGTGTGTCACAGTCGAGTGAACAGTGGGGGAAGATCAATAGCACAGAGGTTATAATCAACATCAGAAAAACTCTGCTATCATTTATTCCCAGCCAGGTAGGACCAGATCCACTACAGTATTCCACGTTTGTCCAGGTCCCCAGGATGTCTGGAGATGCCTTCAATACCGACCACTAAGGGCAACGTGAGCGTGTATTACCATCTAGTAGGCTCGCGGCTTGCCAGGACGTTGTGGATGGGGATAGAGGAAGGGCTTAAACCGTGAGCTATGGCTCAGAGGATTGTTGGTTGCTAGGCAATTGTTAAAAATAATTATGTTTTAACGCTATCCCAAATTTGACCAGGTCTCTCTTGGAAAAGAGATATTATCTCAATGAGAAAAAATCTGTATAAATTAAAGTAAAAAAATATATAAAAAAATAAATCTTAATCCTGACTTTAACCAGTCAGAATTACAGAGTAGTTCACTATTTTACAACTTAATGTTAGATGATTCCCCACCTTAAAAGTATTCTATTGGCCAAGAGAAACTGTAATCCAGGTTCAGTTGTCTTCAAACAGCCACTACAAACTTCAGCTAACCTTAGCTAACAATCAATGGAAGTGATAGGGGCATGTGAACATGTACAAATTATACATGTTTTTAATCCATTCAAATCAACTGCATATTTGGTTTCATGTTACTTATAAAGGTGATTTGGCCATCAATTTAAAATAAAAATGACACGCCCCCATCACTTCCATTGATTGATAGCTTGTGGTGGCTGTTTAAAGAGAACTGAACAATAGATTACACTTTCTGCTGGCCCAGAGACTACTTTTAGGGTGAGGAACCATCTTACATTAAGTTGAAATTGAAAACAATCGCAACAAGGTACTTAATTGTTACCCAGAAATTATTTGATATTGAGATAAAAATGGCTGCATAGGACATTAAACATGTTGGAATTAATGCCTAAACTTAACCGTAAAATGTTTAGGTTTATACCCCCTTGGACAAACGTTGAATGCTGAAGTGAGACTGAGCTTGTTGCTTATACCAACAGAGATCAAGCACACACGCATGGTGATGTCTACTCAGTGAGATGGATGCTGCCACACTAGACACCATCTCTCAATCACCTAGCATTACAGCTGTCTATAGCTGTCTGTTGACCTCCAATCCCCTCTACAGACACACGCATGACTGCAATAACACAGGGTCAAGGTTCCTCTGAGCGATGGGGGAATGAGGGAAAGGTAGAGAGGGGTAGAGGGTGGGAGACAGGGAGAAAGGGGGTGTCTGTCAGTGTGTGATTGATGGAGCAGATTCTAAGGCTACATTATAGCTCTAGCGTCTGAGACAGAGACTTTTATATATTTATTTAACTAGGCAAGTCAGTTCAGAACAAAATTCTTATTTACAATGACGGCCTACCAAAAGGCCTCCTGCGGGGACGAAGGCCTGGGATTAAAAATAAAACATAAATACAATATAAATATAGGACAAAACACATCACAACGAGACAACACAACATTGCAGGTAAGTGTGCTATCGAGCAACACATGACAACACTGCATGGTAGCAACACAACAAAAACAACAACAACATGGTAGCAACACAACAGCAGCACAAATCATGGTACAAACAGAAGAGTGAGACAGAGATACAAAGAGACCGAGACGGAGAGAGACAGGTTGTGTGTGTTTTTGTTCTTCATTTAGGCATACAAGACCACCTGGTGAAAATATGCAGTGGGGCTTGAAACATATCTCACTCCCCCACACACAAATAAAATGTTTTCTTTAGTAATGACTTACAGGACCAATCAGGGTTAAGCACCTTTCTCATTCCAACAATAACAGCACACAGTTACACGAAGCAGCTCCAGCAGGGCAGAAATGTAATGAACTGATTTGTTGGAAAGGTGGCATCCTGGGATGGTGCCATGTTGAATGTCATTGAGCTCTTCATTAAGGCCATTCTACTGCCAATGTTTGTCTACGGAGATTGCATGGCTGTGGGCTCAGATGTGTCAGCAACAGATGTGGCTAAAATCGCCAAATCCACTACCTTGAAGAGGTGTTCACATATAGTACCAGTCAAAAGTTTGGACACACCTGCTCATTCCATTTTTTTTAAAAAAAAAAAAATTCTACATTGTAGAATAATAGTATAGACATCCAAACTATGAAATAACACAATCATGTAGTAACCAAAAGAAGTGTTAAACAAATCCAAATATATTTTAATATGTGAGATTCTTCAAAGTAGCCACCCTTTGCACACTCTTGGCATTCTCTCAACCAGCTTCATGAGGTAGTCACCTGGAATGCATTTCAATTAACAGGTGTGCCTTTTTAAAAGTTCATTTGTGTAATTTCCTTCTTTCTTAATGCGTTTGAGCCAATCAGTTGTGTTGTGACAAGGTAAGGGTGGTATACAGAACTCTGCAGCAGAGGTAACTGCACCTCAGATTGCAGCCCAAATAAATGCTTCACAGAGTTCAAGTAACAGACACATCTCAACATCAACTGTTCAGAGGAGACTGGGTGAATCAGGCCTTCATGGTCAAATTGCTGCAAAGAAACCACTACTAAAGGACACCAATAATAATAAGAGACTTGCTTGGGCCAAGAAACACGAGGAATGGACATTAGAACGGTGGAAATCTGTCCTTTGGTCTGATGAGTCCAAATCTGCGATTTTTGGTTCCAACCACCGTGTCTTTGTGAGATGCAGAGTAAGTGAACGGATGATCTACGCATGTGTAATTCCCACCGTGAAGCATGGAGGAGGAGGTGTGATGTTGTGGGGGGTGCTTTGTTGGTGACACTGTCAGTGATTTATTCAGAATTCAAGGCACACTTAACCAGCATGGCTACCACAGCATTCTGCATACTCCATCCCATCTGGTTTGCGCTTAGTGGGGCTATCATTTGTTTTTCAACAAGACAATGACCCAAAATACACCTCCAGGCTGTGTAAGGGCTATTTGACCAAGAAGGAGAGTGATGGAGTGCTGCATCAGATGACCTGGCCTCCACAATCACTCGACCTCAACCCAATTGAGATTTGGGTTTGGGATGAGTTGGACTGCAGAGTGAAGGAAAAGCAGCCTACAAGTGCTCAGCATATGTGGGAACTCCTTCAAGACTGTTGGAAAAGCATTCCAGGTGAAGCTGGTTAAGAGAATGCGAAGAATGTGCAAAGTTGTCATCAAGACAAAAGGTGGCTACTATGTCATAGTTTTAATGCTTTCAGTATTATTCTACAATATAAAAATAAAGAAAAAACCTTTCATGAGTAGGTGTATCCAAACTTTGGCCTGGTACTGTACTTTTTTGTATATATAGTGCAACATGATATCTCTCACTGGCAGACAGACAGAGACAGACGCACACTCAAACACAGCACTAAACGGTAATGGCTTCCTGAGACACCATTTCCCTTGCGCCCCTGCGTCCACGGAAAACAGCAGGTAAATAATGTAGCGCGTTGCAATGGCAACAAAATTATTTCAATGGTTTTTCTTTATAAATTAATCTACAGTCAACATCACAGGAGAGCTGTGGGTAATCATGAGTAGTATGCATGCATGTCTAGTCATACCAATCTATCGTATGTAACCCTCCACCAACTTTCATTAACGCCTCATATGTAGGATTTACCAATTAAGGTTTCTGATTCAAAATGTGCTTTGAAGGAAATGCAGGGTAATGGTGCGTGTGCGTGGGCTTTGAAGGTATAGCAGGGTAATGGTGTGTGAGTGTGTGTGAGTGTGTGTGTGTGCTTTGAAGGTATAGCAGGGTAATGGTGTGTGTATGTGTGTGTATTTTGAAGGTATAGCAGGGTAATGGTGTGTGTATGTTTATTTCCATCCTGACTTTTACATAAGTCCTTTGTATTGGTGTAGACTTGACGGACCAGATGGGACTCATTCCCACCCAAACTAAAAGGAGAAACCAATGTTTTCTCTGGTAGGCACAACCTACCTGGCACCCCTATAAATAATAACCTCAAGTCAAAACCGTTACAGTGTGAGTGTGTGCTTTGAAGGTATAGCAGGGTAACAGTGCGTGTACGTGTGCTATGAAGGTATAGCAGGGTAATGGTGTGTGTACGTGTGTGCGTGCTTTGAAGGTTTAGCAGGGTAATGGTGTGTGTATGTGTGTGTGAGTGAGTGCTTCGAAGGTAGAGGGGGGTGGTGTGTGTGTTTTGAAGGTATAGCAGGGTAATATGTGTGTGTGTGTGTTTTGAAGGTATAGCAGGGTAATGGTGTGTATGTATGTGTGTTGAAGGTATGGCAGGGTAATGTGTGTGTGTGTGTGTGTGTGTGTGTGTGTGTGTGTGTGTGTGTGTGTGTGTGTGTGTGTGTGTTTGGCCTCAATAAGAAACAGAACACAAAGACACATCTATTCTCCTTCACACACTAATACACTCACAGAGTGTGGAGAGAGGCACACACACACACACACACACACACGGCTCATCAGCTGCTGTAGTTGGTGATGTCAGACATGTATTGTCTTAAAATAACTCAGTGTTTCAGTGGGAGAGACTTGTGACACACACACACAAGAGAGCTGCTGGGTCACTGTGTGTTCATTCAGCTATGAAACCCAATCAAAGTCAGTACAGTACGTCAAAGTGCAATACAGGAAGACATTACATTAAACAGACTCAGCTATCCCTTCAGTCAAATATCTCCCTCTCTCCCACCCATGGCAACAGGTCATAAATATCAGTCATTTGATTCAGATTAGATTATAATTGCTAAAGATGGACAAAAATGGACAAAATGAAGAACTGAATTGTCTACACCGTTATTGCAAACACCATCATACAATAGCTTTGAACAGGACTGATAGAATGCACAGGGTAGAGTTGGTAGAACCGACAGGGGACAGTTGGTATCATGGACAGGGGAGAGTAGGCAGAGTGGACAGTCGGCAGAATGGAGAGTCGGTAGAATGTGTGCTGAAGATGAGAAAACCAAGGTTAATGTGTGTGTGTGTGTGTGTGTGTGTGTGTGTATGGTCCTCATCTGAAGGCCTTGGTAACCTTGGGATGTAGGGAAGCTGGGAGAGGGATGAAAGAAGGAGGGAAGCAGGAAAAGAGGGGAGAAGGCGTAGAAAGCCAGTGTTGGGGCCTGAGGTTTAAGAAGATGGATTACCTACCAAGCAAGATGCAATAAATCACTGTCGAGAAAGAGGGGGAGAGTGGAAGAGGGAGAAATGGAGAGAGAGCAGGTAGAGCAAGTCAAGATAGGAGTAGAAAGAGATATGAGAAAATAGTGTTTTCTCTATAGGGACTGTGTGGTGAGGGTTACTTAGGAAGAGAAGGGGTGGGTTTAGGGAGCTGAGTGCGTGAGAGAAAGAGAAAGGGAGAGGAAGAGTGAAAGAGGAAGAGGGAGAAATGAAGAGGGAGCAGGTAGAGCAAGTCTAGATAGGAGTAGAAAGAGATATGAGAAAATAGTGTTTTCTCTATAGGGACAGTGTGGTGAGAGTTAGTTTGGAAGAGAAGGGATGGGTTTTGGGAGCTGAGAGAAAGAGAGAGCCCTCCTTATCTTCCCAATTATTCCCTCTATCACCTGTCTGTGTCCAGGCCACACGGTCGATAACAGAGAGCAGTAAACAACAGCCATTTCAGACCCGATCAAACGAGCCCCGCTCTACCATCATCTCCCAGTAATTGGAAAAGTTTAACAAGGGCCTGTTTCCCATTAGAGAAAGGTTTAGGGTCAGAATAGACAGGCAATCTCTCCTCCCCCTCCATCCCGCCATTCTTCAACCACACTCACTCACAGAGAGATTGGAAACGGAGGAGAAAGGAACGAACAAAGCAGAGTGAGAGAGGGATCTTGTTTGTTGAGAGAGAATAAAAAGCAAACAATATTTCTGTCTGTTACAGAGGGAGGAGAGATACACCGTAAACCCCAATGTGCCGTCATTACTAAAAGCGTTTGAGGAAACCTGTTACACGTAACATATCTGAGTACAGTTTAGGGCTGACTCTATTTACTCGGCTGGTCGATTGTTTGGTCGATAGGCTGTTGGTCGACCGAGATTACTTTAGTCTTATTTTTTTATGGTGCGCAAGATGTGTGATTCACACCTGTCTGAGTGGACTAATCCATGACGGAGGCCACGGGCCACGGGGAGGGCACAGTCCATCACAAGACACCTGTCTGATTCACCCCTGTCTGAGTGGACTAATCCATGACGGAGGCCACGGGGAGGGCACAGTCCATCACAAGACACCTGTCTGATTCACCCCTGTCTGAGTGGACTAATCCATGGCGGAGGCCACGGGGAGGGCACAGTCCATCACAAGACACCTGTCTGATTCACCCCTGTCTGAGTGGACTAATCCATGACGGAGGCCACGGGGAGGGCACAGTCCATCACAAGACACCTGTCTGATTCACCCCTGTCTGAGTGGACTAATCCATGACGGAGGCCACGGGGAGGGCACAGTCCATCACAAGACACCTGTCTGATTCACCCCTGTCTGAGTGGACTAATCCATTGTGGAGGCCACGGGGAGGGCACAGTCCATCACAAGACACCTGTCTGATTCACGCCTGTCTGAGTGGACTAATCCATGGCGGAGGCCACGGGGAGGGCACAGTCCATCACAAGACACCTGTCTGATTCACCCCTGTCTGAGTGGACTAATCCATTGCGGAGGCCACGGGGAGGGCACAGTCCATCACAAGACACCTGTCTGATTCACCCCTGTCTGAGTGGACTCATCCATGGCGGAGGCCACGAGGAGGGCACAGTCCATCACAAGACGCCGGTCTGATTCACGCCTATCTGAGTGGACTCATCCATGGCGGAGGCCACGGGGAGGCCACAGTCCATCACAAGACACCTGTCTGATTCACGCCTATCTGAGTGGACTAATCCATGACGGAGGCCACGGGGAGGGCACAGTCCATCACAAGACACCTGTCTTATTCACCCCTGTCTGAGTGGACTCATCCATGGCGGAGGCCACGGGGAGGGCACAGTCCATCACAAGACACTTGATACTGAAATTGTATATGGTTATATTATGTAAAAACAAATGGTGCAACACTAATAAATCTGATATTATTTTATAAGAAATGCGCTTTCTCCCTCGTTGGATAAGGTCGCTGTCCGCGGTTCTGAAACACAACCTTCAGTACACCGTAGAATTGCTGCCTTTCCCTATGTTGCTTTGTGCATAATAGCAGTTAACCAGTATATTGGGATGGAGAACAATGTGGCAGAGGCAGCAGCAGGAACGAGGAAACAAGCCTTGCCTTCGTTTAATTGTCTAAGAAAAGTTAGGAGAGAGGAAACCCCAACTTAATTAAGTCTATAATCAATATCCTAACTGTTCAATGTACCTGGCTTTATAAATCATCCATATATGTACATCTACAGAAATAAGACCTTAATAAGATCTTTCTTATGTTGCCTGTTTGTTTAATAGCCTACTAATTCTGTGCGCACCAAGCCTCATGCAACGTCAAAAAAATAATTGTTAGAACAGACTGATATTACTTATAAATGATTTAGTGTTGTTTACACTGCTCCAAACAGGCAGAACAATGATATTGTAATCGAACAACACCAGTTTGTCCTCATAATATTCACGGAGCTCTCGCTCTTATAGCCTCCCTTTTCTTGATCTCCTTCTTACTGTTACTATTATAATGATGATGATCATAACAGTAAGTCATGTTGTCATTAGTGGTCTTTGTATAGTATCCTTGTATAACCATCAAGCTGGAGGCCTAGAAGTGACTCTTCTTTAGTCTTCATACCGTAACTTTCTTAGGCCTATATTTCAATATATAGGCTACTGTATCAGTCAATCAATCATTCGTTCATGCCATCACACAGCCTACAAGACATGAATGCTCTGAAATGCTATCAAGCATTAAATAACAAAGGGAGCTTTGAATAGTAAGCTTAAACTATAAATAAAACGCAATTCACAATTGCATGCAACTGTTTTTAGTCTTCTGAAATAAAGGCTTAATATAGTATGTGTTATAAAAAAAATCTTGTTAGAACAGACTCTTATTTATGTAGTGTTGTTTACACTAATCTAACAGCAACTGTTTGGCACACATAATACTAATGCAACGCTCCTATACCTTCCTTTTCTTCATCTCTAGTAGTTTCCACAACTATGTCCTATGTAGTTGATTTCATTCAAACACACCGTCTAATCGATTGGACGAAAGAACAGGATGACTCTCGGTCGACCAAGATTTTTGTTAGTCGGGTACAGCCCTATTACAGTGACTTAAATTGATTTTGCAGTCATTATTCAAATGGAGACATTGTGAACCTGTAGGGGGTTCAGATTGGAGGACCTCCCCACGGAGCCACATTTCTAATGTCATTTCAGAGCGTGCCTTGCCTTTTCAAGTGAATTCTAGAGTTACCACCCATGACTGTACATGTACACTGCATTTTGAATGTATTCAGACCCCTTCACTTTTTCTACATTTTGTTACGTTACAGCCTTATTCTAAAATGGATGAAAATACATTTAAAATCATCAATCTACACACAATATCCCATAATGACAAAACGAAAACAGTTTTTTTATATAAATGTTTGCTCATTTATAAAAACAGAAATACTTTATTTTCATAAGTATTCAGACCCTTTGCTATGAAACTTGAAACTGAGCTCAGGTGCATTCTGTTAATATTCCTTGAGATGTTTCTAAAACTTGATTGGAGTCCCCCTGTGGTAAATTCAATTGATTGGACTTGTTTTGGAAAAGCACACACCTGTCTATATAAGGTCCCACAGCTGACAGTGGATGTCAGCGCAAAAACAAAGCCATGAGGTCAGAGGAATTTCCCGTAGAGCTCCAAGACAGGATTGTGTCGAGGCACAGATCTGGGGAAGGGTACCAAAGAACGTCTGCAGCATTGAAAGTACAAGACCACAGTGGCCTCTATCATTCTAATATGGAAGAAGTATGGAACCGCCAAGACATCCTACAGCTGGCCGCCCGGCCAAATTGAGCAATCGGGGGAAAATGGCTTGGTCAGGGAAGTGACCAAGGAACCCGATGGTCACTAAGACAGAGCTCCAGAGTTCCTCGCTGAAGATGGGAGAACCTTCCAGAAGGACAACAGTCTCTGTAGCACTCCACCAATCAGGCCTTTATGGGAGCCACTCCCCAGTAAAAGGCATGTGGCAGCCTGCTTGGAGTTTGCCAAAAGACACCTAAAGGACTCTCAGGCAATGCAAAATAAAATGATCTGGTCTGATGAAGGCAAGATTGAACTCTTTGGCCTGAATGCTAAATGTCACATCTGGAGAAAACCAGGCACTGCTCATCACCTGGCCAATACCATCCCTACGGTGAAGCATGGTGGTGGCAGCATCATGCTGTGGGGATGTTTTTCAGTGTCAGGGACTGAGAGACTAGTCAGGATTGTGGGAAAGATGAACGGAGCAAAGTACAGACAGATCCTTGATGAAAACCTGCCCCAGAGCGCTCAGGACCTCAGAATGGGGCAAAGGTTCACCTTCCAACAGGACAACAACCCTAAACAAACAGCCAAGATAACGCAGGAGTGGCTTCGGGACAAGTCTTTGAATATCCTTCAGTGTCCCCAGCCAGAGCCCGGACACCCGATCAAATATCTCTGAAGAGACCTAAAAATAGCAGTGCAGTGATGCTCCCCATCCAACTTGACATAGCTTGAGAGGATCTGCAGAGAAGAATCTGAGAAACTCCCCAAATACAGGTGTGCCAAGCTTGTAGCATCAATGTTGCACTGGTTACCGAAATGGTTGTTCCAGTTTAAATTGCTTAGGTAGTCTCCTCACACTGCTCCTAACCCTGGCAGTCATTATGAATGTAGGTTGTGGGTGGATAAACAGTTCAACTTTTGGATATCCTAACTCTGGCTGGATTCTAATAGGAATTACACTTCAATTGCAAGCACACATAATGTGACTTACAGGTAGGGTTGGTAAATTCTCAGGTGTTCCAGTAAGATTCCTGGAAACCTTCAACCAGTATTTATTTATTTTTTTAATCTGGGAATTTTTGGGAAAGTTACCAGAATTTTGCAACCCTACTTGCAGGCCTGATGTGGCTTGTAAAACCATGAATTTCAGGCCACTGTATTAGGGTAAAGTTTTGACTAAAATAAGGCCTGATGAGATATGTCATGTATTGTCATAAAGAGTTGAATTATAATGATAACATTTGCCTAGGACTCACTAATTTAAGGCCACAGGAAAATAAACAAATTCAACAACCATGTCTCTGTCACGAACAAAGTGCATTCTGAAAGTATTCAGACACCCTTCACTTTTTCCACATTTTGTTACAGCCTTATTCTAAAATGGCTGAAATATTTTTTTCCCCTCATCAATCTACACAAAATGACAAAGCAAAAACGGTTTGTTTTATTTGTACATTTTACGGAAATATCACATTCAGAATCTTTACTCAGTACTTTGTTGAAGCACCTTTGGCAGTGATTACAGCCTTGAGATATCTTGGGTTGTCACGAATCCCGCCGAAGATGGTGCCTCTTCCTGTTTGGGCGGCGCTCGGCGGTCGTCGTCGCCGGCCTATTAGCTGCCATCGATTCCCTTTCCTTTTGTTTTTGTTTATTGGGTTTAATTAGGTACGCCTGTTTTGAGTTAGTGTTGTTTGTAGGCTATTTAAGGGCACTAGGCCCACTGGGTATTGTGCGGGCTTGTTCTCTGTTATTTTGGTGTATTAGTGTCATCTCATTATTTTCCGGACAGTTATAGTCCTGTGTATTTTGGACGGGTTGTTTCATGCGCCCTAGTGTTGGAATGTCCATGTATCCGCTGTCGTTGGAATAAATAGATTCACGTACAATATTACCTGCTCTCTGCGTTTGACTCCTCCACCCCACCATTTATAGAAGTCGTAACAGAAGCCCGCACCACCAATGGAGTCAGCAGGAGCAGCGACCACCCCTCTCCCAAATATGGAAGAGTGTGTACATCATCATACAGCTGTCCTCCATCGGATCGGTTCAGCAATGGACCAGATGATGGAGAGGATGGAGCGATGGGAGAGGAGTGGTCTACCGACGTCTACCCCAGCTCCCCCACCTACGTCGTCCTCTGGGTCCAGCACATTGCGTCTCTCCCCCCCGAGGGAGTACGATGGAGCAGCGGCTGGGTGCAAGGGATTTTTGCTCCAGCTCGAGCTTTACCTGGCTACCGTGCGTCCGGCTCCCTATGGGTGAGGAGAGTGTGAGCCTCCTCGTCTCCTGTTTCACGGGTAGGGTCCTGGACTGGGCCAACGCTGTCTGGAACAGCCCAGACTCGGCTCGGGACCACTACCCGGAGTTCACCCGCCGTTTTCGAGCTGTATTCGACCACCCACCAGAGGGCAAAGCGCCGGGTGAGCGACTGTTCCACCTCAGACAGGAGACGAGGAGTGCGCAGGACTTTGCGTTGGAGTTCAGGACCCTGGCTGCTGGTGCTGGGTGGAATGACAGGGCCCTGATGGACCATTACCGTTGCAGTCTCCGGGAGGACGTCCACCGGGAGCTAGCTTGTCGGGACACAACACTCTCCCTTGATGAACTGATAGACATGTCGATTCGATTGGACAACTTGCTGGCTGCCCGTGGGCGTTCAGAAGGGGTCCTGTCAATTCCACCTTCCAGCCCTCCTGCTCCAACTCCGATGGAGTTGGGAGGAGCTGCATCTAGGGAGACAGGAGGAGGAGGCTTCTCCTGCGCCTATTGTGGCCTGAGAGGACACACTTCGGACCGGTGCTGGAGGAGTCCCTCTGGGAGTCGAGCTGGCAGGCGGAACACTTCTCGGCCAACCCAGGTGAGTAGGCACCAAACTCACCCAGAGCTCCCTGTTGGTCACATGTTTTTGTTTATTTTTTTCTCTGCGTTTTTTCCCTCTCTTCAGCATAAGGCTCTAGTCGATTCAGGCGCAGCTGGGAGTTTTATGGATTGCGGACTTGCCCGTAAGTTGGGTATTCCGTTGCAAATAGACCCACCTGTCCCCGTGCACTCCTTAGATAGCCGACCGCAGGGCTGGTCACGGAGGCCACGATTCCGCTGGACATGGTAACACAGGGGGTTCACAGGGAGAAGATCAGTTTCTACCTTATTGATTCAACTGGGTTTCCAGTGGTGTTGGGGGTTCCCTGGCTAGCTATTCACAATCCCCTCATTTCCTGGAAACAGGGGGCTCTTCAGGGGTGGTCAGACGAGTGTTCGGGTAGGTGTATAGGAGTTTCCATCGGTGCCACGATGGTGGAGAGTCCAGACCAGGTTTCCACCGTGCGCATTCCCCCAGAATATGCCGATTTGGCTATCGCTTTTAGTAAGAAAAAAGCGACCAAATTACCACCCCATCGATGGTGGGATTGCGTGATAAACCTCCAGGAGAACGCTGCACTTCCCCGGAGTCACGTGTACCCACTGTCACAGGAGGAGACGTTGGCTATGGAGACATATTCGATCACAGTGGGATTTAGTTATCCGCTACCTCTCATCGCCACGGCGGTGGAATCATTCCACGGAGTGCGTTTCTTCACAAAACTGGACCTCGGGAGCACGTATAATCTGGTGCATATTCGGGGAGGAGACGAGTGGAAAACAGCATTTAGTACCACATCAGGCCACTATGAGTACCTCGTCATGCCGTAAGGGTTGAAGAATGCTCCAGCCGTCTTCCAATCCTTTGTAGATGAGATTCTCAGGGACTTGCACGGGCAGGGTGTGGTAGTCTATATTGATGACATCTTGATTTATTCTGCCACACGTGCCGCGCAGGTCTCCCTGGTGCGCAAGGTCCTTGGGCGCCTGCTGGAGCATGACCTATACGTCAAGGCTGAGAAATGTGTGTTCTCCAAACAAGCCGTTTCCTTCCTGGGTTATCGCATTTCCAGCTCGGGGGTGGTGATGGAGTGTGACCGTGTTAACGCCGTGCGTAATTGGCCGACTCCGACCACGGTAAAGGAGGTGCAGCGGTTTTTAGGGTTTGCCAATTACTACCGGAGGTTTATCCGGGGTTTTGGCCAAGTAGCGGCGCCCAATACCTCACTGCTGAAGGGGGGGGCGGTGCGTTTGCGGTGGTCAGCAGAGGCTGATGGAGCCAGTTGTTCAACCAGTTGAATGCACTGTTCACTGAAGCTCCCGTGTTGGCGCATCCGGACCCTTCATTAGCATTCATAGTGGAGGTGAATGCGTCCGAGGCTGGGGTTGGAGCCATGCTGTCTCAGCGCTCGGGCACGCCACCGAAGCTCCGTCCCTGCACTTCTTTTCTAAGAAGCTGGGTCCGGCGGAGCGGAACTATGATGTGGGGGACCAGGAGTTACTAGCTATGGTAAAGGCCCTGAAGGTGTGGAGACACTGGCTAGAGGGGGCTAAACACCCTTTCCTCATCTGGACCAACCACCGCAATCTGGAGTATATTCGAGCAGCGAGGAGACTGAATCCGCGTCAGGCTAGGTGGGCCATGTTCTTTACACGCTTTAGATTTACGATCTTACAGACCAGGTTCCCTTAACACTAGGGCCGACGCGCTGTCCCGTCTCTATGACACCGAGGACCGGTCCATCGATCCCACTCCCATCCTTCCAGCTGATGGCCCCGGTGGTATGGGAGGTGGACGCGGACATCGAGCAGGCGTTGAGGGTTGAACCTGCGCCTACACAGTGCCCGACTGGTCGTAGGTACGTGCCGCTTGGTGTCCGTGATAAATTGATTCGGTGGGCTCACACACTACCGTCTTCGGGTCATCCGGGGATTGATAAGACCTCGCACTGTCCTAGGGGGAAATACTGGTGGCCCCATCTGTCGGTAGATTTCCTTACTGATCTTCCCCCATCTCAGGGGAACACTACCGTTCTGGTCGTTCTGGATCGGTTCTCTAAGTCCTGCCGTCTCCTCCCATTGCCTGGTCTCACTACGTCCCTACAGACTGCAGAGGCTCTATTTACCCACGTCTTCCGGCACTACGGGGTTCCAGAGGACATCGTATCTGATCGAGGTCCCCAGTTCACGTCCCGGGTTTGGAAGGCGTTTATGGAGCGTCTGGGGGTCTCGGTCAGCCTTACCTCTGGTTATCACCCCGAAAGTAATGGGCAGGTGGAGAGAGTAAACCAGGAAGTGGGTAGGTTTCTGAGGTCGTATTTCCAGGACCGGCCAGGAGAATGGGCGAGGTACGTCCCGTGGGCAGAGTTGGCCCAGAACTCACTTCGTCATTGATCCACGAACATGTCGCCATTCGAATGCGTACTGGGCTACCAGCCGGTCCTGGCTCCGTGGCATCAGAGTCAGACCGAAGCTCCTGCGGTGGAGGAGTGGGTACAGCGTTCTAGAGAGTCCTGGCGGGCAGTCCAGGATTCTCTCAGGCAGGCCAGTGAACGGCAGAGAAGAAACGCTGACCGCCACCGCAGTGAGGCCCCGGTGTTCGCACCAGGGGACAGGGTCTGGCTCTCGACCCGAAACCTGCCCCTCCGCCTGCCCTGCCGGAAGCTGGGGCCGCAGTGTGTGGGGCCATTTAAAGTCCTGAGGAGGATAAACGAGGTGTGTTATAGATTGCAACTTCCCTCTTACTATCGCATTAACCCCTCGTTTCATGTGTCTCTCCTCAGGCCGGTGGTAGCTGGTCCCCTACAAGACGGTGAGGTACCGGAGGTCCCTCCACCCCCTCTGGACATTGAGGTGTCCCCGGGGTACACAGTACGAGCTATTCTGGACTCGAGATGCCGGGTGAGGGGCCTGCAGTACCTTGTGGACTGGGAGGGGTATGGTCCGGAGGTGAGGTGCTGGGTACCGGGGAGGGACATTTTAGATCCTTCCCTCAAGAGGGATTTCCACCGCCTCCACCCGGATTGCCCCGCGCCTCGTCCTCCGGGTCGTCCTCCGGGGTTGGCGCTGCGGGAGCCGCGCGTCGGGGGGTACTGTCACGAATCCCGCCGAAGATGGTGCCTCTTCCTGTCCATGTATCCGCTGTCGTTGGAATAAATAGATTCACGTACGATACTACCTGCTCTCTGCATTTGACTCCTCCACCGCACCATTCATAGAAGTCGTTACATGGGTATAATGCTACAAGCTTGGCACATCTGTATTTGAGGAGTTTCTCGAAAATAATTCAAATTTGGTTTCATCACCGTCTGAGAGTCCTTTAGGTACCTTTTGGCAAACTCCAAGTGGGCTGTCGTGCCTTTTACAGAGGAGTGGATTCCGTCTGACCACACTACCAAGGCCTGATTGGTGGAGTGCTGCAGAGTTGGTTGTCCTTCTGGAAGGCTCTCCCATCTCCACAGAGGACCTCTGGAGCTCTGTCAGAGTGACCATCAGATTCCTTGGTCAACTCCCTGACCAAGGCCCTTCTCTCCTGATTGCTCAGTTTGGCTGGGCGACCAGCTCTAGGAAGAGTCTTGGTGGTTCTTCCATTTAAGAATGAGGCCACTGTTCTTGGTGACCTTCAATGTTGCAGACATGTTTTGGTACCCTTCCCCAGATCTGTGCCTTGACACAATCCTGTCTCGGAGCTCTACGGACAATTCCTTCGACCTCGTGGCTTGGACATGCACAGTCAACTGTGGAACCTTAGGTGTGTGCCTTTCCAAATCATGTCCAATCACTTGAATTTACCACAGGTGAACTCTAATCAAGTTGTAGAAACATCTCAAGGATGATCAATGGAAACAGAATGCCCCTGAGATCAATTTCACGTCTCATAGCAAAGGGTCTGAATACTTATGTAAATAAGGTATTTTTTCATATAAATTTGCAAATAATTCTAAAAATCTGTTTTCACTTTGAGATTATGGGGTATTGTCTGTAGATTGATGGGGATTTTTTTTTTTTTTTAAATCCATTTTAGAATAAGGCTGTAACATAGCAAAATGTGGAAAAAGTCAAGGGGTCTGAACACTTTCCGAAGATAGGGGAGGTTGAAGGGTACAGAAAAGTGAACACATCAAGTCTGCACACACACACACACACACACACAATTCAGTCTCCAATCCATTAGCAGTAATATACAGTACCTTATCAGTCCAGAGGGTAAAGGAACAGAAATTAGCATTACATTAGAGGAAACAAAGCAGCCAGCCAGATGTTTATCGAAATAGATATCTTTCTTTCTCTAAAAGTCATTCAAAAGAGCTACCTGATTCTGTCTCTGGCGCAGTTGCTGTGTCTACTGCTTTTACTCTCTCTGGCTCTCTCTCTCGGCCTCTCCTTTTCTCAGTGTAAAATATGAGGTATCAGCACAGTGCAAATGTCAACGAGCTTCCATGTAACTTCCCTCCAAATGTCAACCAGCTTCCATTTAACTTCCCTCCAAATGTCAACCAGCTTCCATTTAACTTCCCTCCAAATGTCGAACAGCTTCCATTTAACTTCCCTCCAAATGTCAAACATGTTCCATTTAACTTCCATCCAAATGTCAAACAGCTTCCATTTAACTTCCCTCCAAATGTCAAACAGCTTCCATTTAACTTCCATCCAAATGTCAAACATGTTCCATTTAACTTCCCTCCAAATGTCAAACAGCTTCCATTTAACTTCCATATCTCCCCCCTTCCCCAGTTCTCATATCCTTTCTTCCTTTGTTCTGGTTGACCCACCCACAACCCTCTCTCTTTGAGCCCTTTCAACTGCCCCCCAAATCATGTGGTTAACCCCCTGCCCCTGCCCCAAACACACACACAGTCACTTAACCCTGTGCATAGAGCTCAGGAATGCACTTAGAGCGCTCATAAAACATGCTCTCAGAGCCAGAGAGTGTGTCAGGGGCACTGGCATCCTCCTCTACGACCTCCATCCCCCTGCACTGCTGGTCAATACTACAAACACACGGACACATACTCCAGGTATTCCAAATTACTGAAACTCTGGGATAGTTCAAAACTGGAACGCTGTGAAATACGCTGTAAAATAACACATCTTAGCTACCATCAGCTCTCAATTCTTTACCTCCCACGCTGCTTTCTCTTTATACTGTATGTCGTCACTCTTCTTGTCCTTATTCCTCCCTCCCTTGTTTTTACACTGCTGCTACTCGCTGTTTATCATCTATGCATAGTCACTTTACAAATAACCTCAACCTGTACCCCCGCACAGTGACTCGGTACCAGTACCCCCTGTATAGAGCCTTGTTATCACTATGCACATTTCTTGTGTTACTTTTTTATTGATTTGATTTAGTTTTTTTGTATATTTAGTAAATATTTTATTAACAATTTCTTGAACTGCATTTTTGGTTAAGGGCTTGTAAGTAAGCATTTCACGGTAAGGTTGTTGTATTCGGCATATGTGACAAATGAGTTTTTCACCTCTGCCCTCATTCTCTCCCTCCTTTGTCCTTCAGGCAGCATACAGTAGGGAGGTACACAGCTATTCTACTAAAACTATCCCAGAACCAATGAGGCTGATCAGACTCCGTACTCAGACGCTTCTATTGTGTCCCTATCTGAACCTAGCTACTGTAGCAAGCCTTCTACGAGTCTTGTGTGTGGGTCAAAGAGCTATACACTGAGTGTATAAAACATTGTGTTTCCATGACCAGGTGAAAGCTATGATCCCTTATTGATGTCACTTGTTAAATCCATTTCAAGCAGTGTAGATGGAGACGAGACAGGTTAAAGAAAGATGTTTAAGCCTTGAGACAATTGAGACATTGTGTATGTGCTATTCAGAGTGTCATAAGATTTAAATGTCTTTGAACGGGATGTGGTAGTAGGCGCCAGACGCACAGGTTAGACGCACAGGTTTGTTTCAAGAACTGCAATGCTGCTGGGTTTTTCACGATTAACAGTTTCACATATGTATCAAGAATGGTCCACCACCCAAAGGACATCCAGCCAACTTGACACAACTATGGGAAGCATTGGAGTCAACATGGGCCAGCATCCCTATGGCAGCCTCATATGAACTTAGCTAGCTGCTTCAACAGTAAACTATGGCAGCATCATATGAACTTAGCTAGCTGCTTCAACAGTAAACTATGGCAGCATCATATGAACTTAGCTAGCTGCTTCAACAGTAAACTATGGCAGCATCATATGAACTTAGCTAGCTGCTTCAACAGTAAACTATGGCAGCCTCATATGAACTTAGCTAGCTGCTTCAACAGTAAACTATGGCAGCATCATATGAACTTAGCTAGCTGCTTCAACAGTAAACTATGGCAGCATCATATGAACTTAGCTAGCTGCTTCAACAGTAAACTATGGCAGCCTCATATGAACTTAGCTAGCTGCTTCAACAGTAAACTATGGCAGCATCATATGAACTTAGCTAGCTGCTTCAACAGTAAACTATGGCAGCATCATATGAACTTAGCTAGCTGCTTCAACAGTAAACTATGGCAGCACCATATGAACTTAGCTAGCTGCTTCAACAGTAAACTATGGCAGCATCATATGAACTTAGCTAGCTGCTTCAACAGTAAACTATGGCAGCATCATATGAACTTAGCTAGCTGCTTCAACAGTAAACTATGGCAGCCTCATATGAACTTAGCTAGCTGCTTCAACAGTAAACTATGGCAGCCTCATATGAACTTAGCTAGCTGCTTCAACAGTAAACTATGGCAGCCTCATATGAACTTAGCTAGCTGCTTCAACAGTAAACTATGGCAGCCTCATATGAACTTAGCTAGCTGCTTCAACAGTAAACTATGGCAGCATCATATGAACTTAGCTAGCTGCTTCAACAGTAAACTATGGCAGCCTCATATGAACTTAGCTAGCTGCTTCAACAGTAAACTATGGCAGCCTCATATGAACTTAGCTAGCTGCTTCAACAGTAAACTATGGCAGCCTCATATGAACTTAGCTAGCTGCTTCAACAGTAAACTATGGCAGCATCATATGAACTTAGCTAGCTGCTTCAACAGTAAACTATGGCAGCATCATATGAACTTAGCTAGCTGCTTCAACAGTAAACTATGGTAGCCTCATATGAACTTAGCTAGCTGCTTCAACAGTAAACTATGGCAGCCTCATATGAACTTAGCTAGCTGCTTCAACAGTAAACTATGGCAGCCTCATATGAACTTAGCTAGCTGCTTCAACAGTAAACTATGGCAGCCTCATATGAACTTAGCTAGCTGCTTCAACAGTAAACTATGGCAGCATCATATGAACTTAGCTAGCTGCTTCAACAGTAAACTATGGCAGCATCATATGAACTTAGCTAGCTGCTTCAACAGTAAACTATGGCAGCCTCATATGAACTTAGCTAGCTGCTTCAACAGTAAACTATGGCAGCATCATATGAACTTAGCTAGCTGCTTCAACAGTAAACTATGGCAGCCTCATATGAACTTAGCTAGCTGCTTCAACAGTAAACTATGGCAGCATCATATGAACTTAGCTAGCTGCTTCAACAGTAAACTATGGCAGCATCATATGAACTTAGCTAGCTGCTTCAACAGTAAACTATGGCAGCATCATATGAACTTAGCTAGCTGCTTCAACAGTAAACTATGGCAGCCTCATATGAACTTAGCTAGCTGCTTCAACAGTAAACTATGGCAGCATCATATGAACTTAGCTAGCTGCTTCAACAGTAAACTATGGCAGCCTCATATGAACTTAGCTAGCTGCTTCAACAGTAAACTATGGCAGCATCATATGAACTTAGCTAGCTGCTTCAACAGTAAACTATGGCAGCATCATATGAACTTAGCTAGCTGCTTCAACAGTAAACTATGGCAGCCTCATATGAACTTAGCTAGCTGCTTCAACAGTAAACTATGGCAGCATCATATGAACTTAGCTAGCTGCTTCAACAGTAAACTATGGCAGCATCATATGAACTTAGCTAGCTGCTTCAACAGTAAACTATGGCAGCCTCATATGAACTTAGCTAGCTGCTTCAACAGTAAACTATGGCAGCATCATATGAACTTAGCTAGCTGCTTCAACAGTAAACTATGGCAGCATCATATGAACTTAGCTAGCTGCTTCAACAGTAAACTATGGCAGCATCATATGAACTTAGCTAGCTGCTTCAACAGTAAACTATGGCAGCCTCATATGAACTTAGCTAGCTGCTTCAACAGTAAACTATGGCAGCATCATATGAACTTAGCTAGCTGCTTCAACAGTAAACTATGGCAGCATCATATGAACTTAGCTAGCTGCTTCAACAGTAAACTATGGCAGCATCATATGAACTGCTTTAGCTATCTTTCTCCTGTCTGTGTTCTCTTCACTCAGCCCCTGTAGCTGTTACTGTGCTCCATTCTTCCTTCCTCTCCCTAAAGCTAGACAGCCTGCTGCACTGACTAACACACACACACACACACACACACACACACACACACACACACACACACACACACACACACACACACACACACACACACACACACACACACACACACACACACACACACACACACACACACACACACACACACACACACACACACACACACACACACACACACACACACACACACACACTAACTCACTAACTCACCAGAGAGAGAGAGAGAGAGAGAGAGAGAAGCTGCTGTGACTTCCCTTAGAACGGAATATAAAGACTGCATCTCAATAGTCATTGTTTATTAGAATTTGTCATCATCTCAACCCATTTAGAACACCCAAAGAGGAACATCTATACTGACACAACTTAAAACGGAACAGTGTTTTAACTACTTTGAAGATATGAAACAAACAGACAATCATAATATCAGTCAAAAGTATCAAATTCACAGTTTATGCTACAAAACCAACTTAAGAGGTTTTAAAACTAGGTTAAATTTTACTTAAAATTCCATGACGTACAGAAAGGCATTGTTGACAGAATAGATGGATGCAGTTCAATGCATGATTAATATAATCAAAGATTATGGATATACAGAGAAGATACTAGTCTTTCCGACTCTGACAATGGGAGTTGTTGTCCACAAAGTGGCACGGCGGGCTGTCTAGCTCCCGCCTATCCTTTCTTTAGAGTGGTGGATACATCTCATTATTGTAATCTTTTTTTGAACATTCGAAGAGGGTTGTTAACATCAACTTCCTGTACTCAATGGAGAGAGATGCTGTGCTACTAGCCTCATGCCATGAATCTGCATAGCCACCTCGAAACAATTCCAATAGAAAATGTTTTTTCTTAAAGTTGCCGGGAAGTCACGTCCTACTTATACCAGGACAATCGTAACAACTTAAGCATAACGAAATGTCTATTCGACCAAAGAAACCTCACATAGCAAATTAGCCATACATTTATTTGTAACATACTCTGTTTCACGGAAACATGGCGCTCTCTGGGTATACTGTCTGAGTTAGTACAGCCAGTTGAGTTCTCAGTTCATCACGCAGACAGGAAAAAATATATCTTCGGGAAGAAGGGCGGGGGTGTATGTTTTATGATTAACCACTCATGGTGTGATTGTGTTAACATACAGGAACTCAAGTCCTTTTGTTCACCTGACTTAGAATACCTCACAATCAAATGTGGACCGTATTACCTCTCAAGAGAATTCTCTTCGGTTATAGTCACAGCCATGTATATCCCCCCTCAAGCCGATACCACAATGGCCCTCAAAGAACTTTGCTGAACATTATGCAAACTGGAAACCACATATCCTGAGGCGACATTTATTGTAGCTGGGGATTTTAACAAAGCAAATTTGAGGAAAACACTACCGAAGTTCTATCAACACATTGACTGTAGTACTCACGATGCTAAAACACTCGACCACTGCTACTCCAACTTACGGTATGCATACAAGGCCCTCTCTTCGGCAAATCTGATCACGATTCCATTTTGCAATTCAACGGCTCAGACGTATTTGGCAGGGTCTGCAGACAAACGGACTACAAAGGGAAAACCAGCCACGTCGCGGACACAGACGTCTTGCTTCTGGACAAGAAAAAACACCTTCGCCCGCTTTGAGGAAAAAAACAGTGCCACCGACGAGGCCCGCTACGAAGGACTGTGGGCTCTCCTTCTCCGTGGCCGACGTGAGTAAGACATTTAAGCGTGTTAACCCTTGCAAGGCTGCCGGCCCAGACGCCATCCCTAGCCGCGTCCTCAGAGCATGAGCAGACCAGTTGCCTGGAGTGTTTACAAACATATTCAATCTCTCCCTATCACAGTCTGCTGTCCTCACATGCTTCAAGATGGCCATCATTGTTCCTGTACCCAAGAAAGCAAAGGTAACTGAACTAAATGACTTCTGTCATCATGAAGTGCTTTGAGAGACTAGTCGAGATCATATGACTTCTACATTACCTGACACCCTAGACCTAGAGCCTATTTGCTTACCGCCCCAATAGATCCACAGACAATGCAATCGCCATCGCACTGCCATCATCTCATCTATACTTTATTCTATTCACTGCATCTTAGTCCATGCCACTGACATTGCTCGTCCAAATATTGACATATTCTAAATTCCATTTACTTTAGATTTGTGTGTATTGTTGTGAAATTGTTAGGTATCACTTGTTAGATATTACTGCACTGTTGGAACTAGAAACGCAAGAATGTTGCTACACCCGCAATAACATCTGCTAAACATGCGTATGTGATCATTCAATTTGATTTTGATTTGAAGGCTGGGAATGTCAATACAATCAATCTAGCAAGGGCAATGATCACAAGTCTGTCATAAGGTGGCTAATAGGCTAGCGTATTTATTTATGTACCTATTTATTTAGAAAGCTAAAAACACAGAGCATAACATTAGCTAGCTGCTGGGAAGATGTTATGTCATTGGAGGAATGGGTGAGTGACCGAGTTTTTCTCCACACATCGTTTTTCTTTGGCTACAGAGGCAAGTGTAATTTTCTTAGCTAAAAATACATTTGAATCACTTTGCTAGCTAGCTATGCTGAACAACTGTTATCCAGTTAGCATATCTCTTGCGTTTGTAAACTCTGGCTAACTACTCCGATTTCAGAGCACTCTCATTTGAGTGTGCCAGAGAGCAGAATAACTGATGAATTTGGGAAGGTGCAACCCCCGATGAATATGACTGGTGTCAGTAAAAAAAATATGAAATTGTTGCCAGCAGCACAGTTAGTCACTAATGCTCTAATTAACATGAAAACAGCCTAACCAGCTCTGCTAGGGCGAGTAAAATGGTCAGAGTGAGATGTTCTCTCAAGTGTCTGAAAGTAGCTAGCAAGCTTGCCAACTTTAGCCAGTTAGCGTCGGTGCTTGACTGCCATTGTGAGGAACGATCAATCGGATCAACCCTAGTCCTCGGCCAGAGTGCCCAGTGTCAAAGTATGTGAGTGGAGTTGAGAGTTAGGAAATCCAGCTCATCGTACACAGAGAGGTGCTTGCTCACCGGCGCTCCACATCCTTTCACTGCTCCTAGATCAAAGGGGGAAAAAATGCTTCTCCAAATTTGCCTACATTCATTAAAATCTCCATTAACCAACACCAACATCTATTTTTGTGACTACCTGGTCCTACCACTTGGTTTTGAAGTATTGAAACCAAACTATATTATTTGAATGAAAAGTATTTTAATAAACAACACTCATCATTTGAAATAGGCTACATGTCCTATTAAACAGCATATAAACCGTCTAAATCGGTCAGGAGCCAGACAGGGAGCCTAAGAAGGAATGAAAATTCATTATTTGGGCTATATTATTAGCCTATTATTTCAAGGCTGTAGCCTCCAAATAAATTAATTGTGAAGCATTAAATCATTATACAGTCTATAAATTGTGCATATAGGCTGTGACTTACTTAGACTTGAGTAAAAATTCTACGAAACAAATGCTCAGTCTATAGTGACTTTGAAATCACTTTTAGAAACACAAGTTTGGCCAGAGTCTGTGGCTTCAGGCTCATGCGATTGTGCCTGGAGAGTAGGCTAGCAACAGAGAATACCCTCTCCGCGCTTGCCGAGCTACTGGGGATGCTAAATACACTTTGGGCCACTATTGCCACGCTGGGCAGGGATTCTGAGTTAAAAAATAAATAAAAATCTATAGGCAGGCCTAAAGGTTTTTAGGCTAAATAACCCTATCAAAATGGAAAGCTCCTTGAAAGAGACAATTTGTCAGGCCTATTGGGCCAAAATCAATGATAGCCTATTGTATAGATAATATAATGAAAATGAACTAAAAGTTTTAAGAGATCAGATTTTTTGTTTATAAATACTTTGCTACAATGACACAGTTAGCTACCCACCTCGTTCCTCTCTGTTAGCATGTGCACGTTGTACACCATCATGCTTTCGGTATTTTCAGATTCCACAATGATTCTTTAAATTGTGGACGCTACATTACCGCACTCCCTCTCTTGCTCTCGGTCCCCTTTATCTTTATAAGTCACCTTGATTTTACACCTGTGTGTTTTATCAGTTTCTTTATGAAAATATTTAGCGATCTCAATGAGAGTAGCTAAAGCAAGGGGCTATAGCAGCACACAAGTAGCCTACAAATGAATGCTGGGCCAAGCATGCCCTAAGCTCACGAAGTGAAGTGAGCACTACTGGAGCGAAATTGGAGCGGGCGAGAAAGCCGATGCTCCAGCCTTTGGGAAACTCGCTCTGCGCTCCAGTCAAATTGGGCACGCTCCACCCCTCGCGCCCTGGTGTCAGAAATACAGTGTACGCTCGGTGAGCGAAACAGACATTCTGACAACGCTCTGAATTTATGAACGATCCAGATGGAACTCTGACACACTCGAGGTAATTTACAAACGCACACTTAGTTGTCAATCAAAACATAGGTTGGGACAAGCATGCATTGGCAGGCGAGCTGCAGAAGGACGAGTAGGCTACTATTCATCAGTGCAATTTTTTGATGGTCATAGAGCTGAAAAAGTTTGAGAGGGTTCTAGTGTTCCTCATCTTGCTGTTGATTGTTGTTGATCTTCATAACTGAGGGAGAGAGAGAGCCTACCTTTTCATGGCTGTTTGATTAATAGGAATGTAAAAGTTCCCAAATATAAAAAGAGGACTACCATGGTATTTACATATTTGCATTAATCCATTCAGGTGTATATTGTGGCTTTTGGCAAATGCGTTCTGATTATCTAAAGTTGCGTTATTGCTCCTGACTGTAAACACACAGTCCAGTTCAAAGTGAATGATGGCAGGCCCTACTGCCTGTAAACACACAGTTCAGTTCAAAGTGAATGATGACAGGCCCATGTGGCAAATGGCTTATTTTCATAAAGACCTACTGTAACTCTGAAGGGCTATATAGCGCACCGGTCTGAGTAGACTCTGGTCCAGGACATGACAGATGTTTTTATTAGGTTTTATTGACTGCAGTGTCTATTAAATTGTCCAATTGTCCATAGTATTGAGCTGGCCTCTAGTCTAGGAAATGTAGATGATCAGGTTCTCTATCGATTCAGCTTCGCCCTCTCAAGTCAGACCTACATAATTGATAACTGTTTAAGAAACTCAATGTTCTCTCTCACACACACACACACACACACTTCTCCAGTATCCGACACCTCAGACTCAGAAATAACCATCAAACAACGTCAGTGAGAGCTGGGGGAGATATCTAATGTTAGAAGAGCCTTTAGCACTACTGTAAATAACCACTTAGGCCCTATTCCCACTACAAGATATGAAGAATATTCTGAGGAGTTGGTTGGTAAAAGAGAATTCTACTATTCAATTCACATTGAATCCTTGTTCCACCCGAGGTTGTCGCCAGAAACACAACATTCTTGGTCCGCAGCTCAAATCGCTGTAAATATCACAGTAGCCACTAGTCAGTAAGCAAAAACTATTCAACAATGACAGACACTTTATCGAAAACATATTACACTATTGAATAGTGCAACAATTCATAAGCATGTACTGTATGTGCAGACAATTAAAGGGTTTATTTTCTCATCTGTAGGCTACATTTGTTACATTTTAGCTTCAAGACAAAAGCACAGAGTTGCTAACAGCATGTCTTTATCAAGTAACGTTAGCCTATGAAAAATGTACGATTAACTCACACCAATATAAAAGCACAGTAGGACTACCTTACAACAAACCAGACTTACTTTTGTATCAATATGATGCAAATCATTACATTTTGCAATGTGGGTATAAGTGAATTCACCGCAACAGGCTGTTTTATATGAAAGCACATACCCACCATGCGCTCTGATCCCATCTCAAATAGGCCAATTATTTGTGTTCTGAGAAAATGTGAATGTGATCAAATTTGATTTCTATTCACACTTTGGGTGGCTTAACTACATAGGCCTTTTTAATCCCAAATGATTAACTGGAATGAATCAATCAACAGAAAAGTGATAACATACTGTACGAGTATGTTTTTAAATTACAGATGCAAAAGCCTACATTATGGAGCTCAGCCCTGTTAGTTTTTGTCCAATCGCAGGTGTTTGTGTGTGTTTTCCACAAGTTTGTTTTTAAACCATATGACCAAATTAGAAAAATTATCTGGTCCCATCATAGCCCATATTTTTTTAGAGCTGGTTTACAGTGCATTCGGAAAGTATTCAGACCACTTGACTTTTTCCACATTTTGTTGCATTAGAGCCTTATTCTAAAATGGATTTAATAACAAAAAAATCCACATCTACACACAATACCCCATAATAACAAAGCGAAAACAGGTTTTTAGAAATGTTTGAAAATGTATTAAAATTTAAAAAAACAGAAATACCTTATTTACATAAGTATTCAGACCCTTCGCAATAAGACTCACAATTGATCTCAGGTGCATCCTGTTTCCATTGATCATCCTTAAGATGTTTCTACAACTTGATTGGAGTCTACCTGTGTTAAATTCAATTGCTTGGACATGATTTGGAAAGGCACACGCATGTCTATAGAAGGTCCCACAGTTGATCGTGCATGTCAGAGCAAAAACCAAGCCATGAGGTCAAAGGAATTGTCCGTAGAGCTCCGAGACAGGATTGTGTTGAGGCACAGATCTGGGGAAGGGTACCAAAGAATTGAAGGTCCAAGAACACAGTGGTCTCCATCAGTCTTAAATGGAAGAAGCTTGGAACCACCAAGACTCTTCCTAGAGCTGGCCACCCAGCCAAACAGAGCTTTTGGGGGAGAAGGGCCTTGGTCAGGGAGGTGACCAAGAACCTGATGGTCACTTTGACAGAGCTCCAGAGTTCCTCTGTGGGGATGGGAGAACCTTCCAGAAGGACAACCATCTCTGCAGCACTCCACCAATCAGGCTTTTATGGTAGAGTGGCCAGACGGAAGAAACTCCTCAGTAAAAGGCACATGACAGCCCACTTGGAGTTTGCCAAAAGGCACCTAAAGGACTCTCAGACCATGAGAAACAAGATTCTCTGGTCTGATGAACCCAAGGCTGAACGGAATGCCAAGCATCTCGTCTGGAGGAAGCCAGGCACTGTTCATCACCTGGCCAATACCATCCCTATGGTGAGGCATGGTAGTGGCAGCATCATGCTGTAGGGATGTTTTTCAGCGGAAGACACTGGGAGTCTAGTCAGGATCGTGGGGAAGATGAACGGAGCAAAGTACAGAGAGATCCTTGATGAAAACCTGCTCCAGAGCTCTCAGGACCGCAGACTGAGGCGAAGGTTCACCTTCCAACAGGACAACAACCCTAAGCACACAACCAAGACAATGCAGGAGTAGCTTCAGGACAAATCTCTGAATGTCCTTGAATGGCCCAGACAGAGCCCGGACTTGAACCCAATCGAACATCTATGGAGAGACCTGAAAATAGCTGTGCAGCAACGCTCCCCATCCAACCTGACAGAGCTTCAGAAGATCTGCAGAGAAGAATGGGAGAAAATCCACAAATACAGGTGTGCTAAGATTACACCCAAGTTGACTCGAGGCTGTAATCTCTACCGAAGGTGCTTCAACAAAGTACTGAGTAAAGGGTCTGAATACCTATGTAAATGTGATATCCGTTTTTTTATTTAATACATTTTAGAATAAGGCTGTAACATAACAAAATGTGGAAAAAGTGAAGGGGTCTGAAATCTTTCCAAATGCACTGCATTACTGTGTCATACACTACAACTAGGGTCCTGAGTTGGTTAGGTTAGCCTATTACCAGACCAGGAAAAACTCTGGGCCCCAGGAAAACAATTCCCCACAACTCTGGGACTTGTTGTGCCAACTCTGAAATCACCACACAATGTTACAAATTGAAAAATATATTCTATTTGTATGATCTACCTTTAATTTGTTTTTGGTGGTGGGGAGCGGCTTCCATAGTTTTACATGGGCTCAGTGCAGACGGCAGCTACTTGCAACAATTTCAGACTGTAACACGCTGTTAATGCAATTTCAGGTAAAAACTCAATTTTTTTTAAAGTCTCAAATATTAGGAAAATATCTATACATTTCAGATGTTTCAAAAACATTGCTCTGCTATTACCATTTATACAGTAGGAATGTTGGCTCAATGAGACAATTTGGTTTACACTGCCCTGCTTCAAGGGTGGCAACTTTCAGGTGAGTGTCATGCGCTACCTCCGGTGGTAGTGGTCGAGACGTAGCAAGTACACATTTGACATTTTGAGTAATATGTGTAGCCAACGATATTTTCACGCAAAGTGTATTAAGTGTGAAGATGCTCTTAGTCGCCCACACGTCTAGTGTCTGCCTGAACAACACTAGAGCTGGAAGCCTGACATAACACTCTGATTAGAAGGGTTTTTATGGCTCCGTCTAGCACCACAAAGTGATATTTAAACACACACACTTTGGATAGGGAAGCTGTAACATGTAATCATAGCAGCACCAGCGGTTTCACCTCCACAGAGACCGCACCAGCGGTTTCACCTCCACAGAGTCCACACCAGCAGTTTCACCTCCACAGAGATTGCACCAGACACCTCCACAGAGACCGCACCAGCGGTTACACCTCCACAGAGACCGCACCAGCGGTTTCACCTCCACAGAGACCGCACCAGCGGTTACACCTCCACAGAGTCCACACCAGCAGTTTCACCTCCACAGAGACCGCACCAGACACCTCCACAGAGACCGCACCAGCGGTTTCACCTCCACAGAGACCGCACCAGCGGTTTCACCTCCACAGAGACCGCACCAGCGGTTACACTCTCCACAGAGACCTCCCGCACCAGCGGTTTCACCTCCACAGAGACCGCACCAGCGGTTTACCTCCACAGAGACCGCACCAGCCACACCTCCACAGAGACCGCACCAGCAGTTTTTCACCTCCACAGAGACCGCACCAGCGGTTTCACCTCCACAGAGACCACCAGCGGTTTCACCTCCACAGAGACCGCACCAGCGGTTTCACCTCCACAGAGACCGCACCGGTTTCCTCCACAGAGACCGCACCAGCGGTTACACCTCCACAGAGACCGCACCAGCGGTTTCACCTCCACAGAGAGACCAGACACCAGCGGTTACACCTCCACAGAGACCGCACCACACCTCCACAGAGAGACCGCACCAGCAGAGATTGCACCAGACACCTCCACAGAGACCGCACCAGCGGACACCTCCACAGAGACCGCACCAGCGGTTTCACCTCCACAGAGACCGCACCAGCGGTTTCACCTCCACAGAGACCGCACCAGACACCTCCACAGAGACTGCACCAGACACCTCCACAGAGACCACACCAGCAGTTTCACCTCCACAGCAGTTACACCTCCATTGCACCAGACACCTCCACAGAGACCGCACCAGCGGTTACACCTCCACAGAGACCGCACCAGCGGTTTCACCTCCACAGAGACCGCACCAGCAGTTACACCTCCACAGAGACCGCACCAGACACCTCCACAGAGACTGCACCAGACACCTCCACAGACACCTCCACAGAGCACCGCACACCTCCACAGACACCTCCACAGAGACCGCACCAGCTCCACAGAGTTTCACCTCCACAGAGATTGCACCAGACACCTCCCAGACACCTCCACAGAGACCGCACCAGCGGTTACACCTCCACAGAGACCGCACCAGCGGTTTCACCTCCACAGAGACCGCACCAGCAGTTACACCTCCACAGAGACCGCACCAGACACCTCCACAGAGACCGCACCAGCGGTTTCACCTCCACAGAGACCGCACCAGCGGTTACACCTCCACAGAGACCGCACCAGCGGTTTCACCTCCACAGAGACCGCACCAGCGGTTTCACCTCCACAGAGACCGCACCAGCGGTTTCACCTCCACAGAGACCGCACCAGCGGTTTCACCTCCACAGAGACCGCACCAGCGGTTTCACCTCCACAGAGACCGCACCAGCGGTTTCACCTCCACAGAGACTGCACCAGACACCTCCACAGAGACCGCACCAGCACCTCCACAGAGACCGCACCAGCGGTTTCACCTCCACAGAGACCGCACCAGCGGTTACACCTCCACAGAGACCGCACCAGACACCTCCACAGAGACCGCACCAGCGGTTACACCTCCACACCAGCGGTTACACCTCCACAGAGACCGCACCAGCGGTTTCACCTCCACAGAGACCGCACCAGCGGTTTCACCTCCACAGAGACCGCACCAGCGGCACCTCCACAGAGACCAGCGGTTTCACCTCCACAGAGACCAGACACCTCCCAGACACCTCCACAGACCACCAGCGGTTTCACCTCCACAGAGACCGCACCAGCGGTTCCACAGAGACCGCACCACCTCCACAGAGACCGCACCAGCGGTTTCACCTCCACAGAGACCGCACCAGCGGTTTCACCTCCACAGAGACCGCACCAGACACCTCCACAGAGACGCACCAGACACCTCCACAGAGACCGCACCAGCAGTTACACCTCCACAGAGACCGCACCAGCGGTTACACCTCCACAGAGACCGCACCTCCACAGAGAGCACCGGTTACACCTCCACAGAGACCGCACCAGCGGTTTCACCTCCACAGAGACCGCACCAGCGGTTTCACCTCCACAGCACCAGACGCACCAGACACCTCCACAGACACCTCCACAGAGACCGCACCAGCGGTTTCACCTCCACAGAGACCGCACCAGACACCTCCACAGAGACCGCACCAGCGGTTTCACCAGACCTCCACAGAGACCGCACCAGACACCTCCACAGAGACCGCACCAGCGGTTTCACCTCCACAGAGACCGCACCAGCGGTTTCACCTCCACAGAGACCGCACCAGCGGTTACACCTCCACAGAGACCGCACCAGCGGTTTCACCTCCACAGAGACCGCACCAGCGGTTACACCTCCACAGAGACCGCACCAGCGGTTACACCTCCACAGAGACCGCACCAGCGGTTACACCTCCACAGAGACCGCACCAGCGGTTACACCTCCACAGAGACTGCAGAGAATATACATGTACACACACACACACACAGTACCAGTCAAAAGTTTGGACACACCCACTCATTCAAGGGTTTTTCTTTTTACTATTGTATACATTGTAGAATAATAGTGAATGTATCAAAACAAAGAAATAATACATATGGTTTGAGCTTAGTGGGACTATCAGGACAATGACCCAACACACCTCCAGGCTGTGTAAGGGCTATTTGACCAAGGACAGTGATGGAGTGTTGCATCAGATGACTTGGCCTCCACGATCACCCAACCTCAATCCAATTGAGATGGTTTGGGATGACTTGGACCGCAGAGTGGGAAAAGCAGCCAACAAGTGCTCAGCATATGTGGGAACTCAAGACCGTTGGAAAATAATTATTCATGAAGCTGGTTGAGAGAATTCCAAGAGTGTGCCAAGCTGTCATCAAGGCACAGGGTGGCTACTTTGAAGAATCTCAAATATAAAATATATTTTGATTTGTTTAACACTTCTTTGGTTACTACATGATTCCATATGCATTATTTCATAGTTTTGATGTCTTCACTATTATTCTACAATGTAGAAAATAGTCAAAATAAAGAAAAACCCTGGTAGGTGTGTCCAAACTTTTGACCGGTACTGTACATACAGCTCCTGTAGAGAAGAGAGCGGGGGAGGAAGGGAGGGGGAGGGTGGGGAGGGAGGGAGGAGGGCAGAGGGAGGGAGGAATAGTCAGTGAGGGAGATGGGGGGGGACCCCTTCTAAAGCTTGTTGTCATTGTGTCTATAGCTCTGTGCACAGTGAGAACCATGCTGGTCTAAACCAATAAAGCAGGAGCAGAAAACAGCTTACACTCCCCTGCTGGGACACAATCACACACCCCAAAGTGCACGCATATATATGTGTGTATGTGTGTGTCCAGCAAAACCCAGTAGCTGGGAGGGAGGAAGAAAATCAATTTTCTCCACTTGTATTTATTTATTTCCCAAAAATATTTATATATTTATTTGTCTATTTGTGTGAGAACGGAATTGGGTCTGGCCACACTCTGGGTTGCCATGGTAGCAACGGTCCAGTGTTCCAAACTATGCGGCAGGTAGCGGCGGTACAATCAGGGGCCATATTCACATAGCGTCTCAAATTAGGAGTGCTGATCTAGGATCAGGTCCCCACTGATCTTGGTCATTATGATCCAAAAGTTACCAAATCAAATCAAAGTGTATTGGTCATGTAAACAGATTTGTAGATTTTAATCGCAGGTTCAGCTAAATGCTTACGCTTCTAGTTCCAATGGCGCACTAATATTTAGTAGCACAATAAGAATACACACATAATAAAACATAGAAATGAAGAAATATCAGAACGAGCAATGTCAGAGTCTGGAATATTACAGCCTGAAGAGATTTGTTTTGTCACTGGCCTACACACAATACCCCATAATGTCACTGGCCTACACACACAATACCCCATAATGTCACTGGCCTACACACACAATACCCCATAATGTCACTGGCCTACACACACAATACCCCATAATGTCACTGGCCTACACACACAATACCCCATAATGTCACTGGCCTACACACACAATACCCCATAATGTCACTGGTACCCCATAATGTCATACCCCATAATGTCACTGGCCTACACACACAATACCCCATAATGTCACTGGCCTACCCACATAATGTCACACAATACCCCATAATGTCACTGGCCTACACACACACACAATACCCCATAATGTCACTGGCCTACACACAATACCCCATAATGTCACTGGCCTACACACACAATACCCCATAATGTCACTGGCCTACACACACAATACCCCATAATGTCACTGGCCAATACCCCATAATGTCACAACACACCCATAATGTCACTGGCCTACACACACAATACCCCATAATGTCACTGGCCTACACACACAATACCCCATAATGTCACTGGCCTACACACACAATACCCCATAATGTCACTGGCCTACACACACACAATACCCCATAATGTCACTGGCCTACACACACACAATACCCCATAATGTCACTGGCCTACACACACAATACCCCATAATGTCACTGGCCTACACACAATACCCCATAATGTCACTGGCCACACACAATACCCCATAATGTCACTGGCCTACACACACACACACAATACCCCATAATGTCACTGGCCTACACACACAATACCCCATAATGTCACTGGCCTACACACACACACAATACCCCATAATGTCACTGGCCTACACACACACACACAATACCCCATAATGTCACTGGCACTACCCCATAATGTCACTGGCCTACACACACACACAATACCCCATAATGTCACTGGCCTACACACAATACCCCATAATGTCACTGGCCTACACACACACAATACCCCATAATGTCACACAATACCCCATAATGTCACTGGCCTACACACACACACACACAATACCCCATAATGTCACTGGCCTACACACAATACCCCATAATGTCACTGGCCTACACACACACACACAATACCCCATAATGTCACTGGCCTACACACAATACCCCATAATGTCACTGGCCTACACACAATACCCCATAATGTCACTGGCCTACACACACAACCCCATAATGTCACTGGCCACACACAATACCCCATAATGTCACTGGCCTACACACACACACACAATACCCCATAATGTCACTGGCCACACACAATACCCCATAATGTCACTGGCCTACACACACACACACAATACCCCATAATGTCACTGGCCTACACACACACACACACACACAATACCCCATAATGTCACTGGCCTACACACACACACACAATACCCCATAATGTCACTGGCCTACACACAATACCCCATAATGTCACTGGCCTACACACACACACAATACCCCATAATGTCACTGGCCACACACACACACAATACCCCATAATGTCACTGGCCTACACACACACACAATACCCCATAATGTCACTGGCCTACACACACACACAATACCCCATAATGTCACTGGCCTACACACACACACACACATAATGTCACACACACAATACCCCATAATGTCACACACACACACACAATACCCCATAATGTCACTGGCCTACACACACACACACACACACAATACCCCATAATGGTCACTGGCCACACACACACACACACACACACACATACCCCATAATGTCACTGGCCTACACACACACACAATACCCCATAATGTCACTGGCCACACACACACACACACACAATACCCCATAATGTCACTGGCCTACACACACACACACACACACACACAATACCCCATAATGTCACTGGCCTACACACACACACACACACACACACACACACACAATACCCCATAATGTCACTGGCCTACACACACACACACACACACAATACCCCATAATGTCACTGGCCTACACACACACACATACCCCATAATGTCACTGGCCTACCCCATAATGTCACTGGCCTACACACACAACACCCCATAATGTCACACACACACACACACAATACCCCATAATGTCACTGGCCTACACACACACACACACACAATACCCCATAATGTCACTGGCCTACACACACACACACACACACACCCCATAATGTCACTGGCCACACACACACACACACACACAATACCCCATAATGTCACTGGCCTACACACACACACACACAATACCCCATAACACACACACACACAATACCCCATAATGTCACTGGCCTACACACACACACACACACACACACACACACAATACCCCATAATGTCACTGGCCTACACACACACACACACACACCCCATAATGTCACTGGCCACACACACACACACACCCCATAATGTCACTGGCCTACACACACACACACACAATACCCCATAATGTCACTGGCCTACACACACACACAATACCCCATAATGTCACTGGCCTACACACACACACACACACACACAATACCCCATAACACACACAATACCCCATAATGTCACTGGCCTACACACATACCCCATAATGTCACACACACAACACCCCATAATGTCACTGGCCTACACACACACACACAATACCCCATAATGTCACTGGCCTACACACACAATACCCCATAATGTCACTGGTCACCCCATAATGTCACTGGCCTACACACAATACCCCATAATGTCACTGGCCTACACACAATACCCCATAATGTCACTGGCCTACACACCCCATAATGTCACTGGCCTACACACATAATGTCATACACACCCCATAATGTCACTGGCCTACACACAATACCCCATAATGTCACTGGCCTACACACACAATACCCCATAATGTCACTGGCCTACACACAATACCCCCTACCCCATAATGTCACACACACCCCATAATACCCCATAATGTCACTGGCCTACACACAATACCCCATAATGTCACTGGCCTACACACAATACCCCATAATGTCACTGGCCTACACACAATACCCCATAATGTCACTGGCCACACACAATACATGTCACACACACACACACACACACAATACCCCATAATGTCACTGGCCTACACACAATACCCCATAATGTCACTGGCCTACACACAATACCCCATAATGTCAAAGTCAAATTATGTTTTTACAAATGTTTACAAATTAATAAAACATGAAAAACTGAATTGTCTTGAATCAATAAGTATTCAACCCCTTTGTTATTGAAAGCCTAAATATGTTCAGGAGTAAAAATGTGCTTAACAAGTCACACAATAAATTGCATGGACTCACTCTGTGTGCAATAACAGTGTTTAACATGGTCATCTCTGTACCCCACACATACAATTATCTGTAAGGTTCCTCAGTCGGACAGTGAATTTCAAACACAGATTCAACCACAAAGACCAGGTTCCTCAGTCGGACAGTGAATTTCAACCACAGATTCAACCACAAAGACCAGGGAGGTTTTCCAATCCCTCACAAAGAAGGGCACTGATTGGTACATGGGGGGAAATTAAAAGAGCAGACATTTAATATCCCTTTGAGCATGGTGAAGTTAATTACACTTTAGATGGTGTATCAATACACCCAGTCACTACAAAGATACAGGCATCCATCCTAACTCAATTGCCGGTAGGAGAAACCGCTCATGGATTTCACCAATGGCAACTTCAAAACAGTCAGGGTTTAATGGCTGTGATAGGAGAAAACTGAGGATGGATCAACAACATTGTAGTTACTCCACAATACTAACCTTTTGAGTGAAAAAACCCTGTACAGAATACAAATATTACAAAACATAAGGCAATAAGGCACTAAAGTAAAAACTGCAAAACATTTGGCAAAGAAATACATTTTATGTCCTGAATACAAATTCAGGACATAATGTTTAGGGCAAATCCAACACAACACATCACTGCGTATCACTCTTCATATTTTCAAGCATGGTGGTGGCTGGATCATGTTATGGGTATGCTTGTCATCGGCAAGGACTAGGAAGGTTAAGATAAAAATAAACGGAATAGAGCTAAGCACAGGCAAAATCCTAGAGGAAAGCCTGGTTCAGTCTGCTTTCCATCAGAAACTGGGAGACAAATTCACCTTTCAGCAGGACAATACCTTAAAACACAAGGCCAAATATGAACTAGTTTCTTACCAAGATGACATTGAACGTTCCTGAGTGGCCTAGTTACAGTTCTGACTTAAATCGCTTGATAATCTATGGCAAGACTTAAAAATGGCTGCCTAGCAATAATCAACAACCAGAGCTTGAAGAATCTTTTAAAGAATAATGTGCAAATATTGTACAATCCAGGTGTGCAAAACTCTTAGAGACTTACCCAGAAAGACTCACAGCTATAGTCGCTGCCAAAGGTGAATTTAACATGTAATGACTCAGGGGGTTGAGCAAGTGATCGTGAAGAGGAGAAAGGAGAGACAGAAAGAGCCTTTGAGAAGCCTGTATGAGAAGCTCTTCGATTCAGCATCCCTCCATTCCTCTCTCTCTGACTTTTTCATCCATCCCTTCTCACTGTATTGACGAAGGGACCTCTTTATATGGTAATGCCTTTCCCACCTGAGAGTCATGAATAGGACATTAACCCTGACACACACACACACACACACACACACATTAACACTGACTGAGATATGTATGCATCTCACATGTCATGTCGCTGCAACGGAAGCCGAAACGCTTACGAGAGCGATGCTGTATGTGTGGGTGATTCTCATTAAATCAGTTTTAGCAATTTGAGTTGCAAAACCATGATGCATCGGCAAAAATCAACTACAGTATCATTCTGAGGACTAAGATGTCTAGTTTTTGCAAAGTGTCTTATTTTAAATACATTTTAGCTTGAATTTAGTTCATTTTCACCCCAAATTCTCATTACCGAAATGCATCCAATTTAAATTCTCTGGTCATTTAATAAAATACAAATATGTTGCTGTAGTAGTTTGTTCGTAAATCATAAACGATGTATACTAGTTTAAGTTTACATTCAACTATAATATGTATTACGTACAAACACAGTGTCTGTGGACATGTGTCTCATTACCTTAACACTCAATCATTGTTGTTATGAAGTTGTTTTCACCCATCATCAAGAGTAGTAGTAGTAGAAGTTATGTGAATGTATTTACTTATAACCTTCAGAATGAGGTTCTTCTTCTAAAAACACCCCCTTTACCCCACTTGGCCTTCTCATTACGGAAACAGCTAACAATGGGAAAAATATTACATTCTATAATTTAATTTTAAATATATTATTTTTTCAGTGTTATGTTTAAACACAGCCCTTTTCATTAAGGCAGAAATGTTCAAAAGTATTACAAATTGATTTGTTTTACAAATTGATTTGTTTATGACTTTTTTGGACTGTTGCGGTAATGAACGTTTTGTGGAAATTGTGTTAAAATCCATCATACCTAATCAAAAAACATAATAACTATGAAATAAAACATCTCAGTGATCCAAGAGGATTTTCTTTTTTTAATTACGAGCCTCACAGTCTCACTGCAGAATCCAACTTCTGTCCATAAACGTCAGATTTCGAAGGTTACATTTAGGAGTTAAGGTTTGGGATAGGTTTAAACAAAAACAACTCCACAGTTAAAGGAACGTTCCGGACATTAGTTTCCTTAACATTGTTGTCCAGAACACATTATGAACATGTAGGACAAGATTTTACCCTCAGCGACTTATTTGGGGCTTATCACGTGTTTTTTGAAAACGACAACAGCCTTCAGGGAGGAGTGAGGTTGATCTCCTGATCTCCGCTTGTTCCACCCCCAAATGTGGGGAATTTGAAAAAAAGAGTGTGTTCCTAGTTAAACAGCCAAGAGCATGTAGTTCTGTGTCAGTCAGAAGAGCTTCTCTCGTTATTACTGTCAGAGAACCTATAGTGTGCAGAATGGCTTCCGCAAGAGATGGACCCCCACCCCAACCCACCCCCCCCTGCAGAGTTGGACGATTACAACTTCATCAAGGATTGTTGAATGATCAGAATCACCTTTATTCACCAAGTACATTAACACATTGCCGGAAGAGACAAGGCACATTCCACTGAGCACAGAAGTCAGTTCAACATTTAGTTTTGATTTACATTTGGTTGAATTGTCAATTAACATGAATTCAATGTGAAATAAACAATTTATTCACTGTGCCATTAGATTTAGGTTAAAAGTTGGGTAAAAACAATATGAATTGCCCTTACGTTGACGACTTACGTTGACGACTTACGTTGACGACTTACGTTGATGACTTTTTGCAAATCCAATCAGTTTTCCACGTTGAAATGTGGAAAATGTCAATTCAACCAATTTTTCCCAAGTGGGAGAATACAATTTTGGAACAGTAAACATAAAGCGTAACAGAGTATAGGCTGATTGATTAGTTTGTCTGTTATTTGGGTGAGTGAACGCATGTTGGAGAGGAACAAGCCAGGGAGCGAAGCACAGAGGCCCAGTCTCCTAAAGCACACAACAGCCCTGGTGCGCCTCCCCCTTCTCCTCCAGTGTACAGCTCCATAGTCCCAGCTAGTAGACTAACTCATAGTTGTGAACAGCGTCCTTTCGAAAATATTTTGGTGCATGAGGACAGAATTTTGAGGGCACAAACCAGTTGGAAATGTAATATTCAGTAGCCCATCCCGAGTGAAAGTAGTCCCTTATATTGACAAAAATCCATGCTTAAACAAACAAAAACACGAGCAGCAACCAAGCTGGGGGAGGCTCTCGTGATTATTGACTATGTGGATACTGCCCAGACAGTAATGGCTGGGCATAGAAGGCAGAATAAACCAGTGGGGCCAAGCAGACAAAGTAAGTGTTTTTCCCCTGCTAGCTAATGTTGTTATAATGGCATTATTTAATATAGTGCTGTTGAGTACATTGCCGTTGTGTATCGGTATTAGATTGATTTTCAAGTTCCACCTGGTGGTTTAGAGCTAGCACCCATCTAGCTTAGACGCTCCTCCCCATACCTGCCTTCCAGACGCAAAGCATCATGGAAGCTGTAGTAATCTCATAATTCTAACAAATTCCTTCCTGGTTTGATAAAAGGCTATTTTACAGCTTACTCGCTCAATTTTTTTTAAACACTTACGGGCAATTGGATAACTAGGGCCACTAACAACTTGCTGTGGAGTCGTGGAGACAAGCTGTGGAATGTTCCTTTATGTTTAGGCATTAATTCCAAATGGTTAAGTTAATGGTTAATGTTTGTGATAGGGTTACAAAATATATAACAAGTGCCTAGAACTAGGTATGAAACATGCAACCCTCGGAGTCAGAGCTCGTGGCTTACGCCCGTCCGCCATCCCCAACGCCCTAGCAAAACACAAGCCTACTTGTTGGTAATAGCGCTCACCGTTGCCCCTAGTGGCCGCTTACCTGGAAAGACATGAAATTTCCCAGTAGATCTTGATCAACCTGGCTGGTCAGGCAGTGGCACTGTGTATTACACGGGAGTGAGTAACAGAAGTAAAAACCTCCCTAAACTGGGATCTGAGCCAGGGACACACCTACTTGTACATTTCCCTTACGGCTCATACTCACACATGCGCACACCCACACTCTCTGACCCACTTTAATGAGCTGAACCTGACTAACCAAGAACAGACCGCTAACTAGTTACAATTTGGCCATGGGTGGTTGAGGGTTACACACGTACACACAGGAATTAGGTCTTAAATAACTTCAACTGTGTTACCAGATTTTTCGCTGAGCCTCCAGCTACAAGTGTGTCTATAAAAATCCTCCCATGCAGTGTCACTGACATCTACTTCTATTCCCTGACCCCTGCCCTCCCTTATTGTCTCCCTCCATCCCCCTCCTTCCCTCCTGGTTTCCTAACTGACATAACCTCTACGGTCCATTCCTTCCCTTCTTACCGCCCTCTAGTCTTACATTTCTCTCCTTCCTCCCATACAATCTCTATCCCCGTTTTTCTTTGATAGCCGTCCTCCCCTCCTCCTCCTCCTCCTCCTCCTCCTCTCCTGCAGCTGGCTGGTCGGTCATAAAAGGTGTAAGCTAACACAACGTCTGAAACCTGAAGCACAGCACAGCAAACTAACACATCCACTTCAAACAAAAAGAAAGGAAAAGACACACTATGAGTTCAGATCCCTCCATTATGAATGGAAGGGGAGAATGGGGGAGGAAAAAGCTTCTACCATCAATCCATGAAATCCGTCAGAAACGGAGACCCCTCTCTGCTCTGCTGTACCTGTAGTCATGCAATTAGGCCACACTTAATCCCTTTCTTTCCTTTTTTCTTCTCTTTCTTTTCTCTCCATCCATCACCCTCCAACCCAGAGCCTCGAGGACACACACGGCAGTGACAGATTTCAGCAAGTGACATTTTCTAACATCGACCCCGTTGCTGCACCCTTCAACTGTGCGGTGTCATTTCTGTGCCCCCCCTGTGTGTTTGTGTTTGTACGCTCAGCACACTTACTGGAAGCCAACAGCAGAGACTGAGAACCAGGTCTCCCCACAGTGGCTCTGTGAAGGTCATGATTAGCATAAGAACACTAATGTCTGCTGGTTCTGTCAGAGGAGGTAACAGGAAGCAGAAGCAGACGTATCATGCCTGCATCCCAAATGGTACCCTTTTCACTTTATAGTGCACTACTTTTGACCGGTTTCATAGGGCTCTGTTGAAAAGTAGTGCACTATAGGGAATAGGGTGCAATTGGGACTGAACCCATGTCCCTGTCCTCTCCGAGAGACTTAGCATCTACCAGTCCTGTTCTTGTCAGAACAACACAGATTTGCGCAAACAACAACCCTCAGGTCAACCTCCATCTCTCCCCATCCCAAATAGCCTCGTCTGAGCCAGAACAGTTCATAGGGCAGCAGCCTCTCTTCTGTTTCTGTTGCGTGAGGCAGATGTTTGTACAAGTACACCCCCTGGAGAAGATGGTAGTCTATCGCAAGGCCCAATCAATAATAACAGAAGACTTTGTCCCAATGATGAGAATGAATCACTTCAAACCATTCTAGTTATGCATCTTGTTCCTGATAAGAACAGAAAGTTCCGAGCCAGAGAGCTCAACAAGCAAATAGTCTACCAACGTCCCTTTACACAAATCATCAATATAACTGCCTAGTGCCTTTAATAGTCCTGTATTAGCGGACCGATAGATCCATCTGCAGCGCCAGCACTGGCAGTACCCCAGGGCCATTTAAAACGGTTGATGCTTATCATCACCATCATAATTATCATTGGAAGAGCAGTCATATTGATGATATAAAAAAAGGAAAAAATTATATTTAAATCATTTTTTAATTGTTATTATATTATTATATTATTATAGCACCCCTACTTCCTGGCTGCCCAGAAAAAGTTTGTAATGTCAGTTCTATTCTCATTCTATGTGAAAGCCTTTACCTGCTAAGTATAATTCACTGGGAGAGTGCCAAACATTCACCCTATAATCTACTATAATACTATATACTGACAAGCTTGCCAATTACCACTATGTAATGGAGGCTGAGAAAGAGGTCAACTCTATCTGAACCCATACACAAACATGCACACAGGACTAAACAGTGATATTCTCCCACCATCTTTAATAGGGGACCATACCAACATCCTGTACCATTTCTACTAAATAACTCAATAAAACAATGAATTGTCCTAGTCCAGATTCAGATGTTGGATAGGGGGGTTTTGTATAGGTGATGAAATTGTCCCAAACATGATGGTTCCACTATGATTGTAATAGAAATCTGTTAACCCTTGGTTGTCTGTCCTGATCGGTGAGCTCCTGATCTCCATAGGCTCCAGCTGTCTGGTGCTACACAGCACCACTTGTGTCCACACTGGGGACTGCTCTATTGGCCTACCACTAACTCATCATCTGGGCACTGACCGCAGTGACTACGGTAAACAAGCACCTCTCACAGTGACCTCCTCTATTGCCATCAGACAGGTAGGGCCTTCTGTAAATACAACCAGCCTGGATCTCTTGCCATCAGACAGGTAGAGATAGCTGTAGATACAACCAGCCTGGATCTCTTGCCATCAGACAGGTAGAGATAGCTGTAGATACAACCAGCCTGGATCTCTTGCCATCAGACAGGTAGAGATAACTGTAGATACAACCAGCCTGGATCTCTTGCCATCAGACAGGTAGAGATAGCTGTAGATACAACCACCCTGGAATGGCAGACTATGAGGTGGCAGGTAGCCTAGTGGTCAGAGCGTTGGGCCAGTGACCGAAATTTGGCTGGATCGAATCCCTGAGCTGACAAGGTAAACATCTGTGGTTCTGCCCATGAACAAGGCAGTTAACCCACTGTTCCCTGGTAGGCTATCAATGTAAAATAATGTTTTTTTCTTAACTGACTTGCCTAGTTAAATAAAATAATAATAATAATAATAATAATAATAATAATAATAATAATTCAACAACCATGCTCGTTCTCAAATATCAGGGTAAAAACATTACAACTATTATGTTCAGACCATGAAGGTTAGGATAGGCTGGAATGGGGAGATGGTCCAGAGAAAAGTTGAGTTTATGAGTGCTCTGCATCCACTTAGAATATACCCATTTATGAATGGGACAATTACGCACCATGGGAGTTGAACCTGATCTCATTTTTAGCGGTTTTAATTGGGATCATCCCACCACTACTTCCCCTCCCCCTGCGGGCTTTTCACAGCAGTCAGGGTCATGACGCATGTCCTCTGTTCACTCTGGGTTTACAGTATGTGTGCTGTGCCGGGCAGAATGCTGTTATTTGTTACCCAATAACTCCCTCCCCAAGGGGCTGCATTCATCACTCTTTAGGGCCTAGACTCTTGGCAATGCACAGAACTTGGCAAGGCCTCCTGAAATCCCCAATATGCTCAACAACAAAAACAAAAGAAAAGGAAAAAAAAAAAATCACACAATCAAGTGTAAAGGCTCATTGCTCTTTACAGCGAGAGAACCTTCTTTACGCACGAGCGCACACACACACACACACACACACACACACACACACACACACACACACACACACACACACACACACACACACACACACACACACACACACACACACACACACACACACAGACACACACACACACACACACACACACACACACACCACACACAGTAGAAAGATGATGTATGCACCTCATACAGTATATTAAAAGCCCTGGCGTTAATTTATCTGGATTCAGAAGGAAAGAATGGGTGGCCAAAGGGTTCTATCAACAGAAAAGAACCCATCCATGGAAACAGAAAACAACTAGAATGGCAATAATCCACCAGGCCTTTATTAATCCCTATCCACAACGATGTGTAATGAAGCAAATGGTACTGATGGATTTAAACTTTAGAAACAGCTGATTGAATTGTATGTACATCATCATAATCGTTTTTTTTGGCATAATGCCAGCTATTGAACGAGCAACAGGGACAAGGCTGTTTGTCTCTGAGCTGAGCTTTTCCCCATGGGCAGCCTCTCTGGCTCTTCAGCCCAGGCACAACACAGCCTCAGCCAAACAGTATGCCTACAGTTAGATCTAGGACTATACCATTATCCAACTCACTTCTCGTTTCATGCCTCCTTCACATGGACACAGAAAAGAATAGTACACCAGGTTTCCCAAACTCGGCTGTGTGGGGCTCGACCCTCGGCCGCGTGGGGCTCAACCCACGTTCGCGTGGGGCTCGGCCCCTCGGGCAAGGCCCAAGTTTTGGAAACCCTGTCTTACACCATAGTGATGTCTTATGGTCTTTGCCTATGGGTCGCCCGTATGATGCCTATGGGTCGCCCGTATTATGCCTATGGGTCGCCCGTATGATGCCTATGGGTCGCCCGTATGATGCCTATGGGTCGCCCGTATGATGCCTATGGGTCGCCCGTATGATGCCTATGGGTCGCCTGTCGCCAGATTCAGAGGCTGCTATAGCCGGGCAGCAGGGCATCAAACTCGGCTTACCTTGCTGGAATAGGGGCCGGGAATCAGCAGCTTCAGCGCCTGCCTCTTCAGCTCTGTCAGCCGGGCGTTGCAGTTCTCACACCATATCCCCCTCTCTCTCTCAGAACCAGGGGAACTCCCGCTGCCAGAACCGGGTGAACCTGTACCGAAACCTGGCGATCCACCCAGAGACCCGGGAGAACAGGTCCCGATCCCTGGGGATATGGTCCCGGGGGAACCAGAGAAAGAGCCCGGGGAAGAGGTGCCAGATCCTGGGGAGGGGGTGCCTGTGGAGCTAGGCATGGAGCCGACTCCCTCTGGAGCGGGTCTGCTGCTGGTCCGGGACTCCTCATAGGCCTTTCTATACCATGTCTCCGGGGAGAAGGAGGCTGATTTTGTCGGAGAGGTATCGGTAATCTGTGGGGAGCACCATAAAGACAATCCTACCTTTAAGGTAACATTTGATTTAAATTGAGGAGACAAACAATAACTCACTAGAAGCACAACTCGGTCCATGGTAGAAGACTTTATTGGCTAAATGGCAGAGATGCAAAAACCCACGTAGGAAAGAAACAGTTTGAACAAAAAAGTCTAAAAGCGTTAGCCTACAAAAACTAAAGGTGAGTGTGATCTATCTATCTGTTTACTGTTGCGTTCCCTAGCTAGCCTACCCGCAGTAGCCTAATGAATTGCCAACGGCATTCAAACCTGTAGCAAACATGATGGCATACCCTTACTGCTCTGATGGAATAAATGAGAGCTCTGCTACACTTTTCACTGTTGTTGCTAGTGTTACTGATATAATCATACACTCCACATAAAGTAGAAACATAGACTAGGCTACTAACCCCGTATTTTCTGCTCCTGCTGGTCACAGACCTCTCTTTGGTCCCAGACAGAGAAGTCATGCTGAAGGTGAGGGAAGGGAGGAGTGGGGAGAAAATCTCTCGGTTGTTTTACACACAAGGAGACCAAATCGATGTCAATGAATTCCACGCCCCTCCGCGTGCTTCTCAATCATTAACAAATATCACGCAGATTAGATATCAATATAGCATACTGTCTCCAACCTTGAAAAACAATAACCTAACAGTGATTCCGCTCAAATGTATCCAATACGCGCAATAATTAGTTCCAATCCACGGTCTCCTGTAAAGATTTAAAATCCACAGTGAAAATGTGAACAGGTCCGCCTGTATGAGTGGGGTACAGACGGGTTTCTCTTTCTGGGAGCGACGAAATACAACAAGCAGGGCGGTAGCAGAGTGAAGGCAGCCGCTGCTGCACAGGCTCAGCGTAGACAGTGGGGACGCGCGTCTGCAGCGCGGTAGAGTCAGAGGCAGAGGCACAGCTGTGGTATTCCTCTGGCTGTCCGTGTGCCTGCCTGCAGGAGGCTCATCTGAAGCCAGAGGTGCGGACTGGAGATAGATGCTTGCGCACATCTGGCTGGGGGAGGGTGCTCTCTGCCCCTTCCTCGCTGGCGGACCAATAGTGAATCAATGCTTTGTTGACTGACACGTGCCAGCTCATTTGTCCTATGTTAACTTTTGGAGGGAGTAAATGATGACTAGAGAGGGATGTAGTAGGCCTACAGCTGACGATGGTTATGGTTGCAAGATTGCTTTAAAAGTATCTGGTGCAGAGGTGGTATGTTCAGTTGGATCAAAAAGGTTTAGGCCTAATCAGTAACATAATTCATAAATACTCATCATCATCATCATCATCCGTTTAACAGAATTTCTACCAGCATGTCACCTGTGCAACTATAGGAGAAAAAACGGTATATCACCTTTACTCCACACACTGAGACACATAACAAGCTCTCCCTCGCCCCCCACTTGAAAAAAAAATCTGGCTTCCTATTTCGCAACAAAGCATCCTTCACTCATGCTGCCAAACATACCCTTGTAAAACTGACCATCCTACCAATCCTCGACTTCGGCGACGTCATTTACAAAATAGCCTCCAATACCCTACTCAATAAATTGGATGCAGTCTATCACAGTGCCATCCGTTTTGTCACCAAAGCCCCATATACTACCCACCATTGCGACCTGTACGCTCTCGTTGGCTGGCCCTCGCTTCATACTGGTCGCCAAACGCCAAGACCCTGCTAGGTAAAGTCCCCCCATATCTCAGCTCGCTGGTCACCATAGCAGCACCCACCTGTAGCACGCGCTCCAGCAGATATATCTCTCTGGTCACCCCCAAAACCAATTCTTCCTTTGGCCGCCTCTCCTTCCAGTTCTCTGCTGCCAATGACTGGAACGAACTACAAAGATCTCTGAAACTGGAAACACTTATCTCCTTCACTAGCTTTAAGCACCAGCTGTCAGAGCAGCTCACAGATTACTGCACCTGTACATAGCCCATCTATAATTTAGCCCAAACAACTACCTCTTTCCCTACTGTATTTATTTATTTTGCTCCTTTGCACCCTATTATTTCTCTCTACTTTGCACATTCTTCCACTGCAAATCTACCATTCCAGGTTTTACTTGCTATATGGTATTTACTTCGCCACCATGGCCTTTTTTTTGCCTTTACCTGCCTTATCTCACCTCAATAGCTCACATTGTATATAGACTAATTTTTCAACTATATTATTGACTGTATGTTTGTTTTACTCCATGTGTAACTCTGTGTTGTTGTATGTGTCGAACTGCTTTGCTTTATCTTGGCCAGGTCGCAATTGTAAATGAGAACTTGTTCTCAACTTGCCTAACTTGTTAAATAAAGGTCAAATAAAAACATTAAAAATAAAAACCCACCTGCGAGCTGTCCAGTGACGCAAGCCTACCAGACGAGCTAAATACCTTCTATGCTCGATTCGAGGCAAGTAACACTAAACCATGCATGCACCAGCTGTTCCGGACGACTGTGTGGTCACGCTCTCCGTAGCTGATGTGAGTAAGACCTTTAAACCGTTTAACATTCACAAGGCTGCAGGGCCAGATGGATTACAAGGACACGTACTCAGAGCATGCGCTGACCAGCTGGCAAGTGTCTTCGTCAACATTTTCAACCTCTCCCTGACCCAGTTTGTAATAACTTTGTTTCAAGCAGACCATCATAGTCCCTGTGCCCAAGAATGCCAAGGTAACCTGTCCTAATGACCATTGACCTGTAGCACTCACATCTGTAGCCATGAAATGCTTTGAAAGGCTGGTCATGGCTCACAACAACACCATCATCCCAGACACCATGGACCCAATCCAAATCGCATACCGCCCCAACACAGCCACAGATGACACAATCTCTATTGCATTCCACACTGGCCTTTCCCACCTGGACAAAAGGAATACCTACGTGAGTATGCTGTTCATTGACTACAGCTCAGCGTTTAACACCATAGTGCCCTCCAAGCTCATCACTAAACTAAGGACCCTGGGATTAAACACCTCCCTCTGCAACTGTATCCTGGAATTCCTTGACGGGCAGCCCCATGGTGGAGAGGGTAGGCAACAACACATCCACCACGCTGATGCTCAACACAGGGGCCCCTCAGGACGATGAGACACCCTACACGGAGGTCAGAGATCTGGCAATGTGGTGCCAGGACAACAACCGGTCCCTCAACGTCAGCAAGACAAAGGAACTCATTGTGGACTACAGGAAACGGAGGGCCGAGCACACCCCCATTCACATCGATGTGGAGTGGGTCGAGAGCTTCAAGTTCCTCAGTGTCCACATCACAAAGGACCTGTCATGGTCCAAACACACCAACACAGTCGTGAAGAGGGCACAACAACACCTCTTCCCCCCTCAGGAGGCTGAAAAGATTTGGCATGGGCACTCAGACCCTCAAAAAGTTATCCAGCTGCACCATTGAGAGCATCTTCACTGGCTGCATCACCGCTTGGTACGGCAACTACTTGGTATCTGACCGCAAGGCGCTACAGAGGGTAGTGCGTACTGCCCAGTACATCACTGGGGCCAAGCTTCCTGACATCCAGGACCTATATACCAGACGGTGTCAGAAGAAGGCCCTAAAAATTTTCAAAGACTCCAGTCACCCAAGTAATAGACTGTTCAATATGGAAAAAGTGCAGTCTCAAAAACCATCAGGTGCTATGATGAAACTGGCTCTCAAGAGGAGCGCCACAGGAAAGGAAGACCCAGAGTTCCCTCTGCTGCAGAGGATAAGTTCATTAGAGTTACCAGCCTCAGAAATTGCAGTCCAAATAAATGCTTCACAGAGTTCAAGTAACAGACACATCTCAACATCCACTGTTCAGAGGAGACTGCGTGAATCAGGTCATCATGGTCGAATTGCTGCAAAGAAACCAAAAACTAAAGGACACCAATAAGAAGAAGAGACTTGCTTGGGCCAAGAAACACGAGCAATGGACATTAGACCGGTGGAGATCTGTCCTTTGGTCTGATTAGTCCAAATTTGAGATTTTTGGTTCCAACCACCGTGTCTTTGTGAGACAAAGAGTAGGTGAACGGATGATCTCTGCATGTGTGGTTCCCACCATGAAGCATGGAGGAGGAGGTGTGATGGTGTTGGGGGCTTTGGTGACACTGTCAGTGATTAATTTAGAATTCAAGGCACACTTAACCAGCACGGCTACCACAGCATTCTACAGCAATATGCCATCCCATCTGGTTTGCACTTAGTGGGACTATCATTTGTTTATCAACAGGACAATGACCCAACACACCTCCAGGCTAAGGGCTATTTGACCAAGAAGGAGAGGGATTGAGTGCTGTATCAGATGACTTGGCCTCCACAATCACCTGACCTCAACCCAATTGAGATGATTTGGGATGAGTTGGACCGCAGAGTGAAGGAAAAGCAGCCTACAAGTGCTCAGCATATGTGGGAACTCCTTCAATACTGTTGGAAAAGCATTCTAGGTGAAGCTGGTTGAGAGAATGCCAAGAGTGTGCCAAGCTGTCATCAAGGCACAGGGTGGCTACTTTGAAGAATCTAAAATAGAAAATATATTTTGATTTGTTAAACACTTTTTTGGTTACTTATTTCATAGTTTAAATAATATATATATATTTAACTTTTATTTAACTAGGCAAGTCAGTTAATAACAAATTCTTATTTACAATGACGGCCTACACCGGCCAAACCCGGATGGCGCTGGGCCAATTGTGGGCCGACCTATGGGACTCCCAATCACGGCCAGTTGTGATACAGCCTGGATTCGAACCAGGGTGTCTGTAGCGATGCCTCTAACACTGAGATGCAGTGCCTTAGACCGCTGCGCCAAATAGTAAAAATAAAGAAAAACATTGAATGAGTAGGTGTGTCCAAACTAGAGACTGGTACTGTATATATCTATATTCTTTTGCTCATCTTTTCATTCTTTTTAACTTGGCATTGTTGGGAAAGGGCTCTTAAAGTAAGCATTTCAAAGTTAACTCGACACCTGTTGTATTCAGCGAGTGTGACAAATAAAATTGGATCATCATCATCGTCATCGTCATCATCACCACCACAGAAACAAGGTTTGTCTATGCAATAAGCTATTGAATCACTCCTTGGAGAGGTTTTACTCAGAACACAACAATTTAATTTGTGTTCTTTTCATGAATATCCTCATTCAATTAATCTGTGCTTCACATTCCGATGATTATGCACATAAGGTGGTGTGGTGGTGATGGTGTCGTGAATGAAAGCATATTGCTGCAGTGATTTATATAGCGTGGTGTTGCATGTTGTTTATGGATACACAGCGCCATCTGGTTTCACTGCATGGCCTAGCACAACAGAGGGAGAATATTTGGCAATAAACCCATGCAGGTCTAGTTACAGGCCTGGCCATGCAGGTCTAGTTACAGGCCTGGCCATGCAGGTCTAGTTACAGGCCTGGCCATGCAGGTCTAGTTACAGCCCTGGCCATGCAGGTCTAGTTACAGGCCTGGCCATGCAGGTCTAGTTACAGGCCTGGCCATGCAGGTCTAGTTACAGGCCTGGCCATGCAGGTCTAGTTACAGGCCTGGCCATGCAGGTCTAGTTACAGGCCTGGCCATGCAGGTCTAGTTACAGGCCTGGTCATGCAGGTCTAGTTACAGGCCTGGCCATGCAGGTCTAGTTACAGCCCTGGCCATGCAGGTCTAGTTACAGGCCTGGCCATGCAGGTCTAGTTACAGGCCTGGCCATGCAGGTCTAGTTACAGGCCTGGCCATGCAGGTCTAGTTACAGGCCTGGCCATGCAGGTCTAGTTACAGGCCTGGTCATGCAGGTCTAGTTACAGCCCTGGCCATGCAGGTCTAGTTACAGCCCTGGCCATGCAGGTCTAGTTACAGGCCTGGCCATGCAGGTCTAGTTACAGCCCTGGCCATGCAGGTCTGGTTACAGGCCTGGCCATGCAGGTCTGGTTACAGGCCTGGCCATGCAGGTCTAGTTACAGGCCTGGCCATGCAGGTCTAGTTACAGGCCTGGCCATGCAGGTCTAGTTACAGCCCTGGCCATGCAGGTCTAGTTACAGGCCTGGCCATGCAGGTCTAGTTACAGGCCTGGCCATGCAGGTCTAGTTACAGGCCTGGCCATGCAGGTCTAGTTACAGGCCTGGCCATGCAGGTCTAGTTACAGCCCTGGCCATGCAGGTCTAGTTACAGGCCTGGCCATGCAGGTCTAGTTACAGCCCTGGCCATGCAGGTCTAGTTACAGCCCTGGCCATGCAGGTCTAGTTACAGCCCTGGCCATGCAGGTCTAGTTACAGGCCTGGCCATGCAGGTGTAGTTACAGCCCTGGCCATGCAGGTCTAGTTACAGCCCTGGCCATGCAGGTCTAGTTACAGGCCTGGCCATGCAGGTCTAGTTACAGGCCTGGGTAATTCCAGTCTTCTGGGGCCTGATTGGTGTCACACTTCTCCCCATCCCCAGCAAACACACCTGATTTAAACTAATTGCATTTTTATCTGAAGATCATGATTAGTTGATTATTGGAGTCAGGTGTGTCAGCTGGGGCTGGGGCAAAAGTGTGACACCAATTAGGCCCCTGAAGACTAGAGTTGGCCAGGCCCCTAGCACAACAGTGGGAGATGTACAATATTTGGCGATAAGCCCAAAAATGTTTATGACACTGCAAACATTTACAATACCACATTATATTCTGTATTAGACTATAACAATTACGCAAGACAACGGTTACATTTGTCATTACTCCCAGCAGGAATGTGTATATGTTTGTGAGTGTTGGTGTGTGTGTGTGTGTGTGTGTGTGTGTGTGTGTGTGTGATTGAGAGTCTATCTGGGGTCATCCACGGTCATCATGCTAACAAAGTCTTTGTAGAAGATGAGGTTCTTGTCAGGGTCCATTGCAGCTGACAACATCTCCTCCATCTCTTCCTGGGTGAAGGGCTCTCCTGCAGAGAGGGACACATACCCACAATAGATCTTTGTCGATCCATTATACAGAGACAACCAAAACATTTGCTAACACAGCACCAAACACTCCATACACACACACACTGGGTCAACCACAGAGAAGCACCCCTGGAGAAGTTTAGGGTGTGCCTTGCTCAAGGGAACAACAGTAGGTGGCCCCTGAGGTATTGATGGCAGTTGCCAGACTGCCTTTATAACCTCGAGGCTACTTCCACCCCCTAACAGGGTTTCTCAAGGTTGATTCTGAGGAACCATTATATGCTGCATGTCACTCCAGCTGAGCATCCATTACATACGAATAAGTCATAAGTACATATGCTAGGTCCAAGGGAGCCAACACACTGGAAACTGGTAAGAATGAACACTAAAGTCAGCATAATATATAAAGTCTATCTCCCAGTATTGTTATTCTGGGAGATATATAATCATATAATGCTTGTAGAGTGGATTGTTATCTGTCAGTGTCTGTCTGTCCAATCCTTGGACCACTAGAGGGCGTAATATCATCTTGCCTTACACAAAGCCCAAATAACTGTTAATAAACAGTGACAAGATGTGATATATTTGTGACTTCAGGCCAATGATTCTGTGGTTTTATGTAAGGAGCACTGTTGCTTTCAACTTACCTTCCTGTGTCATGTACTTTGTGAGCTCCTCCAGTTCCAAATGTCCCTTTTTCTGCTTATCTAGAACCTGCAAATTTGAGATGTTTTTTCCTCTTAGCAAATAAGACGATCATAGAAGGAACCCAAGGTATGATCCTATACAGTCTGCAATAGGGGTAATTAACCCAATATTACTTATACAGGCTGCAATAGAGGGAACCCAAGGTAACCTATACAGTTGTGGCCAAAAGTTGAGAATGGCACAAATATACATTTTCACAAAGTCTGCTGCCTCAGTTGGTATGATGGCAATTTGCATATACTCCAGAATGTTATGAAGAGTGATCAGATGAATTGCAATTAATTGCAAAGTCCCTCTTTGCCATGCAAATGAAATGAATCCCCAAAAAACATTTCCACTGCATTTCAGGCCTGCCACAAAAAGACCAGCTGACATCATGTCAGTGATTCTCTCGTTAACACAGGTGTGAGTGTTGATGAGGACATGGCTGGAGATCACTCTGTCATGCTGATTGAGTTCGAATAACAGACTGGAAGCTTCAAAAAGGAGGGTGGTGCTTGGAATCATTGTTCTTCCTCTGTCAACCATGTTTACCTGCCAGGAAACACGTGCCGTCATCATTGCTTTGCACAAAAAAAGGCTTCGAAGGCAAGGATATTGCTGCCAGTAAGATTGCACCTAAATCAACCATTTATCAGATCATCAAGAACTTCAAGGAGAGCGGTTCAATTGTTGTGTAGAAGGCTTCAGGGCACCCAAGAAAGTCCAGCAAGTGCCAGAAACGTCTCCTAAAGTTGATTCAGCTGTGGGATCGGGGCCCCACCAGTACAGTGCAGCACAGTGGAGTGCATCTGCACGCAGTGAGGCGAAGACTTTTGGAGGATGGCCTAGTGTCAAGAAGGGCAGCAAAGAAGCCACTTCTCTCCAGGAAAAACATCAGGGACAGGCTGATATTCTGCAAAAGGTACAGGGATTGGACTGGGGTAAAGTCATTTTCTCTGATGAATCCCCTTTCCGATTGTTTGGGGCATCTGGAAAAAAAGCTTGTCAGTCAACAGTAAAGCATCCTGAGACCATTCATGTGTGGGGTTGCTTCTCAGCCAAGGGAGTGGGCTCACTCACAATTTTGCCTAAGAACACAGCCATGAATAAAGAATGGTACCAACACATCCTCTGAGAGCAACTTCTCCCAACCATCCAGGAACAGTTTGGTTACAAACAATGCCTTTTCCAGCATGATGGAGCACCTTGCCATAAGGCAAAAGTGATAACTAAGTGGCTCGGGGAACAAAACATAGATATTTTGGGTCCATGGCCAGGAAACTCCCCAGACCTTAATCCCATTGAGAACTTGTGGTCAATCCTCAAGAGGCGGGTGGACAAACAAAAACCCACAAAGTCTGACCAACTCCAAGCATTGATTATGCAAGAATGGGCTGCCATTAGTCATGATGTTGCCCAGGAGTTCATTGACAGCATGCCAGGGTGGATTGCAGAGGTCTTGAACAAGAAGGGTCAACACTGCAAATATTGACTTCATGTAATTGTCAATAAAAGCCTTTGACACTTATGAAATGCTTGTAATTATACTTCAGTATTCCATAGTAACATCTGACAAAAAATATCTAAAGACACTGAAGCAGCAAACTTTGTGGAAATTAATATTTGTAACATTCTCAAAACTTTTGGCCACAACTGTACAGTCTGCAGGGAATTAACACAAGATTATCTATACAGTCTGCAATTGAGGGAATTAACCCAAGATTATCTATACAGTCTGTAATAGAGAGGATTAATCAAAGATAACCAACACACTCTACATACAGAACCTATACAGTCCATTACCTCAAAGGCCTGGAGCATCAGGTCCTCTGGGATGGGCCGGAACCTGCAGAGTACACACACACAGATAAGAAGTTACAGAACACACACACCTTTTACACACACACATACAATCGCATACAGAACATTACTGCAAGTAAGTCAACTATATCAATCATAGTATGTTTGTATAAGGTGCTGCCAACAGAGTTTTTATCTACAACTGAGACCAGGCAGGAACAGGTTAGGTTCATTATGCATGTTTTATCAGAGAGTTATGACTACCTCTTACATTAGCTATACCTCCTCCTTCTGGACACACCTACTCTGTCTGTATTTGGAGTCCGGTGGAAACCCACCAGAACACCCAGGACCTGCTGAAAGGTGCCCGGGCGGAGAGAGTGGACGTAGGGAGGGGGAAGAAAAGCACAGAGAGGCAAGGAGCTGAATGGGGCCCGTACGGAACCAGCCAAAGCTGCGAAGCGGGAGGTCAACCTGAACCGATGACGACATCCACTGCTGGACCTAGATCAGAGGCGCTGCTATGAGCGCGGCAAGCCAGAAGACATCGCATGGAGCTTCCCCGGCCGGGAGGAGTCCATCTCCTCCGCATCCCCCAGCTCCGGGGTAAGCCGGGTGGCGAGTTGTGTCACGTCCTGTTGGGCGCACACCGAGACGGCTCCACCGATGGTTCCAGTATGAATCGATGGCGTCGACACCAGCGCTCTGCTGGACTCTGGCAGCATGGTGACCCAGGCCCAACCGCAGTGGCTCACACGAGAGGGAAAAGACGAACCGGGGGGCGAGGAGATGACAGTGTCCTGTATACATGGGACATGAAGAGGTACCCAACATTGCCGGTGCGGCTAACCACCCCAAGGAGGAGTGTCAGATGCGCGTGGGGGCTGTTCCTAACCTGCCCGTGCCCATTCTCGGTAGAGATTGCCCTCTCTTCCAGACACTGTGGAGGAGGGACCTGGGGAGGTGTGCGCAAGGTAGGCAGGAGAGGAAAAAGGATGGTCATCTGCGCAATCCACTCCCCGCCACGAGAGGTGTCCACCGGGCCCGAGTCGGACCAGGAGGAAGGAGATGACCCAACGCCGGGAAGCGAGCCGTCGTCTGAGGAGGACCTCTGGCTCCACTTTATGGAGGTGGAGGCACTCGACGGACCGACTGACAAGGGAATCCTCACAGGCCAGTTCGGAACAGCCCAGTTAGAAGACCTCAACCTCCAGAATGCGAGGGGCCAGGTGATTGTGGTGGACGGCATGCTATTACCCGGGGTAACTGAGTGGCGCTACCCCCACTTCGACATCAAGCATAATTTATTGTATCAGGTAGTAAAACACAATGGGGAGACAAAAGGAGCTCTTCCAATTATTCTTACGGTGGGTATTCCGCAGGAAGCAGATGCTGAAGATCATCGAGAGAGACAGGAGGAACTGGGACAAGCTGCTGCCCCACCTGATGTTCTTGTGAGCGAGGTACCCCAAATGTCCGCTTCTCCCCCTTTGAGCTCTTGTATGGCCGTCGGCCCCGCGGACTGCTGGACCTAGCCAAGGAGGTCTGGGAGGAACAACCGACCCCCCTTCGCAGTGTGGTGGAAAACATGGAGGAGATGAGGGAGAGGATGACGGTGATTTGGCAAGTGGTGAGGGAGCACATGGCCCAGGCGCAACGTACCCAGGAGCGTGTATACAACCAGGGGGCCCAACAACGAGAGTTCCACCCGGGTGAGAAGGTCTTGGTGCTGATCCCCACAACAGAGAGCAAATTCCTGGCTACTTGGCATAGGCCCTACGACATCGTGGAGCGGGTAGGAGACATCAATTATAAGGTCCGCCAACCGGGGCGGAGAAAACCCCTTCAGCTTTACCATGTGAACCTACTGAAGAAGTGGCATGAACGAGAGGCGCTGTGCTCAATGTGGACCTAGCCACAGCAGAACCCGCCCTCTCTCAAAGTTTCCATGGGGAAAGACCTCAGCCCAACCCAACAGCAAGCGCTTCGAGAGTTGGTCCAGCGGAATACGGCCATGTTCTCCGAGGTTCCAGCCGCACGGATCTCGTGGAACATCATATCCACACACGTCCGGGAGAAAAAGTGCGTGAACAGCCATACTGGATACCAAAATCCCGGAGGGCAGCGGTCCAGTGGAAAGTGATGACAATGAGAGATGGGGGTACTGGAGGAGTCCCACAGTGAGTGGTCTAGCCCTATGGTGCTGGTACCAAAACCAGACGGAACCGTCCACTTCTGCAACAACTTCCGGGGCCTGAACGAGATCAGTGAACTCAGCGCCTACCCCATGCCCCAGGTAGACGAACTGATCGACCGCTTGGGTAAGGTAAGATACGTCAGCACCCTGGACCTGACAAAGGATTGGTGATAGAGGGGAGGTCCGTTCCGTGACATTGGCTCCCTCTGCTGGGAGTACACAGGCTGGACACCCCGACGCTGATGACCCCAAGTAGAGGTAATTAGGGGAGAGTGCCAACCAGTCTTTAACGATTGTCTTTGGGTGAAAGAGAGGAGGACCAAGATGCAGCGTGATGATAATCCATATTTAATGGGAATACTTAAACACCGAACAAAAACAACAAACCGACAAAAAGAACGAAGCCGAAACAGTCCCGTAACGTGAACACTAAACACTGGAACACTGGAACAGGAACAATCACCCACAAAATACCCACAGAATAAGGCTGCCTAAATATGGTTCCCAATCAGAGACAACGATAGACAGCTGCCTCTAATTGAGAACCAATCTAGGCAACCATAGATGTACAAAAACACCTAGATAGGAAAACACCCCCATAAACATACAAAACCCCTAGACAAGACAAAAACACATACATCACCCATGTCACACCCTGACCTAACCAAAATAACAAAGAAAACAAAGAATACTAAGGTCAGGGTGTGACACAGTCATGCAGGCCACATAAAGGGAGCACTGTGGCACACTGCGAGGGAGACAGAGAGAAAGGCACGGAACCGAATCTGAGAAGAAGGACCAAGCCAAACTTAAGTTATTTTGTAATGTTTATTTTGTTGCCTAGTAAAGTCATGTTTTCTGACTAGAACCTCCCTGTCTCTGTGTTCATCTCTGCACGCTCAACCCAACATCCCACGGTTTACCGCAACTCTTTAAAAAAAGGTGCTATCTAGAACCTAAAATGGTTCTTCAGCTGTCCCCATAGGAAAACCCTTTAAAGAACCATTGTTGGTTCCATATATAATCCTTTCCACTGAGGGTTCTACATGGAACCCAAAATGGTTCTACCTGGAACCCAAAATGGTTCTACCTGGAATCAAAAAGGGTTCTCCTATGGGAACAGCAAAGGACCCTTTTGGAACCATTTTCTCTTAGAGTGTAGACACTGATCTAAGCTAAGTGTTCTTACAGGTAGAAACAGAGGCAGTGTTTCCAGAAAAACCTACTGCACCAGTTCTAGGAATTCCTAGAAACTACCCAGACAGCCAGACAAGTCAAGTACAGTCAGATCCTCCAGTTTGTCTCTGTCTGTCTGAGATCAATGTGTTTCAACTGATTGTATGTCTCTCTACCTCTCCCGCTCTCTCTCCTGTGTTCTTACATTGTCTGATCCAGCCCCATCTAGCAGACTCTGTGCATGCCTCTTTCCAATGTTCTTACTTGCGCTCCATTAGAACCTTGGTCATGGTGGGGAGGAACTTCTCAAAGCGGATGTATCCTGTTGGCTCCTCCTCCTCAATCTAGGGGAAGAGTTTGTTCACAAATATTATGGTCTGAAATTGTAGCAACATTTCTGGGGAATTTACTATATGTGAGTGTTGGTCCTTTTTTTTTTACTTCTACATTACGTGATTGTCCCCTGGCTTCTAACGCCCTTCTACCTTTGCATTTGTTCTTTGAGAAAACAGAGTAAAACCAGCCATACCTGTTTAGTTAAATACGTCCCATTGTTGTCCTCTCTATGTTCATGTACATATGCACGGTTGACTGTAAGCCGCTTTGGATAAAAGCATCTGCTAAATGACATACTGTATACTATTATTATGTTATTATGTCTCAAAAGGATGATCAAAAGGATGCCCTTACCTCTGCTATGACGTCATGTAGCTCCCCTTCGTTAGGGAAGCAGCCTAGGGAGCGGATGATAGTGCCTATCTCCCTTTGACAGAAGCACAGCACCGGAGTGAAAACATCACCACCATATAATACAACACTGTGTAAACCTAAATCAGTGTGGTAAGCCTATTTAGTATCATGTCTGTTGTAAGTCTGTCTAAGTGGGCCTGACTATATCATTCTGCTCACCTGACATCCACTGTCTTGTTGAACTCGTGGTCAAACACATCAAAAGCAGCGCGGATCTTCTTGTGGACCTCCGATACTATGGCCTCTACAACAGCAAATACAACAGACAAATCAAAAGCCCGTCGTTAGCTGAAACTAGTGCCACCTTTCAAATGTATCTCAAATTAGCTGTATCTACAAGTTAAAGCGATAAAGCAACTATTTAAATAGATTTTGAAGCCCATTTCATACCTGCGCTTTCCTTGTCTTCCGCCATTTTCTTTATTTACTGTTGTTGCTAGGAGACCATATATAGCTTTTGATTGGCAGGACCACTCTAAACTAGTGCAGGACTCAACGTTTTGGAAAGTTCCAGTAGACTCTTGTAAAATAGAACTGGCCATGCCTCTCCGATGTAGACCAAGCAATCTGTTGGCTCTATTCAAGGCATTTCTATCATTATCGTTCGACAACGTTTGGCAACTGAATGTGGCCCTAGTTGATTTTAGCAGTCAGAGATATATAATTGATATAAATGGCCAGAGATAAGGTTCTGACCACACTGACAGTGAATGTCAATTCATGGGTTCTAATGTCTCATTTATAAAATAAGTGTGTATTTCTATTGCACGGTCCAAAGCAAGACTTCTTTGCATGCGTAACGAATTGTGAAAAATATTCGCTTCATATGGTCAATAATGACGGTAGACTTTGGCCGAAAAGACATATAAAAGCCATTGTATGGATGCACGGCTGTTATGTGGTAGGAGACACACAGGAAAAAATCTGCCTGGTTTATTCGTGTCATTACGGTAGGGCTATATTACTGCCCTTGGCACGCTCTCATCAGCAGCACAGATGTCAGTAGTGGGACGTGCTTAGAAAGGGTGCGGGTTTGGCGCAGTGGAAATTATAGGCGACTGCTATCACCAAGTCGGCCATCAGTGCACTGGGCTTTTATCTTCGTGTTTCGAATTTCAAAAACACAGTCGACAATTGGGATTTTTATCGAATTGTATCGATATTTATTTAATTATTTAATAGATAACACAATGAGCTCTATCAACGTGAATAAGTTAAAGGTAAACGAGTTGAAGGACGAGTTGAAGAAGAGGCAGCTGTCGGACAAGGGGCTGAAGGCGGATCTTATGGACCGGCTGCAGGCCGCGCTGAATGAAGAGGCTCTAGCCAGAGGAGCTGAGACCGGGGAGAACGGCGGCCAAGGCGAAGGGGCTGTCGGCCTGAATGACATGGGCGAGGAGGACTTGGATGAAGACCTAGTTGAGGAGAGGATGGAGGCGGGCGGAGTAGAGGATGAAGATAGGTGCGAAGGGAAAGCAGAGAAAGAATGCGCCAATATCGACGATAATATGGGGGAAGATGAGGATGCGGGAGTAGATATGGATAAATCCGACGAGGATGAAGATGCTCTACTGAAAGAAGAAGAGGATGATGATGATGAGGAGATGGATAAATTCGATGATGATGATGCTGCACTGGGGACTCTCGAGAGAGAGGGTAAGCGATGCAAGCCAGCTAATCGACCCTGCTGCTATGGTTGCAGCAGCGGCTAGAGTTCACGTCTTGCATGACAGTTCAGAATCAAAGATAGGTCAACTGGTTAGCCTGCTAAGCTTGCCAGCTATGTCGGAACTTCTGCCAGGATCCATGTAGCTAGCTAATTGTAGACAATACGCTTTTGTACGGCTGCACTTGACAGGTGTATGTTTTTACGCAATGGTTTTGTGTTCCGGATTTGCATTTCTTCAAGCGGCAGACAAAGATGCGCCGGTGTGCAGATGGTCGTTGGCTAGCTAGCTACCTTTAGCTGCTAAAGTGCAAAACAGTGGCTCCTACTGGCGAGAGAGAACGCAGCAGGCTGACTATCTTTTCCCGTGAGACGGTTTGTTATTCCATAGGTATAAATACGTCTATGCGCATAGCCTAGGTTTATAACGTTGGTTTTAGGAAATGTGAAGTTATCTAGCTAGCTGCCAGTCGTAATCTAGCTTTATTTTTTATATATTTTTTATTTTTTTATTAACATTTTATCAACACGGTAAATACCAAGTTAATATTTGGTCAAGGCTGTCATGGCTGTAGAAACTGAAAATGTGTGATATTTCACACACATCAATATCCATTTATATTGGGGGTGCGAACTGGTATTAAAGAGGGGGTACTAACTGGTATTATTGCTCTTGATGGGCCCTTGTTATTCATGGCTCCAGATCACCATATCTTTAATTATTTTCAGATCTCCTCTTCCCTTTGTAGTCCATACATTGCAACTCATGTAGATACCTGACAAATCAAAACACCTAACTAGCCACCTAGCTGAACTGTGTGGACCATCATGTAACACCTGGGTCCTACACTTGGGGGGCGGGATGCACCTCAATACCTGCTTTGTTATTGTTTTATTTCCAAAGGGGATGCGGACAAAGACACGAGCGCTGAGCAGAAGAATAAGAAGGGTGTTAAGAGACGCCGGGAGGAACATGGAAGGGGCTACTTTGAGTTTATTGAAGAAAGCAAGTACAGCCGGTAAGGATGGTGCAGTAGCCGGGTTAACCCTCGGTTAGCTCCGAGTCACCCTGGCCTGCACAACTCCCAGCTCTCTGCCTTATCGAACTGCTGTGTTGACATTAACAGCCAACACAGTCCTTAATGCTACCCCTGACCCCTGCTGCTAAGAAACATATTTTTCTTCCATTTACCTCTACATGGGTATTACCTTACCTGTTATTACTGAATACAGGGTTGACAATATGCATGCAAAGCCCAACTGTAGTGTAGATAATGGTGGTTGGTGCTATAGCTAGTTTGTGATAGGAATGGTTATGGGGTGGTCTGCAGGGATGCTATATTGAATGGGAAGGTCTGGATGCCCCTGGGAGGGTGCCTGACCCACACATTGTGGGACAAAAGAGAGGCGAGGTGGGACAAAGAAGGTGGGGGGGGTCTGTAGAAGAAGTGCACCAATTAAGTATCTGTCTAAATAAAATAAAAATATTTGTCACATACACATGGTTAGCAGATGTTAATGCGAGTGTAGCGAAATGCTTGTCTGTCTCTCTCTGTCGGTCCAGTTGTGTTGAACTTGGACAACTTTTATATGCTTTCTTTTTTCCCAATGGTAGGATGCAATAAAAGTGTGAATGAGTGTGAGTGAGTGAGAGTGATTGATTATTGGCCTCTAATATTGATTAAATTCTCTCCTTACTACAGGCCATTGTCTTTGATACATGTGTTATAAACAGCTTCACTGTTTAGCAGATATACAGCTATTCTGTAGCTCAACAAATCTAATGTCAGTGTTTTTAGAACTTAATTTTAAACCTATATGATTCAGGATTTTTGAAAAATAACTCTATCACACAGCTTTTCTAATGGCAAACAGAGCTAAATAACTTGACAGTTTTCTAGAGTGGGCATCCTCGTCTAAAGTATAGGAATTGTATGTATGTTCTGTTGTTCTTGTGATGAGGTATGATCTTCCAACAACTTTCTATCACTTATATATCCTCACCAGAGAAGAAATGCATATCCAATGATACAGTGACATTGGTGAACTTTAGATGACGTTCCTGACTAATTGGTTTTATCACGCCCTGCAGTTTCAGACTGAAGAATGTTACAACTTTTACTCCATTGTTGATAAATCCTGCCAGAACTGGTCAAAATGTAGCCTAGTGCAGTCTTTCCCCTAGATTATTCTCTAGTTGAGACTCAAAGGCCCTGAAAGCAACATTTGACAGATTACAATGATAGGTTTAGTTTTAAATTCTGAGAGTGGTTTGATTTATTAGGATCCCCATTAGCCGACGCCAATGGCAACAGCTAGTCTTACTGGGGTCCAACAAATAACAAAAAAGACATTACAGACAGAAGACAATTTGGAATATCCCAACACGTTTCTTATAAAAACAAGAGGTGTTGCAGTCAGTCTTTCCTCAACTCTTAGACAAGAGGGACTGGCTGCACAGTATTAATATCAGCCCTCTGATTACAATGAAGAGCAGGACATGTCACTCTTTCTAGGCCAGCTGCAGCTTAACTAGGTCTTTCTTTGCAGCACTTGACCATATGACTGGACAATAATCGTAGCTGTTTACATACTACCACAGTCAGAGGCTGGCACTAAGACCGCATTGAATGAGCTGTATTCTGCCATAAGCAAACAAGAAAACGCTCACCCAGAGGCGGCGCTCCTAGTAGCCGGGGATTTTAATGCAGGGAAACTTAAATTAGTTTTACCTCATTTCTATCAGCATGTTAAATGTGCAACCAGAGGGAAAAAAACTCTGGACCACCTTTACTCCACAGACAGAGACACATAAAAAGCTCTCCCTCGCCCTCCATTTGGAATATCTGACCATAATTCTGTCCTCCTGATTCCTGCGTACAAGCAAAAATGAAAGCAGGAAGCACCAGTGACTAGATCAATAAAAAAGTGGTCAGATGAAACAGATGCTAAGCTACAGGACTGTTTTGCTAGCACAGACTGGAATATGTTCCGGGATTCCTCCGATGGCATTGAGGAGTACACCACATCAGTCATTGGCTTCATCAATAAGTGCATCGATGACGTCGACCCCACAGTGACTGTACGTACATACCCCAACCAGAAGCCATGGATTACAGGCAACAGCCGCACTGAGCTAAAAGCTGACGCTTTCAAGGAGCGGGACTTTAACCCGGAAGCTTATAAGAAATCCCGCTTTGCCTTCAGACGAACCATCAAACAGGAAAAGCATCAATACAGGACAAAGATCGAATTGTACTACACCTGCTCTGACGCTTGTCGGATGTGACAGGGCTTGCAAACCATTACAGACTACAAAGGGAAGCACAGCCGAGAGCTGCCCAGTGACACGAGCCTATCAGATGAGCTAAACTACTTCTATGCTCGCTTCAAGGCAAATAACACTGAAACATGCATGAGAGAACCAGCTGTTCCGGAAGACTGTGTCATCACGCTCTCTGTAGCTGATGTGAGTAAGACCTTTAAACAGGTCAACATTCACAAGGCCGCAGGGCCAGACGGATTACCAGGACGTGGCTCACATCAACACCATTATCGCAGAAACCCTAGACCCACTCCAATTTGCATACCGCCCCTACAGATCCACAGATGATGCAATCTCTATTGCACTCCACACTGCCCTTTCCCACCTGGACAAAAGGAACACCTATGTGAGAATGCTATTCATTGACTACAGCTCAGCGCTCAACACCATATTGCCCTCAAAGCTTATCAATAAGCTAAGGTCCCTGGGACTAAACACCTCCCTCTCCAACTGGATCCTGGACTTCATGATGTGCCGCCCCCAGGTGGTAAGGGTAGGTAACAACACATCCGCCACGCTGATCCACAACACAGGGGCCCCTTACGGGGGGGATGCTCACTCCCCTCCTGTACTCCCTGTTCACTCATGACTGCATGGCCAGGCACGACTCCAACTCCATCATTAAGTTTGCCGATGACACAACAGTGGTAGGTCTAATCACCGACAACGACGAGGCATGGCCTCACCTGGCTTTGTGGTGCCAAGCAGAGACCTGGCCGTGTGGTGCCAGGACAACAACCTCTCCCTCAACGTGATCAAGACAAAGGAGATGATTGTGGACTACAGGAAAAAGAGTACGCCCCCATTCTCATCGACGGGGCTGCAGGGGAGCAGGTTGAGAGCTTCAAGTTCCTTGGTGTCCACATCACCAACAAAGTAACAATGGTCCAAGCACACCAAGATAGTCGTGAAGAGGGCACGACAAAACCTATTCCCCCTCAGGAGGCTGAAAAGATTTGGCATGGGTCCTCAGATCCTCAAAAGGTTCTACAGCTGCACCATCGAGAGCATCCTGACTGGTTGCATCACTGCCTGGTATGGAAACTGCTCGGCCTCCGACCGCAAGATGCTACAGAGGGTAGTGCGAACGGACCAGTACATCACTGGGGCCAAGCTTCCTGCCATCCAGGACCTCTATACCAGGCGGTGTCAGAGAAAGGCCCTAAAAATTGTCAAAGACTCCAGCTACCCTAGTCATAGACTGTTCTCTCTGCTACCGCACGGCAAGCGGTACCGGAGCGCCAAGTCTAGGTCCAAGAGGCTTCAAAACAGCTTCTAGCCCCAAGCCATAAGACTCCTGAACACCTAATCAAATGGCTACACAAACTATTTGCACCCCCCTCTCTTTTACACCACTGCTACTCTCTGTTGTTGTCATCTATGCATAGTCACTTTAATAACTCTACCTACATGTGCATAATACCTCAACTAACCGGTGCCCCCGCACATTGACTCTGTACCAGTACCCCCCCTGCATATTGTCTCACTATTGGTATTTTACTGCTGCTCTTTAATGTTACTTTTATTTCTTATTCTTATCCGTATTTTTTAAACTGCATTGTTGGTTAGGGGCTCGTAAGTAAGCATTTCACTGTAAGGTCTACACCTGTTGTATTCGGCGCATGTTGTAATGAACACGAGGGGAGACAGAGAGCTGGTTTCAAGCGCAGGGCGCAGCAGGTGTTTAATGCAAAGGACCAGAGGAGGAGGCAGGTAGCTGGGTCCAGGGGCAGGCAGAAGGTCATACACAGGAGCAGGCAGGTAGCTGGGTCCAGGGGCAGGCAGAAGGTCATACACAGGAGGAGGCAGGTAGCTGGGTCCAGGGGCAGGCAGAAGGTCAAACACAGGGGGTCCAAAAGGGCAACAGTACAGGCAGGGAAAAGGATAGTATGGTAGTCCGGGAGATCAGGCAATAGGTAGATAACAGGAAATCCGATAGGCTGAAGTACAGGTAGGGAATAGGCAAAAGGCGTCGTTAGTGAGGCAGGCAAAAACTATCATATAGGGGAGGAGTAAATCGTGGGGAAAACAGAGCTCCGAAAGCCATGCGTCACACAACAAACAATCCCTCACAGTGATTGGGTGCAAAGAACTGAAGTAAATAGTGTGTGACAATGACATACAGGTGTGTAAACAGGTGATTAGAATTCAGGTGATTGGAATCTGGAGAGTGAGCTGCGTTCAGGGGATCTAGGTGTTTGAGGGTGTGAGTTGGAAGCAGATGTTACACATGAGACTAATAATATTTGATTTGATAAGCATGATAAGCTAAAACTAGAGCTTGCAGGACGTGCTTTGTCGAGTGTGGTGTCAAAAAAGCAAATCATCTGTTTATTACGGACAGCACTCTCCCCATCTTTACAATCATTTAATCTATATGTTTTGAGCATGACTGTTTACAATCTAAGGTAACACCAAGTAATTTAGTCTCCTCAACTTGTTCAGCCACACCATTCATTACCAGATTCAGCTGCGGTCTAGAACTTAGGGAATGATTTGTACCAAATGCAATGCTCTTAATTTAAGAGATGTTCTGGACCATTGTATTACTGGTCACCCATTCCCAAACAGACTACCACTCTTTGTTAAGGGTTTAAGTGACCTCATTAGCTGTGGTTGCTGATGCATATATGGTTGAATCATCAGCACATGGACACACATGCTTTGTTTAATGCCAGTGGCAGGTTATTGGTAAAAATAGAAAAGAGTAGAGGGCCTAGAGAGCTGCCCTGCAGTACACCACACTCTACATGTTTGACATTAGAGAAGCTTCCATTAGGAATACCCTATTAAATAGAGTTATATTAGATGGATAGCTCTGAATCCACGATATGGCAGAGGTTGGAAAGCCATAACACATACAGTGGGGAGAACAAATATTTGATACACTGCCGATTTTGCAGGTTTTCCTACTTACAAAGCATGTTGAGGTCTGTAATTTTTATCATAGGTACACTTCAGCTGTGAGAGACGGAATCTAAAACAAAAATCCAGAAAATCACATTGTATGATTTTTAAGTAATTATTTTGCATTTTATTGCATGACATAAGTATTTGATACATCAGAAAAGCAGAACTTAATATTTGGTACAGAAACCTTTGTTTGCAATTACAGATCATACGTTTCCTGTAGTTCTTGACCAGGTTTGCACACACTGCAGCAGGGATTTTGGGCCACTCCTCCATACAGACCTTCTCCAGATCCTTCAGGTTTCGGTGCTGTCGCTGAGCAATACGGACTTTCAGCTCCCTCCAAAGATTTTCTATTGGGTTCAGGTCTGGAGACTGGCTAGGCCACTCCAGGACCTTGAGATGCTTCTTACGGAGCCACTCCTTAGTTGCCCTGGCTGTGTGTTTCAGGTCGTTGTCATGCTGGAAGACCCAGCCATGACCCATTTTCAATGCTCTTACTGAGGGAAGGAGGTTGTTGGCCAAGATCTCGCGATACATGGCCCCATCCATCCTCCCCTCAATAAGGTGCAGTCGTCCTGTCCCCTTTGCAGAAAAGCATCCCCAAAGAATGATGTTTCCACCTCCATGCTTCACGGTTGGGATGGTGTTCTTGGAGTTGTACTCATCCTTCTTCTTCCTCCAAACACGGCGAGTGGAGTTTAGACCAAAAAGCTCTATTTTTGTCTCATCAGACCACATGACCTTCTCCCATTCCTCCTCTGGATCATCCAGATGGTCATTGGCAAACTTCAGACGGGCCTGGACATGCGCTGGCTTGAGCAGGGGGACCTTGCTTGCGCTACAGGATTTTAATCCATGACAGCGTAGTGTGTTACTAATGGTTTTCCTTGAGACTGTGGTCCCAGCTCTCTTCAGGTCATTGACCACGTCCTGCCGTGTAGTTCTAGGTTGATCCCTCACCTTCTTCATGATCATTGATGCCCCACGAGGTGAGATCTTGCATGGAGCTCCAGACCGAGGGTGATTGACCGTCATCTTGAACTTCTTCCATTTTCTAATAATTGCGCCAACAGTTGTTGCCTTCTCACCAAGCTGCTTGCCTATTGTCCCTATGGCCCATCCCAACCTTGTGCAGGTCTACAATTTTAACCCTGATGTCCTTACACAGCTCTCTGGTCTTGGCCATTGTGGAGAGGTTGGAGTCTGTTTGATTGAGTGTGTGGACAGGTGTCTTTTACATGTCTGTGAGAGCCGGAATTCTTACTGGTTGGTAGGTGATCAAATACTTATGTCATGCAATAAAATGCAAATTAATTACTTAAAAATCATACAAAGTGATTTTCTGGATTTTTGTTTTCGATTCTGTCTCTCACAGTTGAAGTGTCCCTATGATAAAAATTACAGACCTCTACATGCTTTGTAAGTAGGAAAACCTGCAAAATCCGCAGTGTATCAAGTACTTGTTCTCCCCACTGTATGTTTTCTCAACAACAATAATATCAAAGGCTGCACTGAAAGTACAGTACAGCTCCCACAATCTTCTTATCAATTTCTTTCAACCAATTTTTGTGATTTGTGCCAGTGCAGTACATGTTGAGTGCCCTTCTCTATAAACATGCTGAAAGTCTGTTGTTAATTTGTTTACAGTGAAATAGCATTGTATTTGTTAAAACACAATTTTTTCCAACAGTTTGCTAAGAGCTGGCATTAAGCTGATAGGTCTGCTGTTGAACCAGTAAAGGCCGCTTTACCACTCTTGGGTAGTGGAATGACTTTGGCTCCCATCCAGGCCTGAGGACAAAGACTTTCCTCTAGGCTCAGATTAAAGATATGACAGATAGGAGTGGCTATAGTGTCAGCTACCATCCTCAGTAGCTTTCCATCTAAGTTGTCAATACCAGGAGGTTTGTCATTATTGATCGATAACAATCATGTTTTTAATCACCTCTCCCACACTAATTTTACAAAATTCAAACTTGCAATGCTTTTCTTTCATTTATCTGTTTTTTTTTTATACATGAGTAAAATGACTCACTGTTCATTGTTGTCATTTCCTGCCTAAGTTTGCCCACTTGAGTGAGAGACATGTCCCTCCAGTGTCCTCCCTGGGCTGACCCTTCACCCATTCATCTTCTCTCTTCCAGGGCCAAGTCCCCCCAGCCCCCACTGGAGGAAGAGGACGAGGAGTTTGACGACAGCACTGTCTGCCTCGACACCTGTGAGTACACACACACACACACCTGACCACATGTGAGTACACACACACAGACCTGACCACATGTGAGTACACACACACAGACCTGTCCACATGTGAGTACACACACACACACACCTGACCACATGTGAGTACACACACAGACCTGTCCACATGTGAGTACACACCTGTCCACATGTGAGTACACACCTGACCACGTGTGAGTACACACCTGTCCACATGTGAGTACACACCTGACCACATGTGAGTACACACACACAGACCTGACCACATGTGAGTACACACACACAGACCTGACCACATGTGAGTACACACACACTGACCTGTCCACATCCGAGTACACACACAGACCTGACCACATGTGAGTACACACACACTGACCTGTCCACATGTGAGTACACACACACAGACCTGACCATATGTGAGTACACACACACTGACCTGTCCACATGTGAGTACACACACACAGACCTGACCACATGTGAGTACACACACACTGACCTGTCCACATGTGAGTACATACACACAGACCTGACCTAGTGGTTAGAGTGGTGGACTAGCAACCGGAAGGTTGCAAGTTCAAATCCCAGAGCTGACAAGGTACAAATCTGTCATTCTGCCCCTGAACAGGCAGTTAACCCACTGTTCCTAGACCATCATTGAAAATAAGAATTTGTTCTTAACTGACTTGCCTAGTTAAATAAAGGTAAAATAAATAACTGTGGGTAGAATTTGTACAATTATTGAATAACACCTGCAGCAGTGCACATTTTTTTACTTGAACTGTGAAGTTCACAATAGTGTGTGTGTGTGTGTGTGTGTGTGTGTATGTGTATGTGTGTGTGTGTGTGTGTGTAACCACAGATAACAGTGACCTGCACTTCAAGGTGTCCCGGGACCGTTACAGCGCGTCATCCCTTACCATGGAGAGCTTTGCCTACCTGTGGGCTGGAGGCAGGGCTTCCTACGGAGTAGCTCAGGGCAAGGCCTGCTTTGAGATGAAGGTGAGGAGAGATATCACCATCAACAACACACACACACGTGGTCAATCAATCTATCAAGTGTATCTTATAAATCCCTTTTTACATCAGCAGTTGTCACAAAGTGCTTTACAGATATTCAGCCAAAAACCACTGATGATGATGATGGTCTGAACAGAACATCATGACAAACACACAAGCACACACACCTCACCCTCTGTGTGTTCTCCCCAGATCATTGAGAAGATCCCAGTGAAACATATCTCCAGTAAAGGCATGGATATCCATGAGGTTCTGGTGGGCTGGTCACTAGCCAATGGAACACTGTTACTGGGTGAGTGAACAATTAGACCAACCAATATAATTCAGTGGACTCCTGATATATGCTCAGGGAAACCCCTGGTGTGTTGTGCTGTTGTATGGTAACTCCTTGTCTGACGTCCTCAGGAGAAGAGGAACACTCGTATGCCTTCTCTGCCAAAGGGAAGAAAACCACCAACTGTGTCACAGAAGACTTCGGAGAGTGCTTCGACGAAAACGATGTCGTCGGATGCCTAATCGTAAGATATGTTAATGATCCCTTTGTCACATTTCGCTCAAAGACCTAAGCTTTAGCCAGTTAAAAAATGAACATCAGCTTACAGATTAAACTGCTGCTGCTTTTTCCACTGATGATGATGTTCGTCCTCTCTCCTGCAGAACTTTGAAGGCTCGGAGGTGGAGCTATCGTTCAGTAAGAACGGTCAGGACCTAGGTGTGGCCTTCAAAGTTGACACGGCATCTTTGGACGGACGGCCCCTCTTCCCTCACGTCCTCTGTCACAACTGTGCTGTAGAGTTCAACTTCGGCCAGAGGGAGGCACCACTGTTCGTCCCACCGGCCGACTACAGCTTCCTACAGCAGGTCCCTGTGAGCAAGAGGGTCCGAGGCCCCAAAGGGCCCGACACCAAGGATGACTGTGAGGTGAGTGAGTGCGTGCTGGTTTTCATGTTGTTGAATGCCCATGGTATTTTCATCATTTCCATTTCCAAGTCTGTATCCCACATTTGACAACACAATATTTTTTTTATATATTTTTTTTACCTTTATTTAACTAGGCAAGTCAGTTAAGAACAAATTCTTATTTTCAATGACGGCCTAGGAACAGTGGGTTAACTGCCTGTTCAGGGGCAGAACAACAGATTTGTACCTTGTCAGCTAGGGGGTTTGAACTTGCAACCTTCTGGTTACTAGTCCAACACTCTAACCACTAGGCTACCCTGCCGCCCCGGACTCCTGATATATGCTCAGGGAAACCCCTGGTGTGTTGTGCTGTTGTATGGTAACTCCTTGTCTGACGTCCTCAGGAGAAGAGGAACACTCGTATGCCTTACTTTGCAGCCATGATTAAAATGTATCTTACTCTCCCAGGTGATCGTGATGGTAGGCCTGCCTGGCGCTGGGAAGACGGCGTGGGTAACCAAGCACACTCAGGAGCACCCTGGGAAATACAACATCCTGGGAACCAACACCATCCTGGAGAAGATGATGGTGAGTGATGCTGAAAGGGACAGGACAGTTCTACAGTTCAGCTTAAAGAGACAGGACAGTTCTACAGTTCAGTTTAAAGGGACAGGACAGTTCTACAGTTCAGTTTAAAGAGACAGGACAGTTCTACAGTTCAGCTTAAAGGGACAGGACAGTTCTACAGTTCAGTTTAAAGAGACAGGACAGTTCTACAGTTCAGCTTAAAGGGACAGGACAGTTCTACAGTTCAGTTTAAAGGGACAGGACAGTTCTACAGTTCAGCTGAAAGAGACAGGACAGTTCTACAGCTCAGCTTAAAGGGACAGGACAGTTCTACAGCTCAGCAGTTCAGCTTAAAGAGAACAGGACAGTTCTACAGTTCAGCTGAAAGAGACAGGACAGTTCTACAGTTCAGTTTAAAGAGACAGGACAGTTCTACAGCTCAGCTTAAAGGGACAGGACAGTTCTACAGTTCAGTTTAAAGGGACAGGACAGTTCCACAGTTCAGCTTAAAGGGACAAGACAGTTCTACAGTTCAGCTTAAAGAGACAGGACAGTTCTACAGCTCAGCAGTTCAGCTTAAGGGGACAGAACAGTCTTACAGCTCAGCTTAAAGGGACAGGACAGTTCTATAGCTCAGCTTAAAGAGACAGGACAGTTCTACAGTTCAGCTTAAAGAGACAGGACAGTTCTACAGTTCAGCTTAAAGAGACAGGACAGTTCTACAGTTCAGCTTAAAGGGACAGGACAGTTCTACAGTTCAGCTTAAAGGGACAGGACAGTTCTACAGTTCAGCTTAAAGGGACAGGACAGTTCTACAGTTCAGCTTAAAGAGACAGGACAGTTCTACAGCTCAGCAGTTCAGCTTAAAGGGACAGGACAGTTCTACAGCTCAGCTTAAAGAGACAGGACAGTTCTACAGTTCAGCTTAAAGGGACAGGACAGTTCTACAGTTCAGCTTAAAGGGACAGGACAGTTCTACAGTTCAGCTTAAAGGGACAGGACAGTTCTACAGTTCAGCTTAAAGGGACAGGACAGTTCTATAGTTCAACAGTTCAGCTTAAAGGGACAGGACAGTTCTACAGTTCAACAGTTCAGCTTAAAGGGACAGGACAGTTCACCTTAAAAAGACACCTCACCTTAAAGAGGCATTTCAGCTGAAAGGGATAGGACAGTTCACCTTAAAGAGGCAGTTCAGCTGAAAGGGACAGGACAGTTCACCTTAAAGAGACACCTCACCTTAAAGAGGCAGTTGAGCTGAAAGGGACAGCTCACCTTAAAGGGACAGCTTACCTTAAAGGGACAGTTCACCTTAAAGGGACAGGACAGTTCACCTTAAAGGGACAGGACAGTTCACCTTAAAGGGACAGGACAGTTCACCTTAAAGGGTCAGTTCAGCTGAAAGGGACAGCTCACCTTAAAGGGACAGTTCACCTTAAAGAGGCAGTTCAGCTGAAAGGGACAGCTCACCTTAAAGAGACAGTTCACCTTAAAGGGACAGGACAGTTCACCTTAAAGGGTCAGTTCAGCTGAAAGGGACAGCTCACCTTAAAGGGACAGTTCACCTTAAAGGGTCAGTTCAGGTTGGAGGGACAGCTCACCTTAAAGAGGCAGTTCAGCTGAAAGGGACAGCTCACCTTAAAAGGACAGTTCACCTTAAAGGGACAGGACAGTTCACCTTAAAGGGTCAGTTCAGCTGAAAGGGACAGCTCACCTTAAAGGGACAGTTCACCTTAAAGAGGCAGTTCAGCTGAAAGGGACAGCTCACCTTAAAGGGGCAGTTCACCTTAAAGGGACAGGACAGTTCACCTTAAAGAGTCAGTTCAGCTGAAAGAGAAAGCTCACCTTAAAGGGTCAGTTCAGGTTGGAGGGACAGTTCACCTTAAAGAGGCAGTTCAGCTGAAAGGGACAGCTCACCTTAAAGGGACAGTTCACCTTAAAGGGTCAGTTCAGGTTGGAGGGACAGTTCACCTTGAAGGGACAGTTCACCTTAAAGGGTCAGTTCAGGTTGGAGGGACAGCTCACCTTAAAGGGTCAGTTCAGGTTGAAGGGACAGTTCACCCCAAAGTCAGATGACTCCATACCTCAGAATTCTTTATTCTCCTTTGCCAGATCGCCAGTCTGAAACGCCAAATGAAGGATGTCACCAAACTCACCGCCATCTCCCAGCGTGCACCTCTTTTCCTGGGAAAATTCATTGAGATTGCTGCACGCAAAAAACGCAACTACATCCTTGACCAGGTAACCATGGTTACCCACATTGAAGCTTTTGTTTTTATGTATCGGTTCAATTGTCGTTATTTTTTAATATTTAGATGCCTTGTGAACAAACAACATTTGATTAAGTCAGCATCATCATGAGAAACAAATACTACTTGGTTGTATGGCAGTGTGAGAATGGAATGATTTCAGTAGGTGTATGGTTGGATATGACTTTAACCCTGGTACCTCTCTCTCTCTCTCTCTCTCTTTCTCTGTCAGACCAATGTGTCGGCCCCGGCCCAGAGGAGGAAGATGTGTCTGTTTGCAGGCTTCCAGAGGAAGGCCGTGGTGGTGTGTCCTACTGATGACGACTACAAGCAGAGGACACAGAAGAAAGCCGAGACGGATGGTAAAGACGTCCCCGAGCACGCCGTACTCAAGATGAAAGGTGAGCTACAACAACCTAGAATACCTGACAAACATAACACCTGTTACCTGTATCAATAACACATGAGAGCTTACATTACATTTGAGTCCTTTGGCAGACGCTTCTTTTCGGGCTGACTGACTGATTTGTTAGGGGTTGATATATCTGGCTGTTTCCCTTCCGTCCTCCTGTAGGTATCTATACCCTGCCGGAGCCAGGGGATTGCTTCAGTGAGGTGAGCTTTGTGGAGCTGCAGAAGGACGAGGCCTCCAAGCTGCTGGACTTGTACAAGGAGGAGAGTCGCTCCGCCCTGCCCCCAGAGAAGAAGGCCAACCAGGGGGGCACGCCACCCAAGAGAGGGAGCAACCACCGCGGCCGTGGGGGCAGAGGGCAGGGGCAGTGGGGAGGTGGTCAGGGGCAGAGGGGGGGCAGAGGAGGCTTCCAGATCAGAGGCAACTTCAGGGGAGGTGAGCAATGTGTATTTGACTCTGTAAATAACTCTAATACTTGAGGTGTATGTTTGTGTACTTGGTATGTACAATATATATTGATCTGTGTGTTTGTCTCTGCCCAGGCCCAGGACCTCGTGGTGGATTCAGTCGCCCCCCCAGAGGTTTCCTCCCTCCTCCGGCCTTCCGAGGGGGCTTCTCCAACCGGGGCAACTTCAACAGGGGGAGCGGGGGCATGCCCAGCAGAGGGGGTGCACCCAGGGGGGGTCCTGGAAGGGGCAACATGAGGAACATGGGGGGTAATAGGGGAGGCAATATGCACCGAGGCAGCATGACCCGCGGAGGAGGTGGAGGTGGAAGAGGACGTGGGGACAACAGGGGCAACTTCACACAGGTGGGTCACTAGTTACTATACCTGATAGTGTCCTTGACTAGGACTACACCGAGTCTGACTCTATCAGCTAGAGTGGATTGTTGGATTATTTCATTTCTATATAGTTTTCTGAATATAACAACAACATACAGTACATTTGTATAACCCACCAATTGGAGGTCAGCTGGCAGTCCCAGGTGTCTGATGGCTGTTGTGTTTTCCGCAGAAGTTCAGAGGCAGAGGAGGCAACAATCGCAGCTTCAACAAGAACAGCAACTTTGGCATGAACAAGGCCCAGGCCTTCAACCAGAGCTGGCAGCAGGGGGTATGTACTGCTCCTGATGTAGCTGGACGTAGCGCAGCACAGGCTGGGCAATGTTTGCACCTTAGGACCAATGGAATGGTTCAAAACTCTTATCTTTAACCTCTGTCTTCCATCTTTAGTTCTGGAACCAGAAGCCATGGAGCCAACAGTACCACCCAGGATACTACTGAGCATGTGCGGTAGAGAGACTGACTGACAGCACACAGACACACCCCCTCACTACAAACCCCGTCCACCCTGGCGCATACGCGCCAACTCCCGTTGCGCTCCATTTTACCTTCTCCCCTCCTCCTTTTTCCTCTCCTCTTCCTTCGTTTTAGGAAGAAAGAGCATTCCACTGCTGAGATGGACTGCCGGTTCTGAGACAAAGACAACAAACGCTTTCTGGGCTCCTTTACTTTCTGCGTTTTCATTTTGTATATTTGTATTGCTTTTACGTTTCAGAGCCGGAGCTCTCAAGCGTTCGCCTTCAGAAACCTTGGCTTTCATCCAGCATGTGATGTCTCTTAAAAAACTTTTCAGGGTTCTGTGTTTTTATCTGTAAAGATGTACTTTTTACTACAACGATCATGATGATGATGATAGATATTTCTTTACGATTTTTTGCTTTACATTATGTTGTTTTATGTTTTTAAGAATCAGGAGAGGCTAGCACTCACTTTAGACACATAGCATTTGTGAGGTGTCGTAATTCTAGTCCTGCTGCAAATACGTTTGTTTCTAGTAAGTAAAGTGAAGTTTAAGCTGTAATAAAAAATGATATGCTTAAAAATATATATATCAGTGCAATTTAACTAACAGACAGCCCACATAAACACAGGAATTGCTCTCGATGGTGCATCTTACTTGGTATGCGAATCCATATTTTTCAATGTCAAAGGTGTTAGAAAAGCCTTTGATATGAGAAGCACCGTCTCATATAGAGTAGCTGTCTTGTTAAAATTAATAAAATGTCTTGCTATATCCTGCATCAGTGGCTCATACATCCAATCTAAAGACCAAGGCCTTCCTTCAGTAAGGCACTCCTTTATCTATCTTGAGTGGTCACTTACTCAGTACTCCGTACCAGAGCAGATGGGCCATTCCATGAGGCCTGGGGCGCGTTCAGTAGAGCACAACGTTATCTAACATTCAGATCAGGGATGGGCAATTGAAGGCCCTCAGACCAATTTCAAAATGTGGTTGTTTATTGTTTGTAATGTCAGTCACTGATAGTCACTCAATTAGCCCATGTCAGCTAAAATGTTTTAGATTGGTAAATTGGTCTAGCGGCCAGCTATCTAAAATGTAATCATGGTTGAATTACCTACCGGAGGGCCCCCATGGATTTTGTTAGTCTCACTCAGATATCAAATTAAAAACAGCTAATTTTCCTCTCCGCCCCATGGCAAAATGAATAGAATGGCAGGAAATCAGTTATACAATTGCAAAATGTTCTCTACACCCCATGGCTAAATGTGTAGAATGGCAGGAATTAGGATCACTCTGGGATAGAACTGTCCTGAATAGAGCTGACATGAATTCTTACACTACGTGTCCGAGAGGCAGGTTTGTTCTATTCAGTATTTTTTTAATATCCGATGGGGGTGGGGGTCACAAAAAAGCTGAACTCAGCATGAGGGGCCGTTGTTGCGCCACAGTTCCATTCAAGAAGTACAACAAAAACCACAGTTTTACATCAATGTGGTTCTCTCCAATAAACAATTATTTGAAAAATGGGTTTTAAGTGCCAACCTTAAATATTTCACTTTTGGACTTACATGATCAACCTGGTCCTTAGCAGGTTTGTCTGAGTGAACCCAGCTTAATGTGCTTAAAGATACTACACAGCAATGTAAAAACATTACTGTGTAGAACAAGCCTACCTTTCAGACACTTAGTGTAAGGAATAATGTCCGCTCCATTCATGAGTTCTATCTGCAACGTTCAGTATATTGCATCCTCCTGAACATGACCCTGTTTTCAACACCTCTGATAATCTACTGTTAGCAATAGAACTAGGAGTTCTCCTCAAACCCTCTGATAGTCTACTGTTAGCAATAGAACTAGGAGTTCTCCTCAAACCCTCTGATAGCCTACTGTTAGCAATAGAACTAGGAGTTCTCCTCAACATCTCTGATAGCCTACTGTTAGCAGTAGAACTAGGAGTTCTCCTCAACATCTCTGATAGCCTACTGTTAGCAGTAGAACTAGGAGTTCTCCTCAACACCTCTGATAGCCTACTGTTAGCAATAGAACTAGGAAGGCTCAAATTCCTTTGGTAAGGCCTAGAAGGCCCCATATTAACAGTGACACAGTCCAACAAATAGAAATGCTTTTATCCTACAGTAAGATGCTTTAAAGTGCTTAAGATTTAATAGTAATGTAATTTAAGTAACGATTTAAGGCCTTTAGTTGTTTATTGTAAATACTTTTTAAATTCATTTGATTGTAGAACTTTTATAAAAGGTAGTCCTTTTTTTGTGGATGGGGTCATTTTGGTTGGTTTTATTTTTTGAACTGTCAAGGTGCATACTTTTCATTGACATTTGGAAATCAAATTGTCTTGAATCAGTGCTTTGTGTGAGTTCCACTGGAATATTTAAGCTGGGCTCATTCAGACAAAGCTGCTAAGGACCAGATTGATCATGTAAATCCAAGAGTGAAATGTTTCAATAGGGGAGCACCCTGTGTATGTTGTGTGTGTGTTTACTGTTTTTCTAATAATTGCATATTGGAGAGAACCACAATGGTATATAACTGTTGTTTTTATTGTATTTATTGAATTGAACTGTAGATTAGGCCTAAATGTATTTTGGTACCAACACAGTGGAATAACCCTGACTTCTCAGAGAAGCATTTAAATCAGGCTGAAGTAAATGTTACTACTGTCTACTGTTTCAGCAGTCGTGTGATACATAGCCTAGAGTGGGGTTGTGTGTTGAAAGAGTTATTATTGTCAACTCTCATCTTTTTACTCGGTGTATAAGCAGTGTAAACTGACTGACAAAGGCTCATTATTGAAGGTGCCTTCAAAAGAAATTGTTACCCCTGGACTTATTCCACATTTTGTTGTGTTACCGCCTGAATTCAAAATGGATTCAATACTTTTTTTTAACTCACCCATCTACACACAATACCCCATAATGACAAAGTGAAAACAGGTTTTTAGAAATGTTTGCAAATGTATTGAAAATGAAATACAGAAAAATCGCATTTAGATACAGTGGGGCAAAAAAGTATTTAGTCAGCCACCAATTGTGCAAGTTCTCCCACTTAAAAAGATGAGAGGCCTGTAATTTTCATCATAGGTACACTTCAACTATGACAGACAAAATGAGAAAAAAAATCGAGAAAATTACATTGTAGGATTTTTAATGAATTTATTTGCAAATTATGGTGGAAAATAAGTATTTGGTCAATAACAAAAGTTTATCTCAATACTTTGTTATATACCCTTTGTTGGCAATGACGGAGGTCAAACGTTTTCTGTAAGTCTTCACAAGGTTTTCACACACTGTTGCTGGTATTTTGGCCCATTCCTCCATGCAGATCTCCTTTAGAGCAGTGATGTTTTGGGGCTGTTGCTGGGCAACACGGACTTTCAACACCCTCCAAAGATTTTCTATGGGGTTGAGATCTGGAGACTGGCTAGGCCACTCCAGGACCTTGAAATGCTTCTTACGAAGCCACTCCTTCGTTGCCCAGGCGGTGTGTTTGGGATCATTGTCATGCTGAAAGACCCAGCCACGTTTCAACTTCCATGCCCTTGCTGATGGAAGGAGGTTTTCACTCAAAATCTCACGATACATGGCCCCATTCATTCTTTCCTTTCCACGGATCAGTCGTCCTGGTCCCTTTGCAGAAAAACAGCCCCAAAGCTTGATGTTTCCACCCCCATGCTTCACAGTAGGTATGGTGTTCTTTGGATGCAACTCAGCATTCTTTGTCCTCCAAACACGACGAGTTGAGTTTTCACCAAATAGTTATATTTTGGTTTCATCTGACCATATGACATTCTCCCAATCTTCTTCTGGATCATCTAAATGCTCTCTAGCAAACTTCAGATGGGCCTGGACATGTACTGGCTTAAGCAGGGGGACACGTCTGGCACTACAGGATTTGAGGCCCTGGTGGCGTAGTGTGTTACTAATGGTAGGCTTTGTTACTTTGGTCCCAGCTCTTTGCAGGTCATTCACTAGGTCCCCCCGTGTGGTTCTGAGATTTTTGCTCGCCGTTCTTGTGATCATTTTGACCCCACGGGGTGAGATCTTGCGTGGAGCCCCAGATCGAGGGAGATTATCAGTGGTCTTGTATGTCTTCCATTTCCTAATAATTGCTCCCACAGTTGATTTCTTCAAACCAAGTTGCTTACCTATTGCAGATTCAGTCTTCCCAGCCTGGTGCAGGTCTACAATTTTGTTTCTGGTGTCCTTTGACAGCTCTTTGGTCTTGGCCATAGTGGAGTTTGGAGTGTGACTGTTTGAGGTTGTGGACAGGTGTCTTTTATACTGATAACAAGTTCAAACAGGTGCCATTAATACAGGTAATGAGTGGAGGACAGATGAGCCTCTTAAAGAAGAAGTTACAGGTCTGTGAGAGCCAGAAATCTTGCTTGTTTGTAGGTGACCAAATACTTATTTTCCACCATAATTTGCAAATAAATCCATTAAAAATCCTACAATGTGATTTTCTGGATTTTTTCCCTCATTTTGTCTGTCATAGTTGAAGTGTACCTATGATGAAAATTACAGGCCTCTCTCATCTTTTTAAGTGGGAGAACTTGCACTTTGGCAGTGATTACAGCTGAGTCTTTCTAGGTAAGTCTCTAACGGCTTTCCACACCTGGTTGAGCAACATTTTAATTTATTTATTTTATGTAACCTTTATTTAACTAGGCAAGTCAGTTAAGAAGAAAATCTTATTTACAATGACGGCTTAGCCCCCCAGGCCAAACCCTAACCAGGACGACGCTGGGCCAATTGTGCGCCGCCCTATGGGACAGCCGATTGTGATACATCCTGGAATCAAACCAGGGTCTGTAGTGACGCCTCTAGCACTGACATGCAGTGCCTTAAACCGCTGCGCCATTTGGGAGCCCCATTTTCCCATTATTCTTTTCAAAATTCTTCAAGCTTCCTCAAGTGTCTAGTGGAAAGCCGTCTGAAGCAGGTTTTCCTCTAGGACTTTGTCTGTGCTTAGCTCCATTCTGTTAATTTTTTTACCCTGAAAAACTCCCCAGTTCTTAATGATTACAAGCATACCTGTAACATGATGCAGCCACCACTAAGCTTAAAAATATGAAGAGTGGTAAACACTTTGTATTCAGGACAAACATAACAAATTGTATTCAGGACAAATAAAGTGAATTGCTTTGCCACATTTTTTGCAGTATTACTTTAGTGCCTTGTTGCAAACAGGATGCATTTTTTAAAATTTTATTCTGTACAGGCTTCCTTCTTTTCACGCTGTCAATTAGGTTAGTATTGTGGAGTAAGTACAATGTTGTTGGTCCATCCTCAGTTTTCTCTTATCACATCCATTAAACTCTAACTGTTTTAAAGTCACCATTGGCCTCATGGTGATATCCCTGACCGGTTACCTTTCTCTCCAGTAACTGAGTTAGGAAGGACGCCCGTGTCTTTCTAATGACTGACTGTATTGATACACCATCTGAAGTGTAATTAATAACTTCACCATGCTCAAAGGGATATTCAATGTCTGCTTTTTTTCTTTTTTACCCTTCTACCAACAGGTGCCCTTCTTTGTAAGGCATTAGAAAACCTCCCTGGTCTTTGTGGTTGAATCTGTGTTTGAAATTCACTGCTCGACTGAGGGACAGATAATTGTATGTGTGGTGTACAGAGATGAGGTGGTCATTCAAAAATCACGTTAAACACTGTTATTGCACACACAGTGAGTCCATGCAACTTATTATGTGACTTGTTAAGCACATTTGTCTCCTGAACTTACTTAGGCTTGCTATAACCAAGGGATTGAATACTTATTGACTCAAGAGATTTCAACTTGAAATGTTTATGTAATTTATAAACATTTTAAAAAACATAATTCCACATTGACATTATGGGGTATTGTGTGTAGGCCTGTGAATACTTTCTTAAGGTACTGTAGTATTATGAACCTGGGGTGTATTCGATAGGAACCAAACAGAAGCAAACAGAACGAAATGGTGAGGGACTTACCGGAATATGTCAAATAGAAACTACAGTTTCTGTTGCAAAATGTTTTCCATTCGAGGTAAATGTTTTCCGTTTTCTGTTTCCAACTTCTGAATACACCCCTGGCCTGACATAACGATGGTGTGTTAGTGTGGCGTAATAGAGAGCAGAGGACCATGGATCCAGGCCAGCCCAACCTAGCTTGACTGTCATGTAAATATCTTCTATTTTTGCTTCCATAAGGCACTATTTTGTTCCCCTTGAATGATATTAGAGTAGAAGGTACCGGTACATTTTATTTATGAGTCATGTCTTTAACGTGTGTTTTAAAATGAGATGGACAACAGAATGGACTGTGGTCACCTTCTCAATCAAGTCTAATGCAAGGGCAACATGTCTCTTTTATGTTGTAAAATGTGTTTTTTTTTTACAAACAATTGAATTGTCCATGTCAAATTTTAGTTCTAGGTAGACTTTTATTAAGGATTACAATTAAAATGATTAAGGACGGCATGCTCTGTAAAACAGCAGGTGGTTGAAGTGAGACTTGCTTGTCTAAGTGCTAGTGGATGGACACATTTCAAGTATTTGACTTGTACTGTCTGAGACAATGTTTAGCATTTTGTAACATAGACTAAAACCTGTTTTTTGTTTGTTTGTTTTTTATTCCTTGCTATGTTTTGTATTTTGTTATGAGGGAAAAAAATATTAAAATAAGATGGAAAAAAGCTGACCAAATACTTACTTTACTTACTTTATTCCTTTTCTCACATTTTGTGGAGGGAAAGTGATAGTGATGCCCGTTTGAAAGGTATGAATAAAACGTCTCAAAACGTGTGTATGTGTGTTCCACCACTTAAGCAGAGTAGAACCTAGGTTCCCAACCAGGGGTACTTGGCCTATCCACGGTGGGTACTTGAGAGGACTCATGAGGCCATAGGCTTACTGTCAAAATGTGCATGAGGTGGTACTTCATGCATGAGAGGGTACTCCAGGCAGAGCAAAATTCAGTTGGTGGTACAGTAAGCAAAAAAGGTTGCGAACCATTGGAGTAGAACACTATGTCTAGTAGAGTCACCGCAAGAGGGCGATACAACGTTGTGCGCACTTACCTGACCTCAGGTACCACTGATTCAACCAATGGATCCAACGTTGTTTTCAGAATTGAACAGAAATGTAATCCAAAATTAGCTAGAAACTTAATTTGTCTACATGAGTAGGTGAAAATCTACTACAAATACTCAGAGATGGGTAGTATTTCTGTTATTTTCATTTCAAATAGACATTTTAATTACTTCTGAGTATTTTGTGTGTTGTATTACACTGGGCTGAACTATACAAACTGTCATTTGTATTTTCAAAATACAAAATACTTTTCTATACCATTTCTTTATAGTGGTTCACAATTTTGTGGCTCCCTTTCACCCTACATTGGCATCAAAAATCTGATGGCACTATCATGTAATACGAGCGTCTGCTAAATTAACTAAATGTATATGTAAAAAATTAACAATTGCAAAGCATGCTGAGTATTACTCTAATGAGCTCCGCCCCAAAACATATACATTAACATTTTGGTAATTTAGCAGACGCTCTTATCCAGAGTGACAGAGCATTCAACTAAGTTAAATAAATAACATTATAAACTGAGGGGTTCGAGCCCCGAATGTCGATTGGCTGACAGCCGTGGTATATTTAAGCAATAAGGCCAATATATGACGGCTAAGGGCAGTTCTTTCACACAACACAACATGGAGTGCCTGTATACAGCCCTTAGCCATGGTTTATTGGCCATATACCACAAACCCTGAGGTGCCTTAATACTATTATAAACTCGTTACCAATGTAATTAAAGCAGTGAAAATACATGTTTTGTCATACCTGTGGTATACGGTCTCATATGCCCGGCTGTCAGCCAATCAGCATTCAGGGCTCGAACCACCCAGTTTATAATTAAGCAGTAATGCACGGGGGGTGGAATTTGGCCAATATACTACGGCTAAGGGCTGTTCCCACGCACGACGCATCGAACCACCCAGTTTATAACATACCGAATACCACGGGTGTGACAAAACATTTATTTTTACATTTGCAAAAGTATCTTATATTTTATTTTCATACATTGGTTTTTAGGATATTTTGCAATTGTATTTTGTCATTGTAATTTATTCGCATCCCTGGAAATACTAGGCCACCCTGGGGCGGCAGGGTAGCCTAGTGGTTAGAGCGTTGGACTAGCAACCAGTAGCAAGCTCGAATCCCCGAGCTGACAACGTACACATCTGTCGTTCTGCCCCTGAACCCACTGTTCCTAGGCCGTCATTGAAAATAAGAATTTGTTCTCAATTGACTTGCCTAGTAAAATATAGGTAAAAATAAAAACGGTCAAACTAGCTCAAAAGTCTCCCACTGTAGAGACTAGCTCAAACTGCAAGCCGAAGAATCTAGTTTCCACTAGGTACCACACAGCCACAAATAGCTATATAATAAAAATGTATGAAAACCAAAATGTGATTTTTGGTCTTAATTTAAGGTTAGGGTTAGGCATACATGTAGCAGTGTGATTAAAGGTCCGTGTTAGGTTTAAAAACACATGTTAAGAAGGGAAATTGTAGAAATAGGCGGGGTTTAGGGCTGTGGTAACTCGTGACGACCAAATAATATGTGCCCGCCCCGAGCTAGCTACTTCCGCATTGTTGTCACTCCCCCTCCACAGCTACTGTTGACCCTGCTGCATACTCGCTTGAAACCACCAACTCATCTGCCATCCCGGGGATACTTGTCTTTTAAATACAGTTTGTTTGCAAGCCAAGTTAGCGCTGTTCTCGTCCTTGCTGCTGTAGGAGTTCTGGCGAGTCCGCAGCCACTGCTGGCCATGGAGCGAGGAAGTGGGTTTTCATTCATGAAGTATGGGACGGCAGTGTCTCTTGCGGTGGTTCTGCTGGCGTACTGGTTCCGACCTCCCGGGGATTCAAGGCTGGATGACCGGTTGGACACAGTGCTGTCCTCCCTGCTGCGGGCTGAAAGCAAAGTGGGGATTAACAACGCCAGACCCAGGGTGGCGATAGGTGAGAATCCTGTATAACCAGCTAGCTAAGCCTAACATCAGTTAGCTAGCTCAATTTAGCCACGTATATTAGTATTATCTCTGGTTTAGGTAACCTTGCTTTGATGCGCAGGAGAGATGATGCATTTTGGATGGGGTTCTGGACTGGGTTCTGGATTTGTATGAAAACTATCTGGTAAAGCAAGCACCACCATCTTTTTATGAAACCATTTTCAAATATTGTGGTTTTATGTAGCTTTAGCTAGCTAGTGAGCAAAGTACCATAATAATTAGGGAAGTAGCCTAGCTGGAATGTTTTGTTATCATTGACATTGTCAGTCAGACCCATTTGTTTCTTACTGTTCTTTGTTATATTAACTTGCCAATCCAGTACTGTATAGTAGATGTATTGGGGAAATGTAGTTAGTTGTCGTTGGTTTAGGCCTAACTAGTTTTCCATTAACCAGTGATGAACAATTATCAGTATATACCCTCTTTGTGGACTCTGGGGCAACAAGCATGTGTTATCTCTGCATTTAGGCATACAAACTCCTTTACACACACTACACACAAGAGAACCCTGAGGTATTTGGAGACTACTAAAGGCATCCAGTTTTGTAACTGTCACGAGTGTTACCAGTTTTCTGCATTCTGGCACCAAAAGCCACTGTTAACTTGTCCCAGTATCTACCAACATACTGACCCACCCAGTTATCTCTGCAGACACATGGCTGGACTGAGTAAAGGTCGTGGAGATCTGGACACGAATCTGGGTCCAAGGAGTAATGTAGAGATTAGAGACAAGATCACATTTTATGGGTCGCAAACAAATATTTAGCAATGTTATTGCGGGTGTAGCAAAAATGCTTGTTTTCCTAGCTTTCCCAGCAATGCACTAATATCTATATCACAACAATACACACATCTAAAAGTAAAATACTGGAAATATAGAAATATTAGGATGCGCAATGTTGGAGTCCAGAGTATAAATGTTTGTGTGTGTGATGGGATACAGTGGGTCAAAATAGTATTTAGTCAGCCACCAATTGTGCAAGTTCTCCCACTTAAAAAGATGAGAGGCCTGTAATTTTCATCATAGGTACACTTCAACTATGACAGACAAAATGAGGGGAAAAAATCCAGAAAATCACATTGTAGGATTTTTAATGAATTTATTTGCAAATTATGGTGGAAAATAAGTATAATAAGCTCTCCACTCTCTGGAGAGCCCTGCTGTTGTGGACGGTCCAGTGCCCGCTAGGCGGTTATACAGCCCAACAGGAATGGGAGACATCATGGCATAGGCCAGACATAATCTCACCCCTCATATACTCAGTATTGCACATCCCTATTTCTCTGAACCTTGAATATAATGCTCTTGCACAACTGTTTAATTCAATATCAGTGATTCCTGTACCTTGCACAAGCCTTTTGTTATACACAGTTAGTTACATGAGTGCAATTACGCTACGTGAGTATACATGAGTCACTTATGAGTGACTTTGCAGTAATGATTGTGTTTTGGCAAGGGGGGGGGCTGACATAGTGAGCTCACTGCAGGGATTGGGGACTGTTGTGCAGGGGGCATCAAATTATGTTCCCTCCCAAATACTGTTACCTTCCTCTCTCTGTATCCAGGTTTGGGGGTTGTGTTGTGATTCTCTACAGTAGTAAATACTGTTACCTTCTCCTTTCCCTCCAGGTTTAGGGGGTTGTGTAGACATCCTCGTGGACGGGGTGAGGTTGCTGAATAAGATCGGCCTGCCACCCACAAACCAGCCTCTCCATCATGACTACATAGAGAACGCTGATCAGCTGGCACAGAGCTTCGCTTACTTCTTCGTCCCGGGAGCCGCTGCAGAGTGAGTGGCCAAGCACTGTGTGGTGTTAAATAACTGAAGGACAAAGTTAGAAGGCAAAGGCGCTTAGAAACACGTGCGTGTGTGAAACTAAGAGACCAGGGGGGGATATTTCTAGTTGAGGAACAACATGGTGTTAGCAGGGTACACACTCAGAGTCAAGGTCCTGATACGCTACCACACCTTGTAGACTAAGGCATTAATCATAATTAATAGTCTAATGCCGTTCCTCTCACACCTTCTCATATCAACAATCTTTGGCTTGGACTCCAGTTATCATCCATTTCTGTTTAAAGGGGCAGTCTGCAGTTGCTACATTAATGATACATACAGTGCCTTCAGAAAGTTATACGTTTAGATTTTGTGTCACTGGCCTACACACAATATCCCATAATGTCAAAGTGGAATTATGTACTTAGACATTTTTTACAAATGAATTAAAAGTGAAACGCTGAAATGTCTTGAGTCTGAGTATTCAACCCCTTTGTTATGGAAAGCCTAAATACGTGGGTAAAAAGGAAGACCTTGAATATCTCTTTGAGCATGGTGAAGTTATTAATTACACTTCAGATGGTGTATCAATATACCTATTCACTACAAAGATACAGGCGTCCTTCCTAAATGTTGCCGGAGAGGTAGGAAACCACTCAGGGATTTCACCATAAGGCCAATGGTGACTTCAAAACGGTTAGTTTAATGGCTGTGATAGGAGAACTGAGGATGGATCAGCAACATTGTACAATTAACAAAAATATAAACACAACAATTTCAAAGGTTTTACTGAGTTACAGTTCATAAAAGGAAATCAGTCAATTGAAATAAATTCATTAGGTCCTAATCTATGGATTTCACATGACTGGACATACAGATATGCATCTGTAAAAATAATAAGGGTGTGGATCAGAAAACCAGTCATGCAGCGTAACACATCTTTACATAGAGGTGATCAGGCTGTTTATTGTGGCACGTGGAATGTTGTCCTGCTCCTCTTCAATGGCTGTGTGAAGTTGCTGGATATTGGCGGGAACTGGAACACGCTGTCGATCCAGAGCATCCCACACATGCTCAATGGGTGACATGTCTGGGTGCGCAGGCCATGGAAGAACTGGGACATTTTCAGCTTCTAGGAATTGTGTACAGACCTTTGTGACATGAGGCCGTGCATTACCATGCTGAAACAGGAGGTGATGGCGGAGGATGAATGGCACGAAAATTGGCCTCAGGATCTCGTCACCGTATCTCTGCATTCAAAATTCTATCAATAAAATGAAATTGTGTTGGTTGTAAGTAGCTTATGCATGCGCATACCACCGCCACCATGGGGCACTCTGTTCACAACGTTGACATCAGCAAACCGCTCGTGCACACAACGCCATACACGCTGTCTGCCATCTGCCCGGTATAGTTGAAACTGGGATTCATCCGTGAAAAGCACATTTCTCCAGCGTGCCAGTGGCCATTGTGCAAACCTGCAGTTTCATCAGCTGTCCGGGTGGCTAGTCCTAGACGTTCCCGCAGATGAAGAACCGTGATGTGGTCCTGGGCTGGCGTGGTTACACGTACTACAAATTCTCTAAAATGACATGGAGGTGGCTCATGGAAGAGAAATTAACATTAAATTCTCTGGCAACAGCTTTGGTGGACATTCCTGCAGCCAGCATGCCAATTGCACGCTTTCTCAACTTGAGACATCTGTGGCATTGTGTTATGACAACTGCACATTATAGTGGCCTTTTATTATCCTTAGCACAAGGTGCACCTGTGTAATGATCATGCAGTTTAATCAGCTTCTTGATATGCCACACCTGTCAGGTGGATGGATTATCTTGGCAAAGAAGAAATGCTCACTAACTGGGATGTAAACAAATTTGTACACACAATTTGAGAGAACTATGCTTTTTATGCATATGAAACATTTCTGGGATTTTTTATTTCAGCTCATGAAACATGGGACCAACACAACATGTTTTTTTGTTGTTCAGTGTAGTTACTCCACAATGCTAACCTAATTGACACAGTGAAAAGAACAAAGCCTGTACAGGATTTTTTTAAATATTCCAAAACATGCATCCTGTCTGCAACAAGACACTAAATGAATACTGAATCTTTTTTTGTCATGACTACAAGTTTTATGTTTGGGGTAAATTCAATACAACACATTACTGAGTACCACTCTCCATATTTTTAACCATAGTGGTGGCTGCATCATGTTATGGGTAACAGTATAGCTTCCGTTCCTCTCCTCGCCCCTACCTGGGCTCGAATCAGGGACCCTCTGCACACATCAACAACGGACACCCACGAAGCAGCGTTACCCATCGCTCTACAAAAGCCGCAGCCCTTACAGAGCAAGGGGAACAACTACTTCAAGGTCTCAGAGCAAGTGACGTCACCGACTGAAACGCTATTAGCGCGCACCACCGCTAACTAGCTAGCCATTTCACATCGGTTACATGTGCTTGTAATCATTAAGGACTGGGGAGCTTTTCAAGATAAAAAAAACCAACAGAATGCAGCTAAGCACAGGCAAGATCCTAGAGGAAAACCTGGTTGTCTGTTTTCCACCAGACACTGGGAGATGAATTCACCTTTCATCAGGACAATAATCTAAAGGCCAAATCTACACAGAGCTACTTACCAAGAAGACGGTGAATGTTCCTATATGGCCGAGTTACAGTTTTGACTTAAATCTACTTGAAAATCTATGGCAGACTTGAAAATGGCTGTTTAGCATTTGCCAACAACCAATTTGACAGAGCTAGGTTCAACGGTCACACCTCAACAGAAACCAAAATATAATCCCATTTTACTTCAATGTTTGTAAACATTGTAAATGTAAACCAACACTTGTTTAGCCTCAAAATATGGTTGCAACAATTAATTTTGATATCATGGATGATCAGTCCTTTGAGTGGTTATACCTACCTTTTTCTCCAGGCCCGTCCCTCATATTTTTACCAAAACAGAGGCAGGGTGTCCAGTTTTATTGTTTGAAATGTGGATTGTTCCAACAAGTAGCAAGTTAACCAGAGCCACGTTTGGCAGCTTTCTCTCAATGCTAGCTCCCTTTTCAGTTGTGATGTTGCAGTGTAGCATAGCTATGTGCTCAGTGTGTGAAACTAAGTTGTAATGAAAACAGTCTGCGTTCCTTTCTCACCATGGAGCTGTCAGTCTGTGTATACTGATGCACTGTGGCTTGATGATACCAGGGTTGGGGGTCACTTAGAATTAGTCAGTCCATTTCAGGAAGTAAACTGAAATTCCAATTCAATCATTTAAAAAAATATATATAATTCTCAATAAACTGAAAATGAGAAGCTATTTAAAAAGTTTGAATTTCTTTTCAAATCTCTTCCTGAATTGGGTGACTTCAACTCAAGTGACCCCAACCCTGGTTGATACTAATATGTAGAGAAGAGGACAGCCCAGAGTCATGCAACACACAGGTGCTGCCTGGGCTCTACTAACCATAATGAAACTCTAATCTACCTGATGCTGTGACTCATCCTGTAGGTTAATCTGATTATACTGAGGCCATGTATGCATCACACACACACACACACACTTGTAGAAAGTTTCTGGGTATGGTTTTGTAATGCTTTTTAAGCAGTAATGTTTCTACCTTCGGACCTGCCCTTTTTCTGGTACCTCCCTCCCCCACCTCTTCTCTCAGGCGGTTTGTGATGAACAACACCCTGTTCAGTCAGCTGGTCGAGACATCTCGTGAGTTGCCCGGCAACCGCTGGTCCATAGGTGGCAACGCCCCAGTGATGGCTGGTCGAATGGCAACCGAGGGCTGCGACGTGTTGTTAGGGGGGAGCTTTAGCCCTGACTTCGCTGATGTACTGTCCCAGCACATCACAGGTGTGTACACACACACACTCATCACAGTTACATACCTAACATCTACCTCCTTGATTCCATCCCCCACCTCTCCCCCCTCTCTCTGTTTGTCCAGTTGCAGGTAATGTGGTGGAGGAGCCTGATATCCATCTGATCCTGGAGTACCCATCTGGAGCCACCTGGGGCCAGTACACCGCCCGCAGGGCCAACAGGTGTGTGTCTGCCCAACAGGTGTGTGTGTGTGTGTGTGCGTGCGTATCTATGTGTGGACCTACTAGTGATGCATCTTATACTGGTACCACTGTAATATCACGGTACCAAAACATCATGATACTTATGATACCAACATTTTAAAATACATACAAAAAAAAGATTGTAGTTTTGAAAGTGGTATTTTGGACACAGTAATTGCAGAATAACTGTAGTGTAATGCAGTTGAACTGCAGTTATACTGCACTGTAACTGCAGTTGCACTGCACTGTAACTGCAGTTGCACTGCACTGTAACTGCAGTTGCACTGCACTGTAACTGCAGTTGCACTGCACTGTAACTGCAGTTGCACTGCACTGTAACTGCACTGAAAAACCTGCTTTTCTCAGCATCCCCTACCAGCCCTCACCCAACTGCTTCTCTCAGCATCCCCTACCAGCCCTCACTCACCTGCTTCTCTCAGCATCCCCTACCAGCCCTCACTCACCTGCTTCCCTCAGCATCCCCTACCAGCCCTCACTCACCTGCTTCCCTCAGCATCCACTACCAGCCCTCACTCACCTGCTTCCCTCAGCATCCACTACCAGCCCTCACTCACCTGCTTCCCTCAGCATCCACTACCAGCCCTCACTCACCTGCTTCCCTCAGCATCCACTACCAGCCCCCACTCACCTGCTTCCCTCAGCATCCCCTACCAGCCCTCACTCACCTGCTTCCTCAGCATCCCCTACCAGCCCTCACTCACCTGCTGCTCTCAGCATCCCCTACCAGCCCTCACTCACCTGCTTCCCTCAGCATCCACTACCAGCCCTCACTCACCTGCTTCCCTCAGCATCCACTACCAGCCCTCACTCACCTGCTTCCCTCAGCATCCACTACCAGCCCTCACTCACCTGCTTCCCTCAGCATCCCCTACCAGCCCTCACTCACCTGCTGCTCTCAGCATCCCCTACCAGCCCTCACTCACCTGCTTCTCTCAGCATCCACTACCAGCCCTCACTCACCTGCTTCCCTCAGCATCCCCTACCAGCCCTCACTCACCTGCTTCCCTCAGCATCCACTACCAGCCCTCACTCACCTGCTTCCCTCAGCATCCCCTACCAGCCCTCACTCACCTGCTTCCCTCAGCATCCACTACCAGCCCTCACTCACCTGCTTCCCTCAGCATCCACTACCAGCCCTCACTCACCTGCTTCCCTCAGCATCCACTACCAGCCCTCACTCACCTGCTGCTCTCAGCATCCCCTACCAGCCCTCACTCACCTGCTTCCCTCAGCATCCCCTACCAGCCCTCACTCACCTGCTTCCCTCAGCATCCCCTACCAGCCCTCACTCACCTGCTTCCCTCAGCATCCCCTACCAGCCCTCACTCACCTGCTTCTCTCAGCATCCACTACCAGCCCTCACTCACCTGCTTCCCTCAGCATCCCCTACCAGCCCTCACTCACCTGCTTCCCTCAGCATCCACTACCAGCCCTCACTCACCTGCTGCTCTCAGCATCCCCTGCCAGCCCTCACTCACCTGCTTCCCTCAGCATCCCCTACCAGCCCTCACTCACCTGCTTCCCTCAGCATCCCCTACCAGCCCTCACTCACCTGCTTCTCTCAGCATCCACTACCAGCCCTCACTCACCTGCTTCCCTCAGCATCCCCTACCAGCCCTCACTCACCTGCTTCCCTCAGCATCCCCTACCAGCCCTCACTCACCTGCTTCCCTCAGCATCCCCTACCAGCCCTCACTCACCTGCTTCCCTCAGCATCCACTACCAGCCCTCACTCACCTGCTTCCCTCAGCATCCCCTACCAGCCCTCACTCACCTGCTTCTCTCAGCATCCACTACCAGCCCTCACTCACCTGCTTCCCTCAGCATCCCCTACCAGCCCTCACTCACCTGCTTCTCTCCGTCTGCTCTTCATGTACGTCTATTCCTCAGTCAGAGTTTTATAAATCATTTAGCTGTTATGGCGAGCGGGGATCCAGACCCTCATGAGTCTTCTGTTAGATTTGTACATTTTGTTAAATTGGAGCAGCGAGCAATGTTGATACGTTGTATCATTTCATGGCCTGTTATAACTGAGAGCACAGACCAGTCTGAGTAGGTTGATAACAAACACCATTGTTCAGTCATGATACCTAGCTAGCTAACAACCTGGTAACTTGACAGTAGTTTTAGGCACATTTGATTTACACAGGAAGAAAGGAAAAGGGTCTGCTACTCATGAGATGTGCTTCAAAAGGTAGGATTCATATAGGCCTAATGTAAGACTAAACTATATCAAAATCTATTTATTTCTGCTGCTCCTTCAATTCTGTTTGGTGCCCAACATTTTAAAAGTAGGGAGCAGTGTGTGTGTTTGTGGGAGAGAGAGATTGGTGTGTTTTCATGAGAGTGAGGGAGACAGTGGGTGTCTGTTAACTGAAGAGTAAAGAAGGTTTCATGCAGTGTTTTCCCCTTACTGACAATGATATGCAGATCATTATGCATGTATGTCACAGGAGGTTGGTGACACCTTAATTGGGAAGGACGGGGTCGTGATAATAGTTATTGCAGAATGTGTGGAATGGATTCAAACGCACGGTTTCTATGTGTTTGATGCCATTCCATTTGCGTTGTTCCTTGTTCCAGTTATTATTATGAGCTGTCCTTCCTTCAGCAGCCTCCACTGAGGTATTTTCCTCCAGCCAAATTGCAGGTAGGCCTTGGCAAATATGAGCAAATCAGCCATTCTATGCAGTATTCTACCGAACACTGTGACGTTAAATTCAATGTGTTGTATTGAGTAGAAGTGTGAATTTCAATGACAGGTTTTTGGAGAATGTTTAGAAAACAACATGAGCAAGCGTTTGGGAGACTGGGTGAACAGAATGTTTATTTTTTAGCGTGGTATCGCGATACTACTCGCCCACAGATGGAAGTGTTTGTTGATAGCCTATGCGTTTTGGCTACAGCCTTTCATGTTCAGACCGATGCCGACATGAGGCGCCTAAAAATGTAGCCGAATTTAAATAGGCTAAACGGCTGCTCGGCCATGGAAACCCATTTCATGAAGCTCCCGACGGAACAGTCCTTGTGCTGAAGTTGCTTCCAGGGGCAGTTTGGAACTCAGTAGTGAGTGTTGCAACCAAGGACAGTTGATTTTTTATGTGCTTCAGCACTCTGCGGTCCCGTTCTGTGAGCTTGTGTGGCCTACCACTTCGCGGCTGATCTGTTGATGCTCTTAGACGTTTCCACTTCACAATAACAACACTTACAGTTGACCGGAGCAGCTCCAGCAGGGCAGAAATTTGACCAACTGACTTGTTGGAATGGTGGCATCCTATGACTGTGCCACGTTGAAAGTTACTGAGCTCTTCAGTAATGCTATTCTACTGACAATGTTTGACTATGGAGTTTCCAATTTTGTTTTACACCTCTCAGTAGTAGGTGGGGCTGGAATAGCCGAATCCACTCATTTAAAGGGGTATCCACATACTTTTGTACGTACAGTGCATTCGGAAAGTATTCAAACCCCTTGACTTTTTCCACATTTTGTTACATTAGTCTTATTCTAAAATGGATGAAATAGTTTTTCCCCCTCATCAATCTACCACAATACCCCATAATGACAAAGCAAAAACTGGTTTTAAGACATTTTTGCAGATGTATTAAAAATAAAGAACTGATCACATTTACATAAGTATTCAGACCCTTTACTCAGTACTTTGTTGAAGGACCTTTGGCAGAGATTACAGCCTAGTCTTCTTGGGTATGACAATACAAGCTTGGCACACCTGTATTTGGGGAGTTTCTCCCATTTATTTTCTGCAGATCTCCTCCAGCTCTGTCAGGTTGGATGGGGAGCGTTGCTGTACAGCTATTTTCAGGTCTCTCCAGAGATGTTCGATCAGGGCTCTGGCTGAGCCACTCAAGGACATTCAGAGACTTGTCCTGAAGCCACTCCTGCGTTGTCTTGTCTGTGTGCTTAGGGTCGTTGTCCTTTTGGAAGGTGAACCTTTGCCCCATTCTGAGGTCCTGAGCGCTCTGGAGCAAGTTTTCATCAAGGATCTCTCTGTACTTTGCTCCGGTCATCTTTGCTTCAATCCTGACTAGTCTCCCAGTCCCTGCCTCTGAAAAACATCCCCACAAAATGATGCTGCAACCACCATGTTTCACCATTGGGATGGTGCCAGGTTTCCTCCAGGTGTGATGCTTGGCATTCAGGCCAAAGAGTTCAATCTTGGTTTCATCAGACTAGAGAATCTTATTTCTCATGGTCTGAAAGTCCTTTCGGGGGTTTTTGGAAAACTCCAAGCAGGCTGTCATGTGCCTTTTACAAGAGGCTTGGTGGTTCCTAACCTCTTCCATTTAAGACTGATGGAGGCCACTGTGTTCTTGGGACCTTCAATGCTGCAGACATTTTTTGGTACCCTTCCCCAGATCTGTGCCTCGACATAGTCTTGTCTTGGAGCTCTACAGATAATTCCTTCGGCCTCATGGTTTTTGCTCTGACATGCACTATCATCTGTGGGACCTTATATAGACCGGTGTGTGCCTTTCCAAATCATGTCCAATCAATTTAATTTACCACAGGTGAACTCTAATCAAGTTGTAGAAACACCTTGAGGATGATCAATGGGAACAGGATGCACCTGAGCCCAATTTCAATTTCGAGTGTCATAGCAAAGGGTCTGAATACTTAAGTAAATAAGGTATTTGTATAATACTTAAGTAAACAAGGTATTTGTTTTTTTAATTAAAAAAACAAAGGTATTATTTTTCTAAACCAGTTTTCACTTTGTCATTTATGAGATATTGAGTGTAGATTAGTGAGGATTTGTATTTATTTAATCAATTTTAGAATAAGGCTGTAACGTAAAAAATGTGGGAAAAGTGAAGGGGTCTGAATACTTGCCAAAGGCACTGTGTAGTATATCTAAAGGGTTGATTCTGTCTATACTTGAGGCCGTGTTCGTTCTGATAGGAGAGAAAGGCCTATTACACACTGCAATGTCACCACCTTGCAGTCTGAGCGGAGGCAGTCAACATTTTGAAACTATTGAACCATAAACTTAAGTGTTTAAAACATGGGCGCTTTTCGTCATTTTATGGGGTATGTATTACCTTGTCCCAACCATAGGAATGTTAAGGGGATTATTTTATAAACATTTCTTCATATGAAGCCAGTATTTCTCTCGTTCTCAACATTCTTTCGATGTCCAGCAGCCAAAGACACCATTCTAGTCATATTAACAACCCATGCTTGTTGTTGCATCTTTAGATCTTCCCTCTTTCTACATTTCTGAAGGATATTTTCATCTGTCATATGAAACCACTTGCATTTGCAGTACACTTTTGAGAACGGTGTTTTCCAGGCTAATTGCGTTTTTCGAACATTTGTGCTTATAGCCTACTGCCTTGACTCATTGCTGCGTTTTATAATGTGAAGAAATAGCTTATCCACATTAAGCTAAACGTTCTGATCTGTTGCATCAACCTAATGAGCTTTTTTTTGATGTACAGTGGTTTTATAAATGTTTTAAATATTGACTTATTCCACAGAACAAGAAGATGACCAATAGAATAGGTCAACTTTTGTACTATGGGGATAGTAGATTGACATAGGCTTTTGCTGTTCATTACACATCTTGTTGGCTGACAAAGTAAATGTGGACAGTTCTTCTGACACCTACAATATGCTCCTTGGAATTTGATAAGAAGGAAGTGCACCGTTGCATCCCCGATGTGTCCTGTCTTCATTTGTAGCCTACCGTCTCACATGCAATGCATGTAAGAAGGACCCGATCACGTGACGGGCATTGGCTAATAAGAATTTAGATATCTGAGAGCGCTATGTGAGTGAGAGGTGCTTTGGAACTCAGCGAAGGGAAATCATTATTCTATTCAGCCCAAGGGCGCAATGGCCGCAAGGCATAGATCTTTTTTAGGGGGAATTATGGCCACACAAGGGCGTCGATGCCGGGAAATTCGAGGCCTGAAGTACCTGTAATATAGTCCATTATGACCGTTGCCTTGTTTCACTAACCTGTGTGTGTGTGTCCAGGTACATAGTCCACAGTGATGACCATAACCCATACCTAGCGGCACTGGAGGACTTTGAGGATAAGCTGCAGGACTTCCATCCTGACCTGCTGGTGATGGGTGGGCTCCAAATGATGGACAGCTTCCCCTTCCAACAGGGTGAGGGGATACTTCAACACCTCGTCCGCCACTAAGCTCGGTCTCCAATAGGGAGGCCTGGGCCCGTATCCACAAAGCCTTTGAGTAGGAGTGTTGTTCTAGGATCCGCTTTATCTTTTAGATCAAAATGAATAAGATTACATGGACAGACCTGATCCTGAATCAGCACTCCTACTCTGAGACGCATTGTTTTCAGAGCAGTGCTGGTTCCCATTGAGTAACAGACTGTTGGTATTTTAGTGGTTTGTGTTGCTGTGAGTGAGATTGAGGGGAGTGCAGGCTATTGAGGGGTTGTTTTCCAGTGATGTGCAGACTGTTGGTTTTAGGGGATTAACATGCCTGCCTCTATACAGTAGCTCTGTAGCCTCAGACACACAGGCCCTCAGTCGGCGTGGGAAAGCACATACCGGGAGTGTTTGTGTTGGGGTGCATCCAATGTTGTGTCAACAGGCCTTGGTGATGTCAGACTGGTTTAACTACTTTTGCTAATTTATCTTTCGCTCTCTCTTCAGGTGAGAGGAAAAACCTGCTCTCTCGGCTGGGCAATCTCCTCTCCTCCTCCTCCCCTCGAACGGGCGTCCATTTTGAGATGGCCAGCTTTGTGGATGAGGGTCTAATGGGGGACCTGCTGCGTCTGGTCCTGCCCAATGCCGACTCCCTGGGGATGAACGAGCAGGAGCTGCCCAACCTGCTCAGCCTGTTGAGGGGCTCTAACGTCACCGTGCTCTCTGACCCTAACCCTCGCGTTGCAACCGTCCTCGACCAGATGAGGGAGCTCTACCGCCTGGTCAACCAGCGCTACCGCGATGCTAATGAGGATAGCAGCGTGGACGCTAATGCAGCTAGCGCTAAAGGCCGGCCACTGTCCAGGCTCCACGTGCACACGTTGGCGTTCCAGGCCATGATTGTGACGCGTGGCTCCCAGTGGAAGAACACTATGTCGGCCGTGGCCAAGGCCTCGCTTACCGCCAACCGCCACGTGTGCGGCTCACCGGACATCGACCCCAGCAAGGCGCGGCTCATCATGGACGAGTCATTCTCTGTGAGCCGGCAGGAGGGCAGCCAGCGGATCCCTCTAGAGGAGACCAGGCCTGTCAGCTGCTGGGACGAGGATGACTATGAGATCTGTGTGGCGCCCAACCTGGTATGCACAGATGTTTACCAGACTGCAGGGGGAGGGGACAACATCTCTGCCGCAGGACTGGTGCTGCAGATCTGAGCCAACTTTAGGGACCAACGGCTAACTCTAACAAAGAGATCCCCTAACATGTGAAGTCTTTTATCATTCTGGTTTTAGTTGTGGTGTTTATTATGTTGCCGGTGCAATGCAAACGCTGGGTGCAGTGTGTCTGGCAGGGCTGAGCCTATTCCTCTTCTGTGCTTTTAGCTGTCCTCTGCCTCTTTCTCCTCCTGTGCTCCTCTTTCTCCTGTCCTCTCTCTGAGCAGTATGACCTGACACATCCACACACACTCATACACTCTCATTCCATCAGGTGGAGCTCATCTCATAATCTCACTCACCATATGGGACCTATTTCCTCAACCAGGGCCACGTTCCGTAGCCAAATGTTGCAGATAGAAATACCACGAATAGAGCCGACGTGATTCCTTACTCTACATGTCGGAGGCATGTTTGTTCTACATAGAAGTATGCTATCTGAATATCCAAAATGCCCCCGTGTGTTTTTTCCTTTGACGTGTGTGTTTGTCAGGTGTGTTAAGGTCCAGACACTGATCACATACACGTCACACATCCACTCCCTGTTGAGCATTACATATATACATATCTGGTGTCCATAGCTATTCCATTCTATCCCAGGATATCCACGTACAAAACAAACATTCCATCAGTTTCACCATTTCAGCCATAATGTTCTGTTTCTTTCGTCAAGGGAATTTTCAATCGTTTTTTTCTCAAGGGAAAGCTTTTGTTTGATATCTGACTGTTTTCATGTTAACCTGATTTTAGAGCTGGTGGCATACAGGCATTTATCTCATGTGTCTAGCTAAGCAGTAGAAAAGGGAATTTAAATGTGTTAGCTCAGTGTTGTGTGATGATTCTTCCTCAGTCTGGCCTGTACACATAATGCACAGTAATGTTGTCGTCTTCAGTCTGAATACTATGTAATGGTTGATGACAACCACAGGGAGTGTTTCTCTGTTATGTCTGTAATGTGAAAAAGAAACTTTTTTTTTACCCTTAACATGAGCATGTATTCTTCTCATAACCTCCTCACTCTCCGTATACTGCCTGCATCCTATCATATCATTGAGTCCTACATACATTGGGCGCTTAAGTTGTGTGTTTGAATGATTATTGCATGGGCCACATACAAGGCGCTTTGGATAAAAGCATCTGCAAATTAAGTATAATATATATATCAGCCAAACAAGTTTGTGTTATTTAGATGTACTTTCTCTGCAGAACAGCCCATATGATCTCTTTACCTGGGCCCATATTCATAAAGCTTCTCGGAGTAGGAGTAATAATCTAGGATCAGTTATATTTTAGCTCATAGGCAATTGATTAAGTTTACATAGACCGGGGTTAAGCTGATCCTAGATCAGCACTTCTACTATGGAACTCCTTATGAATACAGGCCCTGTTCTGAAGGGAGACTGGGTGCATCCTAACAGTCTAAAGTGGCTTTCTCTCCTTGTTTCCTTTAATTAATTGGCACTGATCAGAAAGAACTACGTCTATCCCCAATCACATACGTTGAGATGAGTGCAGATGGAAGGGAGGAAACCGCTGTGTACTACTGACATGCAGCATGAAGCCTGTATGCTTGGCAGGGTTTCTCCACTGTCCTCTTAAGGCGGCTGGATTTATTTCCAGACAGAACACCATGCCACTCCAAGCTGAGTCCACCCCTCTGGGTGACTGACGTGCGTGTGTGTTCCTGCTTCTCGGCAACTGCTTGTACACACCCATGCTGTGTGTGCGTATGTATTTGCATCAGTGTGCATGCTTTCAGAATATATTTGCGTGAGTGAATGAATGTGTGTGTTGCTCTGGCCAGCTGTAATTGTTGTCTCAGGGATTAGCTGACCTGTGCTGTTAAGGAGATGTGGAATATCTGGATCCTGCTTTGTGGAGGCTCTGGGATAGACCCTTCCAGATGGATCGCAGTACATGGAAGGAAGGATGGCTCATGGCCAGGTGAATTGTTTTGCTCTGAGTGACTTCGGCGAAATAAAGAAACACATTCCATCTTCTGGTGTCTATCCTGTCTGTTATTTACAGAAAGTTATTTTCAGCTCATCCAAGCCATGTCTGAAATTGTCAAACCCACAATGAGGACACACTTAAAGGGTATACCCTTTTCATTGGTGTGTTCAAACATACTGAGCCATTATTGAGATTTTGTAGATTTGTGAAATTAATGCTATTTGGCGATTGTTGAATTTATTCAAGCTGCCGTCAATCAAAATCAACATAGGTCACTACTTTTCAAATGTTTAGTTGTTTACATGGTTACACAAATACTCCCGAGTCGATATTCACGTAATAATAAGGAATACCCCTCGACCACGCCCGCAAATTGGGGATAAACATTTTCAATCGACCCCCATTGTAAGAGACAACTTGTTTGTTATACTGAAATAACAAAACATGCTGAAAGCTGCTGTAATGTAATGTTACACTGAACAAAAAATATAAACGCAACTTTTTTTTATAAACAATTTCAAAGATTTCACTGAACTCCATGTTTCTGATTTCTGTGTGTGTGCGCTTTCGCGCAAGTAGAAAAACATGTTGACTCACGAAACAGTCTATCACTCTGTCATACAGTACATGCTTTTATTATTTGTTGTCCTAGGCTACCTGGTTAAAAGTCTTGCTGGCTAACATAAGGAAATCAGTCAATTGAAATAAACTAATCTATGGATGTCACATGACTGGGAATACAGATATGCATCTGTTAGACACAGACTCCTTTTTACAACAGGTAGGGATGTGGATCAGAAAACCAGTCAGTATCTGGTGGGACCACCATTTGCCTCATGCAGCCCGCCACATCTTCGCATAGAGTTGATCAGACTGTTGGTCCACTCCTCTCCTATAGGGTGGCCCACAATTGGCCCAGTGTTGTCCGGGTTATGGGTTGGCCTGCGTAGGCCGTCATTGTAAATAATAAATTGTTCTTAGCTGACTTGCCTAGATAAATAAACAATTCAATGGCTGTGCTAATTTGCTGGATAGCCCTGCTGGAAAATCTAGTTTAGAACCGTAGCAGTGCGTGGTACAATCACTGGCATAGCTCCCCCTCCCCTCATGCCGTGTGACATAGGCCTAAAGGCCAGGACAAGAAGAAGACACAGTGGCAGAATGAATTCAACTATACCTTTGTTTTATTTGATTTAACTAGGCAAGTCAGTTCAGAACAAAATCTTATTTTACAATGACGGTTTACCACCCCCCCGTCCAAACCCTAATCTAGACGACACTGGGCCAATTGTGCACCACCCTATGGGACTCCAGATCACGGCCGGTTGTGAACCAGGTGATGCCTCTAGTGTCTTAGACCGCTGTGCCACTTGGATAGCAACCTCTGTCCAGTGAAGTCCACAAAGCATATTGCATGTACAGCAACAGACAGTTACATGACCTACAGCATGGTCAAGCAAGTTGATGTTTACGACATTTTCAGACCTCTAAACAACTATTGATTTAGAACCATAGAGAGTTACTGTAAGTCGCAAGGAAAACAGGAGCTGCCTCCACTATTCCAGCACCATTTCAACTTCAACATTTCAACATCATAAAATCACCTCTGCTTAGTCGAATACAGTGACAACTAAAATATACCAAAAACAATTTTGTCCAATCAACGTCAGCTAAATATGATGTGGGTGTCCATGTTTCTGATTTCTGTGTGTGCGCTTTCGCGCAAGTAGAAAAACATGTTGACTCACGAAACAGTCTATCACTCTGTCATACAGTACATGCTTTTATTATTTGTTGTCCTAGGCTACCTGGTTAAAAGTCTTGCTGGCTAGCCTAACTTCCAATCATGGGCAACGTTAGCTAGTTAACATTATAACCTCTTCAGGTCATTGACCAGGTCCTGCCGTGTAGTTCTGGGCTGTTCCCTCACCTTCCTCATGATCATTGATGCCCCACGAGGTGAGATCTTGGATGGAACCCCAGACCGAGGGTGATTGACCGTCATCTTGAACTTCTTCCATTTTATAATAATTGCACCAACAGTTGTTGCCTTCTCACCAAGCTGTTTGCCTATTGTCCTGTAGCCCATCCCAGCCTTGTGCAGGTCTACAATTATATCCCTGATGTCCTTACACCCTCTCTGGTCTTGGCCATTGTGGAGAGGTTGGAGTCTGTTTGATTGAGTCCTTGGACAGGTGCCTTTTATACAGGTAACGAGTTCAAACAGGTGCAGTTAATACAGGTAATGAGTAGAGAACAGGAGGGGTTCTTAAAGAAAAAACGAACAGGTCTGTGAGAGCTGGAATTCTTACTGGTTGGTAGGTGATCAAATACTTATGTCATGCAATAAAATGCAAATTAATTACTTAAAAATCACTGTGATCACAATGTGATTTTCTGGATTTTTGTTTTAGATTCCGTCTCTGACAGTTGAAGTGTACCTATGATAAAATTATAGACCTCTACATGCTTTGTAAGTAGGAAAACCTGCAAAATCAGCAGTGTATCAAATACTTGTTCTCCCCACTGTATATCCTACCAATTCAAAACTGCATTCAGCAAATTACGGAATTGCGAGAGCTAGCTACAGCTGAAGTCGGAAGTTTACATACACTTAGGTTGGAGTCATTAAAACTTGTTTTTCAACCACTCCACAAATTTCTTGTTAACAAACTATAGTTTTGGCCAGTCGGTTAGGACATCTACTTTGTGCATGACACAAGTACTTTTTCCAACAATTGTTTACAGACAGATTATTTCACTTGTAATTCACTGTATCACAATTCCAGTGGGTCAGACGTTTACATACACTAAGTTGACTGTGCCTTTAAACAGCTTGGAAAAATCCAGAAAATTCAGATAGGCTAATTGACATCATTTGAGTCAATTGGAGGTGTACCTGTGGATGTATTTCAAGGCCTACCTTCAAACTCAGTGCCTCTTTGCTTGACATCATAGGAAAATCAAAAGAAATCAGCCAAGACCTCAGAAAAGAAATTGTAGACCTTTACAAGTCTGGTTCATCCTTGGGAACAATTTCCAAATGCCTGAAGGTACCACATTCATCTGTACAAACAATAGTACTCAAGTATAAGCACCATGGGACCACGCAGCTGTCATACCGCTCAGGAAGGAAACGCGTTCTGTCTCCTAGTGAAAATCAATTCCAGAACAACAGCAAAGGACCTTGTGAAGATGCTGGAGAAAACATGTACACAAGTATCTATATCCACAGTAAAACGAGTCCTATATCGACATAACCTGAAAGGCCGCTCAGCAAGGAAGAAGCCACTGCTCCAAAACCACCATAAAAAAGCCAGACTACGGTTTGCAACTGCACATGGGGACAAAGATCGTAGTCTTTGGAGAAATGTTCTCTGGTCTGATGAAACAAAATAGAACTGTTTGGCCATAATGACCATCGTTATGTTTGGAGGAAAACGGGTGAGGCTTGCAAGCTGAAGAACACATCCTAACCGTGAAGCACGGGGGTGGCAGCATCATGTTGTGGGGGTGCTTTGCTGCAGGAGGGACTGGTGCACTTAACCAAATAGATGGAATCATGAGGTAGGAAAATGATGTGGTTATATTGAAGCAACATCTCAAGACATCAGTCAGGAAGTTAAAGCTTGGTCGCAAATGGGTCTTCCAAATGGACAATGACCCCATGCATACTTCCAAAGTTGTGGCAAAATGGCTTAAGGACAACAAAGTCAAGGTCCTGGTAGTGGCCATCACAAAGCCCTGACCTCAATCCTATAGAAAATTCGTGGGCAGAACTGCTAAAGCATGTGCGAGCAAGGAGGCCTATAAACCTGACTCAGTTACACCAGCTCTGTCAGGAGGAATGTGGAAGGCTACCCGAGACATTTGACCCAAGTTAAACCATTTAAAGGCAATGCTACCAAATACTGATTGAGTGTATGTGAACTTCTGACCCACTTGGAATGTGATGAAAGAAATAAAAGCTGAAATAAATCATTTACTCTACTTTTATTTTGACATTTCACATTCTTAAATGAAGTGGTGATCCTAACTGACCTAAGACAGGGAATTTTGTACTCGGATTAAATGTCAGGAATTGTGAAAAACGGAATTTAAATGTATTTGGCTAAGATGTATGCAAACTTCCGACTTCAACTGTATGTACTGTCCAGCAAAATTGCTAAACATAGCAAGCCATTCACTGAAGGTGAATTCATTAAAGAATGTTTAATTGACTCTGCAGCAATGACAAGATAAGAGCCTGAGAGTGAAAGAGCTGTTTGAAAATGTTTCCCTGTCAAGACGAACAGTGACACGGCGTGTTGAAGACATCGCAGAGAATATGGAACAACAGTTGAAAGACAAGGTAAAGGATTTCACCTATTTCTCCTTGGCCCTGGATGAGAGCAGTGATGTACATGACACGGCACAGTTCAAATCAAATCAAAGTGTATTTGTCACGTGCGCCGAATACAACAGGTACAACAGGACCTTACAGTCAAATGCTTACTTACAGGCCCTGCGATTTGTAAGTAAAACATAGGTATTAGGTGAACAATAGATAAGTAAAGAAATAAAAACAACAGTAAAAAGACAGTGAAAAATAACAGTAGCGAGGCTATAAACAGTCACTGGTTAGTCGGACTAATTGAGGTAGTATGTACATGTAGGTACGGTTAAAGTTACTATGCATATATGATAAACAGAGAGTAGCAGTAGTGTAAAAGAGGGGTTGGCGGGTGGTGGGTGGCGGGACACAATGCAGATAGTCCAGTTAGCCAATGTGCGGGGGCACCGGTTAGTCGGACTAATTGAGGTAGTATGTACATTAATGTATAGTTAAAGTGACTATGCACATATGATAAACAGAGAGTAGCAGCAGCGTAAAAGAGGGATGACGTGCAGTTGTTGATATTCTTACTTGGCATAACCCCAGACTTTGAAATGACAGAGGAGCTTGCTTCAATGCAGTGAATGCAGTCAGCACAACCACAGGGAAAGATGTATTGGAGGAGGAACCTCTTAAGGATCTGCCCCTTTTTTTCAATTTTCTCCTAAAATGACATAACCAAATCTAACTGCCTGTAGCTCAGGACCTGAAGCAAGGATATGCATATTCTTGATACCATTTGAAAGGAAACACTTTGAAGTTTGTGGAAATGTGAAATGAATGTAGGAGAATATAACACATTAGATCTGGTAAAACCTCTTGTAGAGGTTTTAATAAGTGTGTGGCAAAGCTGGGACTGAGTTTTGAAAAGTTATCCAATGTGACCACTGATGGGTGCCCAAACTTGACAGGAAAAAACATGGCCTTTTGAAAAGGATACAAGATCAAGTAGCTAAGCTGAACCCAGGTCAGAAAATGATTTTCCTGCATTGTATTATTCAGGTGCTCTGTAAATGTGTTCTGAAAATGAGTCATGTTGTGGATAAAGTCACTGAATTGGTAAACTTCATAAGAGCAAAATCTTTAAAGCACAGGCATTTTGTCTCACTGTTGGAAGTGACACAGTCGAGTCATGCAGATCTCCCCTACCACACAAACGTGAGATTGCTGAGTTTGGGAAAGATGCTTAAAAGGGTATGGGACCTGAAGTTGGAGATTGCTGAGTTTTTGGAGATGAATGGAAAATATGTGGACAAGATAAAGAAAAGTTGGCTGATTTTGCCTTCCAAACTACATGGGAAGGGCCTTTTTGCACATCAGATTTACATCCTTGTCAAAGCCTTCAAGGGAAAATTACTCCTCCTGACCCACTCCTGTGCATGTTAAGAAAGTAAAATAAGTAGCATATCCGGACGTGATTTACAGTAGATATATCTGTCAACACAGTCATACACATGATGTATAATCCTGTAATATGATTCTAATGAGGCCCTCCATGGAAAATAATTGCCCAGGCCTGGTCTAGAGTATTGGGTAAGTTGGAGGTGATATGATCCATTAACTAGCATCTAAAAGCACTTCATGATGACAGATGTGAGTGCTATGGGGCGATAGAAATTTAGTTAAGTTACCTTTGCTTTCCTGGGTACAGGAACAATGGTGGACATATTGAAGCAAGTGGGGACAACAGACTGGGATAGTGAAAGATATCTGCACATGCTTGGCTTGGGATGCCGTCTGGGCTGGCAGACTTGCGAGGGTTAACACGCCTGAATGTCTTACTCACGTTGGCCACGGAGAACGAGAGCTCAAAGTTCTCGTGAGCTGCAGAGGCCCACGTTGGCAGCTCAGCATTTACTTTGAATGTGCGAAGACGGTGTTTAGCTGGCCCGGGAGCGAGATGACGGTGGCTGGCTTTCCCTTCATAATCTGTTATTGTCTGGAGTCCCTGCCACATATGTCTTGTCTAAGCCTTTGAAAAGCGACTCCACTTTGTCCCTGAACTGTCGTTTTGCCTCTTTGATAGCCATAAGGACAACATAGCTGGTCTGTTTGTACACGTCCATGTTCCCAGTCACCTTGCCGGTGCGCCATCATGCATAAATTAATTTTGTCCCCCTACACCAAACGCGATCACGACACGCAGGTTAAAATATCAAAGCAAACTCTGAACCAATGACATTAATTTGGGGACAGGTCAAAAAGCATTAAACATTTATGGCAATTTAGCTAGTTAGCTTGCTGTTGCTAGCTAATTTGTCCTGGGATATAAACATTAGGTTGTTATTTTACCTGAAATGCACAAGGTCCTCTACTCCGACAATTAATCCACACATAAAAACGGTCAAACGAATAGTTTCTAGTCATCTCTCCTTCTTCCAGGCTTTTTCATCGTTGAACTTGTACGGTGATTGGCATCTAAACTTTCGTAGTATTACCATGACAACCGGCAACACAGTTCATCTTTCAATCACCCACGTGGGTCTAACCAATGAGGAGATGGCACGTGGGTACCTGCTTCTATAAACCAATGAGGAGATGGGAGAGGCAGGACTTGCAGCGCGATCTGCGTCAGAAATAGGAATTACTTCTATTTTAGCCCTTGGCTACGAAGACGTGTGCGAGCAGTGTGGGTGCAATAATTGAATAACATAGATTTCTAAATTTATTTTGCAATGCTCGCTCACGCAACGCGAGCTGTGTAGTCAGGGTATCAGTGTATACGTTGATAATATTTGGAGAGGCAATCCGGAACATAGGGGTCTCAGGATATGCGGTTTCCAGTTTGCACAAAGTCCAGTGTAGTTCTCTTTTTTCTTCTTTTTTTTCCTTATTATTTTCTTTTCACCCCTTTTTCTCCCGAATGTTGTGGTATCCATTTGGTAGTTACAGTCTTGTCTCATCGCTGCAACTCTGTCATGAAGTTGGCCTGGGGGTAGGTTTAAGACAGTCATAAATACCTCTTCCCCCCGTTTTCCTCTCTCTAACCTACTGATGTGAAATTTGAAAACCCCTTGGTTTACATAGAGATTCTGGGAACATCAGAAGGGGGGGGGAAATTAATTATATTCTGGTAATCCGACCAATTGAACAAATTAAGTGGTACTTAATGAATATGATGTCAATTCGGTTGTCATCTGAGACAGGAAAGTATATCCAGAGGGAGCCATGATTCCGTAAAAACAGAGTATGTAACAGTCCCTAATGTCTCTCTGGAAGGAGATCCTCGCTCTGAGCTCATCGACTTTATAGTCCAGGGACTGAAAGTTACCAAGAAATTTTCTTGGAAGCTGTAGTTGGTATGCACATCTCCTGAGTCTGATTACGAGCCCACTTATTTTTCCTCTTCTACTGCTACTGCGTCTTGGAGCAGCTCCCGGGATGAATGGAACTGCCTCAGGAAGTTCAAACAAAGTATCCAATTCAGGGAAGTCTAATTTATGATCTAAATGCTGATCAGTGACCACTGATCTAATATCCCAAAGTTATTTTTGTCTGTAGGTAATAATGCAAAAAAAACTTTATTGAGCAAATTATGTTAAAAAAAATTACTACAAAGTTGGCTAGGAGCTAGAACAGGACAACCATGTCTGTCGGCAGAGGGTTGACAAGATATTAACTGCTTATCTTCAACTTTTTTATGAGAAATAATATATAACTCAGACACCCATACATACCCCACAAGTCATGCCACCAGGGGTCCCTTCGCAGTCCCCAAGTCCAAAACGAATTCACGGCAATGCACAGTGTTATACAGAGCCATAATCACATGCAACTCTCATCCATCTCCAATTCCTCAAGCAAACAGCAAAATTACCTTTAAAAAATGTATAAAACAACATCATGGCACAATAGGGATTGAGAAATGATACACACACACACACACAGACACACTCTAATACACACATTATTCTTTAGTTATATTGTTAGTACTTTGTTATATAAAAAAAATGTGTGACTGTTCTTGTCTATCAGCGTATCAGTGTTTTGTTACTTATCGTGTTTTATAATTTTGTGTGGGCTCCAGGAAGAATAGCTGCTGCTTTGGAAAAAGCTAATGGGGATCCAAATATGACAATAGGGGCGTCAGGGCCTCTTGAAATCCTTGCCACCCAGACTGTGGAAAGCCACCAACAAAGCCACCAACAAATTAACAAAGAGAACATTTTAAAGCATCTCCCAATCAGTTTGGTTGCTGAGCAAATTGAAAAAGCAACTACTCTCTAAAGAGGTAGGCAAGTTGTGGTGTTAAAAATGTTTGATTGGACTGTTGTGCAATACAGTGAGCTATGATGTCATAAAGGACATCTAACATGTCACCCCAATCTAATTATGATGATCGCCCCTCCTTTATGACATCACTGCTATACGATAAATTGAATGTTGATGATTTCAACAGGGTGATAGATTGAAATGTGTCTATGGAATAGAGTTTTCTCCAATCACAGTATTCCAGTTTTACCTGTAGTGAGTAGGTAGACAATAACATGGCCAACAGAGAAAGTCTGTTTTAACACTTTGCTTCTTCCCTTATAGCAGAGAGCTTACTGTTAAGTTAGGCTTGAAAGGGTGATTGGTTCTTACCCTCCATCATGCCTGTGACTCCAAGCCTGCCCTTGCCCTCTCCCTAGCCACAGACTTAACAGGCACTCAGCTACTGTCTCTCTCTCTCTCTCTCTCTCTCCCAGACCAGGACAACATAAGCACACACACACAACTCGATGAGAACACATTAACAATAAAGCAGTTGATTGCGGACTAATTTAGTGAATAACTTTCTAAACTTTTTTGAAAGCAGTAACTTCTATCACTGATAAAGTTTGATTGTCTCATTAGTCAACAAGTCCGCCAGGGGGCGGTCAAAGTCAATCGAATATACTGTTGCAAACAAAGCGTTTATCAAGGGTGCATTCAAGATCATATGTTTGTGGGACGTTGCTGCAACAGCAATTTCCAAAACTACGAATCCCAGGGAACCTCACCCCGCTTGCTATGTCAATATGGCCACTGTCAGACAGACAAAGGCACATCAATCTCGCCACGAAATGAAATTAGCAGACTAGAGGAGGGCGGCTGTCATTGTGAAAACCGTCTGGTGCCTGTTCCCGTGTCGGGGATATAGAAGAGGGCTTGTCGCGAGAGCCAATTTAACACCGGGTTATTAAATGCTGTCGTGGACGGGGGCCCTAGATTCTAAGATCAAGGTAAGACTTGCAGCTAGTGAGTTAGCTAGCATAACTAGTATTTCTGCAGGCTCGCCCGCAGTCATTGCCACTGGTCCCAATGCTAGTCAGCAAGCTAACTTTAATAGTTAGCTAGCTAAGCGTTGCTGGTCAGTGGTAGAGGAGGGGCGAGAGGTTTTACTCCGCCCAACATCTGTCCACGAAAATAAGCCCACGAAGTAAAGAATTTGTCTTTGGAGGTCAATGAGTGTCGAATTTGGTCAACAAAACATTTAATTGCTAATTTGCTACGTGAGACTTTTGTAATATATTAGACATTTCGTAGTGGTTAGGTTGTTACGAATGCATTGATATAAGTGGCCTCACGTGGCATTTCGGTAATTTGGAAAAAATGACTTTATATTGGAGTTGTGCCTGTTGTCATAGAGACAGACTCATCATGGATATAACCAGTTTTAGCATGGACATTGCTATTGAGAGCTTTCACCATTTTAAAAGTAGTCAACTGGAGCTATCAGCCAATGAAGAAGAAAATTGACTACTTTAAAAAGGGAGATGCTATAATGTCACAGATAGATACAAAGATGAGGCCTCTCTATCTATCTGTGTCCTGTTCACATGCATTGTGTCCTCTCATTGGCTAGAATGGTGGTGCATATTCATTAAGTAAACTATTTACTGTTTTTAAGAAGCAAACGGAGCAAAACAAGAGTTTATATTGGACAAATTCAGGTAAGTCCCTCCCCGTTTTGTTCCGTTTAATAAACGTGTTGTAACATAATTTGCGTAAAGAATACATCCCTGGTCTTGCCTTCTATCCATTGTTAGATTGGTCTTTGTCAGTGGTCACTTTATAGCTAATGCCAGGTCAGCTTTTATGAAGTCGTTGGAAAAGTCTGCTTGCTCTATAGAGGTTGTAAATATTACTAGCTAGCTAACTAGCGAGATGTCATAGCTACAACAAAGATTTGTATAACTAAACCAAGATAGATCACAGCCTGTCATTTCCAATAAGACCAAATGAGTCATAGTGTGCAGAACCAAGCACGAGCTAGCGAGATATTATTTATGTGTTCTCGCATGTATCCGCATATTTTCGTTAGGGAACGCCTACTCTGTGAAGTTCGCGTGTGCAATAACTACATTTCCCTTTGCAGTCCTTCCAAACAATGTGATTTTAAAAAACTAACTTTGTAAAGGGTAATGTTTACAAAACTTGGTCCAGCAGATTTTAGTTTGGGGAACAGCACTGTATTGAGATAAAATGTTTCATCGATGAGAACATTTGCAGAATTTTCTGCCTAAATCCATCTCGTTCTATCTTCTCCCGCTGCCGGACAGTGGGCTTCCTGTCACTACCATATTTGGTGGTGAGTGGAAACGCCAAGAGGATGCTTCACATTTACACATCCGGTGAAATATCTGTGTCATTGTTCCATCGGTGGCTACAACATTAGTTTATATATTTGTCAAGCTAACTAACTAGCTAGTAATTAACGGTACCCTGTAGCTATTTGTCATTGAACAACCATACTCAACTAATTAGATCACTAGAGCTAGCAACATGAATTTTGAACACAAGCCATGCCATACTCAACTGGTTAGATAGTTCTGTTTGACATGAACTATTTGCAAAGGTTGGCTAAGTAAGCTAGAGCTGGACCGTGATTGAACACCCCTCCTGTCCCCAAACACTTAGCAAACAGTTGTCAACTCTTACCCCTGGGGTGTTTGCTTGCTGTTTATCTACAGGTTATACATATGGTTTTTGCATTGCATAACTGTCTGGACTGTGTTTGAGTTATTAGATTGTTCACGTGCGATTGAGTGTATCGGCCGTGCCATATGATGCATGGGCGTTCGTTTCCCTGTCGATTCACTGTGATTGTCATTTGAGTCACCATGTTGAAAGCCCCCACTTAATTTTAACCTAGACACGCACCTGATACCAAACTGACACCCCTTTGAAATAAAACATTCTATTTTATACATTATGCACTCTCATCACATACTTTGAGGCATTTGACTATAGCTTTTGAAAGTAAGCAACCCTAACAGGGGAAATAGGTTGGTTTAACTACAACCACAAGCTAAAGATTGACTTGTCAACCAAATGGTAGTATTGATTAAACTAATTACTTGTCTTTGGATGACAGTAAACTGTTCCAACTCTGGTCAATGTTTGAGTCTCCCTAGTTAAGCATACACATGCTTCTTCTAGTCCAAAGTTGTATGTCATTACTCGGGTTACCCATTGCTTTTCCATGTGTAGACTCTGTGTTGCAAGACTAGATTAGCAGTCAGTGTTCGCAATACAAAACCACAGTACAGACAGACACCAAATTCACCAGCGGTGTAGGCCCTTTCATTACGCCGATTCTGTTTTGCAACAGAAACTGTTTACTCCAAAAGGAAAACGTTTTGCGCTGAAAACAAGAGTTTCTATTGGACAGATTCAGGTAGGTCTCTCCCCGTTTCGTTCCGTTTGCTTCCATTGGTTCCTGTTTTCGTTGGAAGAGGGTGTATAATAAATAGACCCCAGTATCCACCTTTCACCAGGTACCTGGTAACCCATAAGGTTTCTAGGCACAGGGAGTGAGGGAAAGTTTGCCATTTGCTGTGAAGCTACTAGCTAGTGGCTACCTTCCACATCTGGCTAAGTACATCTTCCTGGCACCTACTCTTTTCCAGGGGTCCTAACGATTCAACTAAACAGTTTACAAGCTTGGAATGGTTTATTAGACATGGAAAAATGTGTAGCTTCAGGCTAAGCTCTTTTAGCTTGTGTACCAGTCTTTTCTTGCCATCATGCCACTCCTTTCAACTCCTTGTCATGCCAAACAGTTGGAATGATGGCACAAACAGATCTGGGACCAGGCTAAGCTCTTTTAGCTTGTGTACCAGTCTTTTCTTGCCATCATGCCACTCCTTTCAACTCCTTGTCATGCCAAACAGTTGGAATGATGGCACAAACAGATCTGGGACCAGGCTACGATCTTTTGCTCCCGAGGACTATAATTTCATTGGCATTGCAGTTTCCAGCACAAACATGGTACAATAGATGCAAAGAGGTCCGTGGAATGCAGACCGTGGGGGAGAGAAGGATGCCGGATTGGCGCACGTTCAACCAATCTGATCTCACAATCAGTCATGATTGATGTATTGTAACAGACCGACAATGTGGCTACTAAAGGCCCATTTTGATATGTTTGGCTGTTTTCACTGCATATAATTTAGAAGTTGTTACTTTTCAGGTTTAGAAGAAGTGACTGCTAAATGCTAACTCTCATTCATATGAGCTGGTAGCATAGCTAGCATACAGAAATCTGTGGTGGTAGTCCAAGTCGTTTTTTAACTGCAATGCAGTTGATTGGTGACGATGACATGAACATGTATTGGAGTTGACATCCATACAAGCATTACAACTCAAATGGTTTGCCTCAACATGGTGTGAAATACACACAGAAACAATAGCCTAAATGTAGGCTAATTTTGCTGGGGGGCAATGAGGAGATGCTGGATCTTTCCCCCACGCGTTTCCATGGCATTTCTATTGCTTGGGTTGAGTTCCATTGACCTCTTTATCGCATCTATGGTTTCACATTCAGAATATGCTAATAGTTGCATCTACTTGTGTAGTATAAGTCTCCCAGTCAGACTCAGACATGCTCAGTACATGTGTAAGACTTTGTTTTTTCTGCTGAGTGTGTTCTGAGACACACAAACTTTTTAAAAGCCATGAGGCTCTCAGGGCATAGATTTCTCTCTCTCTTCACGCCGCCCTTCATCCCTCTCTCCCTCCGGTCTTTCTGCTGAGTAGAGATTTATAAAGATAATTGACCAGTGCTAGTCAACTCAGCAGTATTAAACCTCCGTCCTCCCCAGAGCCTCTGCACCAGAGGAAGACGGGAAGGTCAGGGAGTTAAAGATTTGCGGAGAAACTTGTTTTACTGAACCAAGGAGCAGCAGCTTGACTCCAGCCCAGGGTTTGTCAATTGCAGACTGACTGACTGTAATTGTTTCTTATGGTTTCTTCTTTTCGTTCCTGCCCACACCTAGCTGGCACACCTGATTCAACTAGTCAAGCCCTTGATGATTAGCCCAGTTAATTTATTAGTTGTGTCAGGTGAGTTTGCACGGGGCTAGAGCAGAACATATATGGTAGGTTTTGGTGTGTTGTATAAGGCTGTACATAAAATATAGGCTATATGCAGGTCTCATTAGCACAGATAGAACAATGAGACAGATGTTTCACCGGATGTATAAATCTAAAGAATCTGGTTTGCATTTCCACTCACTACTGAATATGGTGATGAGAGGAATCCCAGTGGCTGGCAGTGGGAGAGTATGGAGCGAGATGGATTTTTGCCAACATTCTGCACATTTTGTCATCTATGATGCATTTGATCTCAATGCAGTTTTATTTCCCCCAAACTAGAATCTATTACAAACAAAGTGGACTAAGTTTTGTAGACTTTGCGAAAGTTTCTAAAAATACTATTGTTTAGAAGGCGTGCAAGGGTGAATTGAGTTATTTGCACACCCGCACTTCAGAGTAGGAAATCCCTAACGGAAATATGGGAAAACCTGCTAGAACGCGGCATATAGGATCTCGCTAGCCCGTGCTCGGCTCTGCCCACCTTGCTTGTTCTGCCTACTATAATTCATTTGCTCCCATTGGAAACGACAGGCTGTTGTCTATCTTGGGTTCGTTATCTTTGTCACTATTGTGTAATATGGATTAAGACTAAGTCTTTTTCCACCAGCCTTCATTCAGTAGGTCTAGACACCAGCCTTCATTCAGTAGGTCTAGACACTAGCCTTCATTCAGTAGGTCTAGACACCAGCCTTCATTCAGTAGGTCTAGACACTAGCCTTCATTCAGTAGGTCTAGACACCAGCCTTCATTCAGTAGGTCTAGACACTAGCCTTCATTCAGTAGGTCTAGACACCAGCCTTCATTCAGTAGGTCTAGACACTAGCCTTCATTCAGTAGGTCTAGACACCAGCCTTCATTCAGTAGGTCTAGACACTAGCCTTCATTCAGTAGGTCTAGACACTAGCCTTCATTCAGTAGGTCTAGACACTAGCCTTCATTCAGTAGGTCTAGACACCAGCCTTCATTCAGTAGGTCTAGACACTAGCCTTCATTCAGTAGGTCTAGACACTAGCCTTCATTCAGTAGGTCTAGACACCAGCCTTCATTCAGTAGGTCTAGACACTAGCCTTCATTCAGTAGGTCTAGACACCAGCCTTCATTCAGTAGGTCTAGACACCAGCCTTCATTCAGTAGGTCTAGACACCAGCCTTCATTCAGTAGGTCTAGACACCAGCCTTCATTCAGTAGGTCTAGACACCAGCCTTCATTCAGTAGGTCTAGACACCAGCCTTCATTCAGTAGGTCTAGACACCAGCCTTCATTCAGTAGGTCTAGACACCAGCCTTCATTCAGTAGGTCTAGACACCAGCCTTCATTCAGTAGGTCTAGACACTAGCCTTCATTCAGTAGGTCTAGACACTAGCCTTCATTCAGTAGGTCTAGACACTAGCCTTCATTCAGTAGGTCTAGACACTAGCCTTCATTCAGTAGGTCTAGACACTAGCCTTCATTCAGTAGGTCTAGACACTAGCCTTCATTCAGTAGGTCTAGACACATTCAGCCTTCATTCAGTAGGTCTAGACACTAGCCTTCATTCAGTAGGTCTAGACACTAGCCTTCATTCAGTAGGTCTAGACACTAGCCTTCATTCAGTAGGTCTAGACACCAGCCTTCATTCAGTAGGTCTAGACACCAGCCTTCATTCAGTAGGTCTAGACACTAGCCTTCATTCAGTAGGTCTAGACACTAGCCTTCATTCAGTAGGTCTAGACACCAGCCTTCATTCAGTAGGTCTAGACACTAGCCTTCATTCAGTAGGTCTAGACACCAGCCTTCATTCAGTAGGTCTAGACACCAGCCTTCATTCAGTAGGTCTAGACACTAGCCTTCATTCAGTAGGTCTAGACACCAGCCTTCATTCAGTAGGTCTAGACACTAGCCTTCATTCAGTAGGTCTAGACACCAGCCTTCATTCAGTAGGTCTAGACACCAGCCTTCATTCAGTAGGTCTAGACACTAGCCTTCATTCAGTAGGTCTAGACACTAGCCTTCATTCAGTAGGTCTAGACACTAGCCTTCATTCAGTAGGTCTAGACACTAGCCTTCATTCAGTAGGTCTAGACACTAGCCTTCATTCAGTAGGTCTAGACACTAGCCTTCATTCAGTAGGTCTAGACACTAGCCTTCATTCAGTAGGTCTAGACACCAGCCTTCATTCAGTAGGTCTAGACACCAGCCTTCATTCAGTAGGTCTAGACACTAGCCTTCATTCAGTAGGTCTAGACACTAGCCTTCATTCAGTAGGTCTAGACACCAGCCTTCATTCAGTAGGTCTAGACACTAGCCTTCATTCAGTAGGTCTAGACACCAGCCTTCATTCAGTAGGTCTAGACACTAGCCTTCATTCAGTAGGTCTAGACACCAGCCTTCATTCAGTAGGTCTAGACACTAGCCTTCATTCAGTAGGTCTAGACACCAGCCTTCATTCAGTAGGTCTAGACACCAGCCTTCATTCAGTAGGTCTAGACACTAGCCTTCATTCAGTAGGTCTAGACACTAGCCTTCATTCAGTAGGTCTAGACACCAGCCTTCATTCAGTAGGTCTAGACACTAGCCTTCATTCAGTAGGTCTAGACACTAGCCTTCATTCAGTAGGTCTAGACACCAGCCTTCATTCAGTAGGTCTAGACACCAACCTTCATTCAGTAGGTCTAGACACTAGCCTTCATTCAGTAGGTCTAGACACTAGCCTTCATTCAGTAGGTCTAGACACCAGCCTTCATTCAGTAGGTCTAGACACTAGCCTTCATTCAGTAGGTCTAGACACTAGCCTTCATTCAGTAGGTCTAGACACCAGCCTTCATTCAGTAGGTCTAGACACTAGCCTTCATTCAGTAGGTCTAGACACCAGCCTTCATTCAGTAGGTCTAGACACTAGCCTTCATTCAGTAGGTCTAGACACTAGCCTTCATTCAGTAGGTCTAGACACTAGCCTTCATTCAGTGGGTCTAGACACTAGCCTTCATTCAGTAGGTCTAGACACTAGCCTTCATTCAGTGGGTCTAGACACTAGCCTTCATTCAGTAGGTCTAGACACTAGCCTGTGTGTGTGTGCGCACGTATGTCCATGCATGTTTCTGTGCACCTGCACCTGCGCCTGTGGTTGTGTGTCCTCTACTGTTTTTGACCCTGTCTGTTTCTGTCTGCCTGTTTGAACTGTGCTGCGCTTTTTAATGTGTGTGTGTGTGTGTCCTGGCTGTGTATGTATGTTTGGCACAATACTGTATGTACTTGTCTATCTGATATCCTATACACTGTCCTATGACTCATCCCCGCTCTCTTTTAAAAGGAAAATGTGGAGGTTGGCCGCTTGGGACAGAGATTTTTCTTGGCATTTTTCCCAAGTCACACTCTCTCTTAACCCCCTCCCTTTTGCCTCTCAATCTTTCTCTCTCTTATGCATGTGTTCTCTGTCAGCTCTTTCTCTCTCTCACACATACAGTTTGCTCTCTTTCTATTTCCATCTCTCACCCTCCTCCCCCCGTTCACACTATCTAAGTCTGTCTCTGTCTGTCTGTGTTGGTAGAATAATCCATTTAATGTCTGTGCTGCAGCTCCTGAACCAGTCTTCACTAAGCATGCTGCTGATGAGGAGATACAGTGTGTAAGCTGTATGATGTGTGTTCGTGAGTGCATATGTGTCTCAGTGTAGTCTTTTGTAAGAGCTGCCATGGTCTCCCGCATAATAATAGGTTATGTCAACATGTCTTATGTCTATGCAGCAGTTTTCTGGATGTGTACCAGGCAGGGCCTAAGGGATGGTAGTCGTTTTCTGGATGTGTACCAGGCAGGACCTAAGGGATGGTAGTCATTTTCTGGATGTATACCAGGCAGGGCCTAAGGGATAGTAGTAGTTTTCTGGATGTGTACCAGGCAGGGCCTAAGGGATGGTAGTAGTTTTCTGGATGTGTACCAGGCAGGGCCTAAGGGATGGTAGTAGTTTTCTGGATGTATACCAGGCATCGCCTAAGGGATGGTAGTAGTTTTCTGGATGTATACCAGGCAGGGTCTAAGGGATGGTAGTAGTTTTCTGGATGTATACCAGGCAGGGCCTAAGGGATGGTAGTAGTTTTCTGGATGTATACCAGGCAGGGCCTAAGGGATGGTAGTAGTTTTCTGGATGTATACCAGGCAGGGCCTAGGGGATGGTAGTAGTTTTCTGGATGTGTACCAGGCAGGGCCTAAGGGATGGTAGTAGTTTTCTGGATGTGTACCAGGCAGGGCCTAAGGGATGATAATAGTTTTCTGGATGTATACCAGGCAGGGCCTAAGGGATGGTAGTAGTTTTCTGGATGTATACCAGGCATCGCCTAAGGGATGGTAGTAGTTTTCTGGATGTATACCAGGCAGGGTCTAAGGGATGGTAGTAGTTTTCTGGATGTGTACCAGGCAGGGCCTAAGGGATGGTAGTAGTTTTCTGGATGTGTACCAGGCAGGGCCTAAGGGATGGTAGTAGTTTTCTGGATGTGTACCAGGCAGGGCCTAAGGGATGGTAGTAGTTTTCTGGATGTATACCAGGCAGGTCCTAAGGGATGGTAGTAGTTTTCTGGATGTGTACCAGGCAGGGTCTAAGGGATGGTAGTACTTTTCTGGACAGGGTTATATACAATACAGCAACAGCCCCCATCTCTCCAAACATCCATCAATCCCTGAATGTATCATCCACAGTCTTGTCCCTCTCTCCTCCTTTCTCCATTCATCCTATCTTAACTCTCTTTTCTCTCACTCCATCTAAACCCTTCTCCTCTCTCCCTCTCCAGGATGTCTCGGTATACCGACGAGCCTCGTTTCACCATTGAGCAGATTGACCTGCTCCAGCGGCTGAGGAGGACAGGGATGACCAAGCCAGAGCTCCTCCACGCCCTGGACATCCTGGAAAGACTGGATCACCAGCACGGACACAAGTTCGGACGCCGTCCTCAGCCCGCCTATCAGGGACCGACGCCCAATTACAACACTAATTCAACATCTTCTTCGGCGTCCTCATCAACGTCCACGACCGCCACACAGACTGGTTACCTGGAGAATGGGAGTGGAAGTGGCGGGAATGGCCTGTCTCCGTTGCCTAGCAACAACTATGATATGTCACCGCCCCCTCCGGCAGTTGTATCCGACCCGGTTGCTATGGCAGTGGTGGCGCAGAACGGGCGTGGGGTTGGTGGCGGCGATGAGCTGGTTGCCATGACGAACGGGAAGTTGTCTCCACCACGGTTTCCTGACAGTGTAGGCGCGGTGAGTGGCGGCGTGACGGGGAGCGGCTACGGGTTTGAGGCCAGCGAGGAGGAACTAGACGTGGACGACAAAGTTGAGGAACTCCTGAGGTGAGGAGGAGGAGCCTGTTTTTTTCTGAACACATCAATAGGCACAACATGAGAACCAAACAAACTACATTTTACACGACCTCGACGTGTCTTAATAAGAATCCTCATTTTTGTTTTGGGTTTTTAAAGTTTTCTAGTGAACTGGATCCTGAGCCCAGAGTTTAGTAATGCATTAGGTGACACCTGTCTCTAAACATAGGCACCACATCAGTCACACACACACACACACACACACACACACACACACACACACACACACACACACACACACACACGCCCTGTCCGTCAACCTTTTCGCTGCTCTTTTGTATTGTGTGTTGTTCGCAATACAGTCAGTATTGATCTAGATGGAGTGATGAAAATGAAAGGGAAGGAGAGAAAAATGGCAATGAATTTCTGGCAGCTCAGCGCTGCCTCTGATTCTCTCACGTTTTCAATGAAGAGGAATCACTATAAATGTAAATGAGAAGACAGTGTATCGACAGACAGAAGAAAGTGTGTGTGTGTGGTTCTAGTGTTTTCACAGACTCCCCCGCCTCTCGCTCTCTCCCCCCCTCGCTTTCTCTCTCTCTCGCTCTCCCCCTCTCTCGCTCTCCCCCTTCTCGCTCTCTCTCTCTCCCCCTCTCGCTCTCTCTCTCTCTCTCCCCCTCTCGCTCTCTCTCCCCCTCTCGCTCTCTCTCTCCCCCGCCTCTCGCTCTCTCTCGCTCCCCCGCCTCTCGCTCTCTCTCGCTCCCCCGCCTCTCGCTCGCTCTCTCTCTCCCCCCCTCTCTCTCTCCCCCCTCTCTCTCTCTCCCCCTCGCTCTCTCTCTCTCCCCCTCGCTCTCTCTCTCCCCCTCGCTCTCTCTCTCCCCCTCTCGCTCTCTCTCTCTCCCTCTCTCGCTCTCTCTCTCTCCCCCTCTCGCTCTCTCTCTCTCCCCCTCTCGCTCTCTCTCTCTCTCCCCCTCTCGCTCTCTCTCCCCCTCTCGCTCTCCACTCACTCTCGCTCTCATTCTCCCCTCTCGCTCCACCTCTCGCTCTCCACTCACTCTCGCTCTCATTCTCCCCTCTCGCTCCCCCTCTCTCCCCCTCTCGCTCTCCTTCTCCTCTCTCGCTCTCTCTCCCCCTCTCGCTCTCTCTCCCCCTCTCGCTCTCCGCCCCTCGATCTCCACTCACTCTCGCTCTCTCTCTCCCCCTCTCGCTCTCCCATCTCGCGCTCGCTCTCCCCCTCTCGCTCTCCTCTCCTCGCTCTCTCTCTCTCCCCCTCTCGCTCTCCTCTCCTCGCTCTCTCTCTCCCCCTCTCGCTCTCTGCCCCTCGCTCTCGCTCTCATTCTCCTCTCTCTCTCTCGCTGTCTCTCCCCCTCTCGCTGTCTCCCCCTCTCTCTTGCTCGCTCTCCTCTCTCTTGCTCGCTCTCTCTCTCTCCCCCTCTCGCTCTCCTCTCCTCGCTCTCTCTCTCCCCCTCTCGCTCTCTGCCCCTCGCTCTCGCTCTCATTCTCCTCTCTCTCGCTGTCTCTCACCCTCTCGCTGTCTCTCCCCTCTCTCTTGCTCGCTCTCCTCTCTCTTGCTCGCTCTCTCTCTCCCCCTCGCTCTCTGCCCCTCGCTCTCGCTCTCCACTCACTCTCGCTCTCATTCTCCTCTCGCTCTCTCGCTCTCTCGCTCTCTCCCCCCTCTCGCTCTCTCCCCCTCTCGGCTCACGTTCTGTCTTTTGTCACATTCACTCTGACAATCACACACAACCATAAATGATGTTTAGTTATAGTTATTTTCTTCTAAAGTTTTGTTTCTGGATGGGGTTTGAGCTTCTGAAGCTGATGGGTTTATGCTGCCAGTAGATGCCAATGTTTCAAATAGGCCTAGCTTGTGTATCACTAGCAATCACCAGCTAACAGGGAAGAAATCTGAGGGCGAGCACGGAGCGTGACTGGGCCAAGCTAGAACAGCTTGTGAAGTTGCTGGAGCCTTTCGCAAATCCAAACTGACATCCAGTCGCTGTCTGATGTGGTGGTGTGCCTTCTCAAGCTTGAGGCACACTTGCAGTCAACTACTGTTGCAAAACAGTTGGCACAGGTCCTCCTGAAGTCACTGTGTGACTTCGCATGCATACTGACTTCTCTGGTAGCCAACTTCTATCCAACCCCTGGAGCAGCTTGCCTGATGGACCCAAGTGTGTCTCTGGCACTTCGCTCAACAGAGATGATGTCACTATGAGGCAAGCAGAGTATTTTGTACTTCAGAAACTTAGAGGGTACAGCCGTGGAGCGGCAGGACCCCAGGAAAATGCCAACACGATGAATCTAGCAAGCATCTCAACCACAGTGCTTCAGAAGTATAGCTTCCTCTCATTGAAGATTGTGTCTGAGTCACTGTCCAGCCAGAGGTTCAGACTGGCAGAGCATTAAGTGTCGAAATACCTGGAAAAGGTAAAGGGGGGGGTATGTTTACAGACTCACCTCTCCAGTTCTGGGAGGCAAGGATGGCTGGTTATTGAAAGCTGTGCCCCTGCATCCCAAGTGTTCATGGAGAGAATATCCTGTGTCTGTGGACAACTGCCGTCAGGCTTGAGAAACCCAACGACCAACTCTTTGGAACGCAGTCTTCTAGTAGGTGAACCAGAATATTTTTTGGTTGAACAGAAACACACACAAGCTGTCTGACTGTGAACTGATATATTTGTAAAGAAGTGTTGTATTGCATATGTTTTTACAGCTGTTTGTATTAACCCTGTAGGAAGGGGTTAGTTAGTGATACTGTTTGTATTAACCCTGTAGGAAGGGGTTAGTTAGTGATACTGTTTGTATTAACGCTGTAGGAAGGGGTTAGTTAGTGATACTGTTTGTATTAACCCTGTAGGAAGGGGTTAGTTAGTGATACTGTTTGTATTAACCCTGTTGGAAGGGGTTAGTTAGTGATACTGTTTGTATTAACGCTGTAGGAAGGGGTTAGTTAGTGATACTGTTTGTATTAACGCTGTAGGAAGGGGTTAGTTAGTGATACTGTTTGTATTAACCCTGTAGGAAGGGGTTAGTTAGTGATACTGTTTGTATTAACCCTGTAGGAAGGGGTTAGTTAGTGATACTGTTTGTATTAACGCTGTAGGAAGGGGTTAGTTAGTGATACTGTTTGTATTAACCCTGTTGGAAGGGGTTAGTTAGTGATACTGTTTGTATTAACGCTGTAGGAAGGGGTTAGTTAGTGATACTGTTTGTATTAACCCTGTTGGAAGGGGTTAGTTAGTGATACTGTTTGTATTAACCCCGTAGGAAGGGGTTAGTTAGTGATACTGTTTGTATTAACCCTGTTGGAAGGGGTTAGTTAGTGATACTGTTTGTATTAACCCTGTTGGAAGGGGTTAGTTAGTGATACTGTTTGTATTAACCCTGTAGGAAGGGGTTAGTTAGTGATACTGTTTGTATTAACCCTGTAGGAATGGGTTAGTCAGTGATAAATGTTTAATATAACAGAAACATAACATGGTCATGTGACATGACGTCATTAGTTGATTTCCGGCAGGTAAAGATACATGATGATTCATTCACTAAAGTAAAAACACAACAACATTGGATTGGTGTAAACATTTCCTTCCACCATTTCTCTTGCACCAGTCTAACCTTTAAATCCAAGTCACGTTAGGATTGATTTATAATTTAAACATAACCAAACCTATGTCCTGGACATGGAGTTGTGAGTCCTCTATTGGCCAAAAGCCAACGTTAGCCATGGCGATGCCATTGAGTACTTATACCATTTTATTTAGGGACTTCCATTGGTTGGAGTCGTGACAGATCAGGAGGGATCAGCCAATGAATTTTACTTATGAAGAAGAACATTTGACTTTCAGATGGAGAAGGACTCAATGGTGCTGCCCATGCTCTCACAAACACCATCATGACACAGATACAGAGATGTTATGTGTCGTTATGGTCCTGGCCGATCACTGTATGTATAAGTGCCCCCCAGTGGCAAGAAGTAACATCACAAAAAACACCATATGCCTCCAACACCTCACCTCCCAGGCTGCTGTCTGACCCTAATACTGAAACTGACACTGAAACTAAATCATATAAACAGGAAATAGAAATGTGTTTATGGAACTGAAACTATACTGAACAAAAATATAAATGCAACAATTTCAAAGATTTTACTGTGTTACAGTTCATATACTGTAATGAAATCAGTCAATTTAAATTAATTCATTGGGTCCTAATCTATGGATGTCACATGACTGGGAATAGAGATATGCATCTGTTGGTCACAGATACCTTAATAAAAAGGTAGGGGCGTGTATCAGAAAACCAGTCAGTATCTGGTGTGACCACCATTTGCCTCATGCAGCGTGACACATTTCCTTCGCATAGAGCTGATCAGGCTGTTGATTGTGGCCTGTGGAATGTTGTCCCACTCCTCTTCAATGGCTGTGCGAAGTTGCCGGATATTGACGGGAACTGGAACACGTAGATACAGAACATCCCAAACAGGGCCTAAAATGTACTTTTTGATCCACCAGCCACTCAAATATTTTTGCTGCTAACTTTTTTTTCTGTTAAAATTACACCAACAAAACACAAAAAATGGATTAGCGTGCTTTGTAATGTTTCTAAAAAAAGAAATATATTACCCGTAAGAAGTAATGTGGTATATTGTTTAATATTTTTTTTTGTGACCTTAGTCTTTTAAACATATCACAGATGAGACTAAAATATTCACCTGCCCCTTTAAGGGTGGGATGTTACCATGGTGACGCGACTCCTGTCATGTTTGCATACGTGCGTCCGCCATCCTGTGCAATTGGATTTTGTCCACCCACACCAAATGTGATCAGGACACACAGGTTGAAATATCAAAACAAACTCTGAACCAATTATATTCATTTGGGGACAGGTCGAAAAGCATTAAACGTTTATGGCAATTTAGCTTGCTGTTGCTACCTAATTTGTCCTGGGATATACACATTGAGTTGTTATTTTACTTGAAATGCACAAGGTCCTCTACTCCGACAATTAATCCACACAAACGGTCAACCGAATCGTTTCTAGTCATCTCGCCTCCTTCCAGGCTTTCTCTTCTTTGGACTTTATATGGTGATTGGCAACTTTCCTAATAAGGTGTATTACCATAATCGACCTCAGTTCATCTTTCAATCACCCATGTGGGTATAACCAATGAGGAGCTGGCATGTGGGTATATCCTTCTAAAAGCCAATGAGGAGATGGGAGAGGCAGGACTTGCAGCGTGTTCTGCGCCACAATAGAATCAACTTCTATTTTAGCACCTGGCAACGCAGACGTTTGTTGGCGCGCGCAGTGTGGGTGCAATGATTGAATAACATGCATGTGCAAATTTATTTTGCAGCGCACGTGACGCGACTGGTGTGGCCAGCATGATTGAGTCTGACTAGTAGAGGCGTTGTCTTCTCGAAAACAACCTATCTTATGAACAAAACAATGTAAATAGCCAAGAAACACAAGTATATTAGACCAACCTTTATGCCTGTGCGCAGCTCTTCACGTGCACACAGCCCCCAGGCAGGCAGTTTCGCAGTGCGAATTGGGATAGGCTACATAGGATTCCTAGTTCTTTGTCTTTGTGGGAATATTTTACCAGCTATGAAACAAAACGGCAGAATTACTTAGAAAACAGCTACTGCAGCATTTATTTTACTATAAATATGATAATACTTGACTTTTTATTTCTAAATGCGAGTGAAATTCTCGCACTGTGGAGGCCTGACCACCCGCCAACATGGCTAGTGAAATACACATCTTACCGACAATGCCAAAATCTAGCCGCATTTGGCGCGTGTTAGGCCCTGATCCCACACATGCTGAATGGGTGAAATGTCTGGTGAGTATGCAGGCCATGGAAGATCGTGGGGCTGTGTATTATCATGCTGAAACATGATGTGAAGGCGGCGGATGAATGGCACGACAATGGGCCTCAGGATCTCGTCACAGTATCTCTTTGCATTCAAATTGCCATTGATTTAATGGTAGCTTATGTCCGTAGCTTATATCCGTAGCTTATGCCTGTGCATACCATAACACCACGGGGAACTATATTTACAACATTGACATTAGCAAACCACTCGCCCACTCGACACCATACATGCTATCTGCCCGGTACAGTTGAAACCAGGATTCATCCGAGAAGAGTACACCTCCAGCACGCCAGTGGCCATCGAAGGTGAGCATTTGCCTACTGAAGTTGGTTACGACCCCAAACTGCTGTCAGGGCAAGACCCTGGTGAGGACGACGAGCACACAGATTAGCTTCCCTGAGACGGTTTCTGACATTTTGTGCAGAAACTATTTGGTTGTGCAAACCCACAGTTTCATCAGCTCTTCAGGTGGCTGGTCTTATTTTTAATTTTTATTTGACCTTTATTTAACTAGGCAAGTCAGTTAAGAACAAATTCTTATTTTCAATGACGGCCTAGGAACAGTAGGTTAACTGCCTGTTCAGGGGCAGAACGACAGATTTGTACCTTGTCAGCTCGGGGGTTTGAACTTGCAACCTTCCGGTTACTAGTCCAACACTCTAACCACTAGGCTACCCCTTAGACAATCCCACATGTGAAGAAGCCGGATGTGGAGGTGCTGGGCTGGCGTGGTTGTGAGACCGGTTGGACATACTGCCAAATTCTCAAAAATTATGGAGGAGGCTTATGGTAGAGAAATTAACATTAAATTCTCTGGCAACAGCTCTGGTGAACATTCCTGCTGTCAGCATGCCAAATGCACTCTCCCTCAAAACTTGACATCGGTGGCATTGTGTGACACAACTGCACATTTTAGTGCCATTTTACATTCCCCAGCACAAGGTGCACCTGTGTAATGGTCATGCTTTTTAATCAGCTTCTTGAAATGCCACACCTGTCAGGTGGATGGATTATCTTGGCAAAGGAGAAATGCTCACTAACAGGGATGTAAACAAATTAGTGCACAAAATTTGAGAGACGCTTTTTGTGCGTATGGAAAAATTACTCGCTCTTTTATTTCAGGTCATGAAACATTCGACCAACACTTTACATGTTACGTTTATATTTTTGTTCAGTATAAATAGAGTAAATCTGAAAAGTCTTAACTGACAAACTAATAATAGCTAAATATTTATATATACAGTACCAGTCAAAAGTTTATTACTCATTCAAGGGTTTTTCTTTATTTTTACTATTTTCTACATTGTAGAATAATAGTGAAGACATCAACTATGGAATAACACACATGACATCATGTAGTAACCAAAAAACAAAATATATTTTAGATTCTTCAAAGTAGCTACCCTTTGCCTTTGTTCAAAGCTGTCAATCTTGGCATTCTCTCAACCTGCTTCATGAGGAATGCTTTTCCAACAGTCTTGAAGGAGTATATTAAAACAAAAGGACAACTAATAACCTTGGCATACACACATTTTCTCTGCACTGACCCCTATTCTCCTTGCTTTCTCTCAGCCCCTCATATGTCCTTTTTTTTCATTCAGTCTTTCCTTCCTGTCCAACTCAATTGTACTTTCTGGTCTCCTGCTCTTCATGGCTTCTCTTCATTTTCTCATTTCCTCTCCGTCTTTCCACATCACCTCTCTTTTCTCCAGCTTCCTAGGAAAGAGAACAATGTTCTCTTTTCTATTTTTCCTCTCTCTCTTGCTCTCTCTTGCTCTCTCTTTCTCTCGCTCTCTCTTTCTCTCGCTCTCTCTTTCTCTCGCTCTCTCTTTCTCTCGCTCTCTCTCGCTCTCTTTCTCTCGCTCTCTCTCGCTCTCTCTTTCTCTCGCTCTCTCTTTCTCTCGCTCTCTCTTTCTCTCGCTCTCTCTTTCTCGCTCTCTTTCTCTCGCTCTCTCTTTCGCTCGCTCTCTCTTTCTCTCGCTCTCTCTTTCTCTCGCTCTCTCTTTCTCTCGCTCTCTCTTTCTCTCGCTCTCTCTTTCTCTCGCTCTCTCTTTCACTCGCTCTCTCTCGCTCTCTCTTTCACTCGCTCTCTCTCGCTCTCTCTTTCACTCGCTCTCTCTTGCTCTCTCTTTCTCTCTCTCTCTTTCTCTCGCTCTCTCTTTCTCTCGCTCTCTCTTTCTCTCGCTCTCTCTCGCTCTCTTTCTCTCTTTCTCTCGCTCTCTCTTTCTCTCGCTCTCTCTTTCTCTCGCTCTCTTTCTCTCGCTCTCTCTTTCTCTCGCTCTCTCTTTCTCTCGCTCTCTCTTTCTCGCTCTCTTTCTCTCGCTCTCTCTTTCACTCGCTCTCTCTTTCTCTCGCTCTCTCTTTCTCTCGCTCTCTTTCTCTCGCTCTCTCTTTCTCTCGCTCTCTCTTTCTCTCGCTCTCTCTTTCACTCGCTCTCTCTCGCTCTCTCTTTCACTCGCTCTCTCTCGCTCTCTCTTTCACTCGCTCTCTCTTGCTCTCTCTTTCACTCGCTCTCTCTTGCTCTCTCTTTCTCTCGCTCTCTCTTTCACTCGCTCTCTCACTCTTTCTCTCTCTCTCTCACTCTTTCTCTCTCTCTCTCACTCTTTCTCTCTCTCTCTCACTCTTTCTCTCTCTCTCTCCGTCCAGAAGGGACAGTGCCATAATCAAGGAGGAGATCAAGGCATTCCTGGGGAACAGGCGCATCTCTCAGGCAGTGGTGGCTCAGGTCACAGGTCAGTATGCTTCCTAATGGCTAATACAGCACACTACACTATGTTTTTTATTTTTATGCATCTCTCAGGCAGTGGTGGCTCAGGTCACAGGTCAGTATGCTTCCTAATGGCTAATACAGCACACTACACTATGTTTTTTATTTTTATTTTACCTTTATTTTACTAGGCAAGTCAGTTAAGAACAAATTCTTATTTTCAATGACGGCCTAGGAACAGAATGTTGGAGTGGAACTGTGCTCACTTGGGTGTACACTTAAAACAGAGTCATCATCATGATTTCTAGGAGTGTTAGTGTGGCTTGAATGGCACATAGCAAGTACTTCATCCACTGTATATGCATTGGCTAGGTAATAAATCTTGCTTTCTGTGCTCTTTCTCCCTTTCCCTCCCCCATATTTTTCTCTCTCTGTCTCTTTCTGTCCCCCCCTCCCTTCCTCCCTCCAGGTATCAGTCAGAGTCGTATCTCCCACTGGCTGCTGCAGCAGGGCTCGGACCTTAGCGAACAGAAGAAGAGGGCCTTCTACCGCTGGTACCAGCTGGAGAAGACCACCCCTGGTAATGCCCACCACCACCACCCGCATGCCCAGTCCCACCACCACTTCCACGTCCTCCACCCGTTGGCAGACCCCCTCCTCAGCCCCCCCACCTCCAGCCTCCTCCCGTCTGTCCAGTCCCTCTTCAGTTGTTCCACCCGTTCCATCCACTATTAGACACTCTCTCTGATTCTGCACAAACTAGAGAGGGCAGAAGGGGTTATACGATGACAACTGATTGGTGAGTCCATTGACTATTTCTTGACATTCTATGGCTGGAAAGTAATGATGGCCCTTCCAAATCCTCGCTATGTATCCCTAAACTGTTACTTTTGCCCAATGTAATGCACTTTTCTAGGGGGCACTAATGCCAAATCTGTCTTTGTTTGTAGCCACTACATGTGACGACACTACCCATATGCCCTCTTGCACCCCCTCTGTATCGATGGACATAGCTTTTCCTCAGACATGCCTCATGCAGTATTAAAGTCCTTCCCCCAAACTGTTCCAGTCAGTATTTGTCCTGCCCCAAATCATGTTACAGCACCTTTCAAACTCCCCTACAACCTGTTTCTGCCCCCACAACCCCATTGTGTGTCTGACTTCATCCTGTCTCCAAATGTGTCACTTCCCATTTCCTGTGTCCCTCACTGCCCTCTGGGTGCAGCAGCCAATAAGCTATCACAGCCACAAATATTCAAATGCTCATTAGTGGCAGGTGTTTATGAGTAGCATTATTTGTAGTTGTATAGCTATGATGTTGCTAATACAATTGAGTAGAAATGTAAAGTGCTTTAAGCACTGTATAAACCTAATTGAATACGTTATTATGATGACTATAGCTAGGCCTTAAAGAGTACTGGTGTCTGACTGTGTATGACCATGGTGAAAAACAGATTTTTTAATAAAAAGCAAACTTGTGAAATCACACCGGCCTCTGTGTCTGTGTTGAGGGGAGGGTGTAGTGGCGCGCCCTGGTGGACTGTGTATGTCACAGCACCTATAGACAATTACTGTTAGTGTGTACAGTGCTACATACAGCAGATCTATTTACATCCGGGCTTCCTGCCCTGCTGTACTGCATGTACAGGTTGTTCTTCTTTCTCCTTAGTCATTAATTGATTGCTTGATCCATGCCACTAAATGGACTATTGGGCCAATCAAAGGTCTTTATTGGTCCCTGATTAGAGGGGAATAAACAGCAGTGGTGTGGAACTCGAGGCCCTGATTTTAAAACCTGCTGATCTGTGCTGACTGTATCGATCTAGATGGATGACATATTATTGTAGTTTATTATTTTAGTTACAATTAAAAAAACAAAAAACAAGCCTAGATGTGAGTCATAGATTTGCAGTCAGGAAGTAATACATGGAGGTTCTAGTCTCAAGCACAAGCAAGAACATCCATAGATCGTCCCAACCCACCTTTCCCCTGGCTGTGTGTGTCACAGCCATCCAGCAGCTTTCCTTGTTCATTAGGTTAATGCTCTGTGGTGCCAGAAACACCAACACTCACTAGATACTGTAAACGATTCCATATTTCTGTCCAGGCACACACACACTACATTTGATGAGGCTTCAGAGGGTGTTCACTGTGAATTACTGTCCCCAGTCCAGGTTCTTCTTTTATAGTCGCCACACAGCCAATATAACACTCTAAAGTTATTGTTCTTCTATACAATAGGGTGCTGAATCATCATAAATGTACTCGTCAACAATGAAAATCACAGCATTTTTCAAATAGATTTCAAACATTCTGAACGTTTCACCTCACTAAATACACCCATGGCTAGTTACATCATGGTTGTATTTCCATGGTTACATCATGGTTGTGTCTCCAGGTGCAACTCTGACGATGCGACCAGCCCCCATGGCTCTGGAGGACGTGGTGGAGTTGCGGCAGACTCCGCCCCCTATAAGCTCCACCCCCGGGAGCTTCCGTCTGCGCAGAGGCAGTCGCTTTACCTGGAGGAAAGAATGTCTGTCTGTGATGGAGAGGTGAGGAGGAGAGAGGGAGTGGTGAGGAGGAGGAGAGGGAGTGGTGAGGAGGAGAGAGGGAGTGGTGAGGAGGAGAGGGAGGGAGTGGTGAGGGGGGAGAGAGGGAGAGGTGAGGAGGAGAGGGAGGGAGTGGTGAGGAGGAGAGAGGGAGAGGTGAGGAGGAGAGGGAGTGGTGAGGAGGAGAGAGGGAGTGGTGAGGAGGAGAGAGGGAGTGGTGAGGAGGAGAGAGGGAGTGGTGAGGAGGAGAGAGGGAGTGGTGAGGAGGAGAGAGGGAGTGGTGAGGAGGAGAGAGGGAGTGGTGAGGAGGAGGGAGGGAGTGGTGAGGAGGAGAGGGAGGAGAGCGAGGGAGTGGTGAGGAGGAGAGAGGGAGGAGAGAGGGAGTGGTGAGGAGGAGAGAGAGGGAGTGGTGAGGAGGAGAGAGAGGGAGTGGTGAGGAGGAGGAGAGAGGGAGTGGTGAGGAGGAGAGAGGGAGTGGTGAGGAGGAGAGAGGGAGTGGTGAGGGAGAGAGGGAGTGGTGAGGAGGAGAGAGGGAGTGGTGAGGAGGAGGAGAGAGGGAGTGGTGAGGAGAGTGAGGAGGAGAGAGGGAGGAGAGAGAGAGGGAGGAGAGAGAGGGGGAGTGGTGAGGAGGAGAGAGGGAGTGGTGAGGAGGAGAGAGAGAGGGAGTGGTGAGGAGGAGAGAGGGAGTGGTGAGGAGGAGAGAGAGGGAGGAGGAGAGAGGGAGTGGTGTGGAGGAGAGAGAGGGAGGAGGAGAGAGGGAGTGGTGAGGAGGAGAGAGGGAGTGGTGAGGAGGAGAGAGGGAGTGGTGAGGAGGAGAGAGGGAGTGGTGAGGAGGAGAGAGGGAGTGGTGAGGAGGAGAGAGGGAGAGGTGAGGAGGAGAGAGGGAGAGGTGAGGAGGAGAGAGGGAGAGGTGAGGAGGAGAGAGGGAGTGGTGAGGAGGAGAGAGGGAGGAGGAGAGAGAGAGGGAGTGGTGAGGAGGAGAGAGAGAGGGAGTGGTGAGGAGGAGAGAGAGAGGGAGGGGTGAGGAGGAGAGAGAGAGGGAGGGGTGAGGAGGAGGGAGAGAGGGAGTGGTGAGGAGGAGAGGGAGAGGTGAGGAGGAGAGAGGGAGGAGGAGAGAGAGAGGGAGTGGTGAGGAGGAGAGAGAGAGGGAGTGGTGAGGAGGAGAGAGAGAGGGAGTGGTGAGGAGGAGAGAGAGAGGGAGGGGTGAGGAGGAGGAGAGAGGGAGAGGTGAGGAGGAGAGAGGGAGAGGTGAGGAGGAGAGAGGGAGTGTTGAGGAGGAGGGAAAGGTTGAAAGGGAGCCAGATGGGACGTGTTGTGCTAGATAAGGGGTGTTCGTGGGGAAAGGAGCTTCAGTTACATTTGGAACAAAGTGAATATTGCCTAGTAAACAGTGTGGTTATTTGTGTTTTCTCTTCCAGTTACTTCAATGAGAACCAGTACCCTGATGAAGCTAAAAGAGAGGAGATCTCTAACGCCTGCAACGCTGTCATCCAGAAGCCAGGTGAGAACCAGCAGGAGGAAAGTCTAGAGAAAGGCCTTCAGAAACTATTCAAACTCCTTTACTTTTTCCCCAAATATTTTTTTACAAAGTCGGATTAAAATGGATATAATTGTAATTTTGTGTTTAACTATCTACACAAAATGCATTTTTTTTTATTAATGGAAAATATAACACTACCTTGATTAGATAAGTATTCAACCCTGTGAGTCCATGCATGTTAGAATCACCTTTGGCAGCGATTACAGCTGGGTCTTTCAGGGGCCTCATTTATCAATCAGGCACAAATCTGAGTCTTTCAGGGGCCTCATTTATCAATCAGGCACAAATCTGAGTCTTTCAGGGGCCTCATTTATCAATCAGGCACAAATCTGAGTCTTTCAGGGGCCTCATTTATCAATCAGGCACAAATCTGAGTCTTTCAGGGGCCTCATTTATCAATCAGGCACAAATCTGAGTCTTTCAGGGGCCTCGTTTATCAATCAGGCACAAATCTGAGTCTTTCAGGGGCCTCATTTATCAATCAGGCACAAATCTGAGTCTTTCAGGGGCCTCATTTATCAATCAGGCACAAATCTGAGTCTTTCAGGGGCCTCATTTATCAATCAGGCACAAATCTGAGCTTAAACCTTGGAATCATTTCCACACAAAGTGTGAGATTTATCAACATGATTGTTTGCTTGAGAGTGTGGTAAATGTACGCACAGCCATGCCCATGAGTACGCACCGCCATGCCCATGAGTACGCACCGCCATGCCCATGAGTACGCACCGCCATGCCCATGAGTACGCACCGCCATGCCCATGAGTACGCACCGCCATGCCCATGAGTACGCACCGCCATGCCCATGAGTACGCACCGCCATGCCCATGAGTACGCACCGCCATGCCCATGAGTACGCACCGCCATGCCCATGAGTACGCACCGCCATGCCCATGAGTACGCACCGCCATGCCCATGAGTACGCACCGCCATGCCCATGAGTACGCACCGCCATGCCCATGAGTACGCACCGCCATGCCCATGAGTACGCACCGCCATGCCCATGAGTACGCACCGCCATGCCCATGAGTACGCACCGCCATGCCCATGAGTACGCACAGCCATGCCCATGAGTACGCACAGCCATGCCCATGAGTACGCACAGCCATGCCCATGAGTACGCACAGCCATGTCCATGACTACGCACCGCCATGCCCATGAGTACGCACCGCCATGCCCATGAGTACGCACCGCCATGCCCATGAGTACGCACCGCCATGCCCATGAGTACGCACAGTGCCAAGTGGTGGAATAAGGAAACTGCTTGTCAAGTGCAGAATGGGGAAAATATATGTTGAAATTGTGAGAGTAATAATTAAATCATTTTGAGTTCATTGTGAATTCATATAACATATATTGACAGGATATATGCTGTATCATTTGATCACATCAGTGCATTCGTTACCATTATATCCATATAAAATAGGTCTACAGTAATGTGTGAAATGATTAAATACGGTGATCTTGCTGTGTTGGAAGATTTGACACAAGCTGCATTTGGCAGAGAGCCGTTTTTAGAGACAAAAGCGAACATGTCAGCAGGCGGCTTGCAGACCGGAATCTCACAGCCCTCGATGAGCCAATATTTTGGAGTCAATCATCAGCAAAATGAACTTTACCATACAATTTCCATACACCATCACACAACAGATTGAAGTCGAGGGGTTTCTTTGCCAACAATGGGTTCCCGAATACGAACAGAGCAATAGACGGCACCCACATCGCCATAAAAGCGGCATCCAAAAACGAGTTCCACTATATGAACAGAAAAGGCACTCTTAATGTGCAGGAGAAAACGCTGCTGAATGTGGTGGCCAGATGGAACACACGACTCGTTCATTCTGCAGGAGGGAGCTGTTGAGGATGGATGGCTTATTCGTTAGTGTTGCCTACTCATCTGAAGTATACTGAACAAAAATATAAACAAGCTGAAATTACAGATCCCATTTTTCCATACGCACAAAAATGTGGGACGCAAATTTGTTTACATCCCTGTGAGTTAGCATTTCTCCTTTGCCGACATAATTCATCCACCTGACATTTGTGGCATATCAAGAAGCTGATTAAAGAGCATGATCATTACACAGGTGCACCTTGTACTGGGGACAATAAAAGGTCACTCTAAAATGTGCAGTTTTGTCACACAACACAATGCCACAGATGTCTCAAGTTTTGAGGGAGTGTGCAATTGGCATGCTGACTGCAGATAATTGCAAGTTAATTTCTCTACCATAAGCATTGCCCACCCATGTCTGGCCAGCCATGTGAAATCAGTAGATTAGGGCCTAACACATTTATTTCTATTGACTTATTTTTTTATGAACTGTAACGCAGTAGAATTGTTGCAATTTGTGTTTATATTTTTGTTCAGTATATGTGACTTAAGCACATTTTTCCTCCTGAACTTATTTAGGCTTGACATTACAAAATAGTTGACTCTCAAAATACTTACTGACTCTAGACATTTCAGCTTTACATTTCTAAAAACTTAAATCCACTTTGACATTGAGATGTTGTGTGTAGACACAAAATTCAGGTTGTAAAACATAACAAAGTGGAAAAAGTCAAGGGGTGTGAATACTTTCTGAAGGCCCTGTATATTGAGTACACTTGTAACACTGAGAATGTGTGCGTGTGTTTGTGTGTGCAGGGAAGAAGCTGTCTGATCTGGAGAAAGTCACGTCTCTGAAGGTCTACAACTGGTTCGCCAACCGACGCAAAGAGATCAAGAGACGTGCCAACATAGGTAACGTTTCCGACCCCCTCGGGGTGTGTGTGTGTGTGAGAGAGAGAGAGTCTGTATGTCAGTGTGTGTGTGAGAGTCTGTGTGTGTGTGAGAGAGTGTGTGTGTGTGAGAGAGAGGGTCTGTATGTCAGTGTGTGTGTGAGAGAGTCTGTGTGTGAGAGAGTGTGTGTGTGTGAGAGAGAGTCTATATGTCAGTGTGTGTGTGAGAGAGTCTGTGTATGTGTGAGAGAGTGTGTGTGTGTGTGTGAGAGAGAGAGAGTCTATATGTCAGTGTGTGTGGTAGAGTGTGTGTGTGTGTGTGTGTGTGTGTGTGTGTGTGTGTGTGAGAGAGTCTATATGGCAGTGTGTGTGTGAGAGAGTCTGTGTGTGTGTATGTGTGAGAGAGTCTGTGTGTGTGTGAGAGAGAGTCTATATGTCAGTGTGTGTGGTAGAGTCTGTGTGTGTGTGTGTGTGTGTGTGAGAGAGAGAGAGTCTATATGTCTGTGTGTGTGTGTGAGAGAGAGAGAGTCTATATGTCAGTGTGTGTGTGTGTGTGTGTGTGTGTGTGTGTGTGTGTGTGTGTGTGTGTGTGTGTGTGAGAGAGAGAGTCTGTATGTCAGTGTGTGTGTGTGTGGTAGAGAGTATGTGTGTGTGGTAGAGAGTCTGTGTCAGTGTGTGTGTGGTAGAGCCTGTGTGTCAGTGTGTGTGTGTGTGTGGTAGAGGCTGTGTGTCAGTGTGTGTGTGTGGTAGAGAGTCTGTGTGTGTGGTAGAGAGTCTGTGTGTGTGGTAGAGAGTCTGTGTGTGTGTGGTAGAGAGTCTGTGTCAGTGTGTGTGTGTGTGGTAGAGAGTCTGTGTCAGTGTGTATGTGTGGTAGAGAGTCTGTGTGTGTGTGTGTGGTAGAGAGTCTGTGTGTGTGTGTGTGGTAGAGAATCTGTGTCAGTGTGGGTGGTAGAAAGTCTGTGTCAGTGTGTGTGGTAGAGATTCTGTGTGTCAGTGTGTGTGTGTGAGAGAGTCTGTGTGAGTCTATGTCTCTGTGTGTGTGTCTGTATGTGAGTGTGGTAGAGATTCTGTGTGTCAGTGTGTGTGTGAGAGAGTCTGTGTGAGTCTATGTCTCTGTGTGTGTGTCTGTATGTGTGTGTGGTAGAGAGTCTGTGTCAGTGTGTGTGGTAGAGATTCTGTGTGTCAGTGTTTGTTTGAGAGAGTCTGTGTGAGTCTATGTCTCTGTGTGTGTGTGTCTGTATGTGTGTGTGGTAGAGAGTCTGTGTCAGTGTGTGTGGTAGAGAGTCTGTGTGTCAGTGTGTGTGGTAGAGAGTCTGTGTGTCAGTGTGTGTGAGAGAGTCTGTGTGTCAGTGTGTGGTAGAGAGTCTGTGTGTCAGTGTGTGTGGTAGAGAGTCTGTGTCAGTGTGTGTGAGAGTCCGTGTGTCAGTGTGTGTGAGAGAGTCTGTGTGTCAGTGTGTGGTAGAGAGTCTGTGTGTCAGTGTGTGGTAGAGAGTCTGTGTCAGTGTGTGTGAGAGAGTCTGTGTGTCAGTGTGTGTGGTAGAGTCTGTGTGTCAGTGTGTGTGGTAGAGAGTCTGTGTCAGTGTGTGTGAGAGAGTCTGTGTGCCAGTGTGTGGTAGAGAGTCTGTGTGTCAGTGTGTGTGGTAGAGAGTCTGTGTCAGTGTGTGTGGTAGAGAGTCTGTGTGTGAGTGTGTGGTAGAGAGTCTGTCAGTGTGTGTGGTAGAGAGTCTGTGTCAGTGTGTGGTAGAGAGTCTGTGTGTCAGTGTGTGGTAGAGAGTCTGTGTCAGTGTGTGTGGTAGAGAGTCTGTGTCAGTGTGTGTGGTAGAGAGTCTGTGTCAGTGTGTGGTAGAGAGTCTGTGTGTCAGTGTGTGGTAGAGAGTCTGTGTCAGTGTGTGTGAGAGAGTCTGTGTGTCAGTGTGTGGTAGAGAGTCTGTGTGTCAGTGTGTGTGGTAGAGAGTCTGTGTGTCAGTGTGTGTGGTAGAGAGTCTGTGTGTCAGTGTGTGTGAGAGAGTCTGTGTGTCAGTGTGTGTGAGAGAGTCTGTGTCAGTGTGTGGTAGAGTCTGTGTGTCAGTGTGTGTGGTAGAGAGTCTGTGTGAGTCTATGTCTCTGTGTGTGTGTGTGTCTGTATGTGTGTGTGGTAGAGAGTCTGTGTCAGTGTGTGTGGTAGAGAGTCTGTGTGTCAGTGTGTGTGGTAGAGAGTCTGTGTGTCAGTGTGTGTGAGAGAGTCCGTGTGTCAGTGTGTGTGAGAGAGTCTGTGTGTCAGTGTGTGTGAGAGAGTCTGTGTGTCAGTGTGTGTGAGAGAGTCTGTGTGTCAGTGTGTGGTAGAGAGTCTGTGTGTCAGTGTGTGGTAGAGAGTCTGTGTCAGTGTGTGTGAGAGAGTCTGTGTGTCAGTGTGTGGTAGAGAGTCTGTGTGTCAGTGTGTGTGGTAGAGAGTCTGTGTGTCAGTGTGTGTGAGAGAGTCTGTGTGTCAGTGTGTGTGAGAGAGTATGTGTGTCAGTGTGTGTGAGAGAGTCTGTGTCAGTGTGTGGTAGAGTCTGTGTGTCAGTGTGTGTGGTAGAGAGTCTGTGTCAGTGTGTGTGAGAGAGTCTGTGTGCCAGTGTGTGGTAGAGAGTCTGTGTGTCAGTGTGTGTGGTAGAGAGTCTGTGTCAGTGTGTGTGGTAGAGAGTCTGTGTCAGTGTGTGTGGTAGAGAGTCTGTGTCAGTGTGTGGTAGAGAGTCTGTGTGTCAGTGTGTGGTAGAGAGTCTGTGTGTCAGTGTGTGTGGTAGAGAGTCTGTGTCAGTGTGTGTGGTAGAGAGTCTGTGTGTCAGTGTGCGGTAGAGAGTCTGTGTCAGTGTGTGTGGTAGAGAGTCTGTGTCAGTGTGTGTGAGAGAGTCTGTGTGTCAGTGTGTGGTAGAGAGTCTGTGTGTCAGTGTGGTAGAGAGTCTGTGTGTCAGTGTGTGTGGTAGAGAGTCTGTGTGTCAGTGTGTGTGGTAGAGAGTCTGTGTGTCAGTGTGTGTGGTAGAGAGTCTGTGTCAGTGTGTGGTAGAGAGTCTGTGTCAGTGTGTGGTAGAGAGTCTTGTGTGTCAGTGTGTGTGGTAGAGAGTCTGTGTCAGTGTGTGGTAGAGAGTCTGTCAGTGTGTGGTAGAGAGTCTGTGTCAGTGTGTGTAAGGAAGGTTGTAAGGCTTCAGTTAATAAAGAAGTAGACAAAGTCTCAGATTCTGCAATAGATCAATACTTTATTCAGAGAGCGCTCTGTCTTCAAAATGAGAACACAATCTTTTTATAGCTCACACACATGAACTCGCATCAGTAGAAACGCCACCTCTCTTTAGGTATGCTGTAGTTTTCCAAAGTTCACATACATTGTTTATCACCCTTCTGCAACATGTTTCATCATCTTCTGCAAGCTATTTCTAACAGTTTTCCTCCTTTCTGGGGTGGGGAGGTCTCTTTCCAGTTATTAGTTTCACCGTTCTCACAAGTCGACAGTTCAGTTGTTCTTGAATGTCTCAACTATACCCAGCTCGTATTGCAAAATAGTAACACAATGGCCTAGTCACACACATTATTGGATTGACTCTTAACACATTTCATACAATTATATGGTTTCAGGGTGGAATACTTTAGTCATTATCTTAAACATAAAAATTATTTTATCACAGTGTGTATGTGTGGTAGAGTCTGTGTGTCAGTGTATGTGTGGTAGAGTCTGTATGTCTGTGTGTGTGTGGTAGACATCAGATATGTTATGATCAGGTCTGTTTTTTTCCGAAGAAGCAGCAATCCTGGAGAGCCATGGGATTGAAGTTCAGAGCCCCGGAGGACACTCCAATAGCGACGAAATCGACGGGAATGACTTCTCTGATCAGGTAACCACCCGTAAGAAAGTGGAGTGGTCCAGAACCCATGCACTTTGTTGTATCTGACAGGTGGTCTATAATATACATGATGGATCACCCCTGAGAAAGTGAAATGTTCTCTCCCAGTTTGTGTTGTATGTTGTAGCCAAGGGGTGTGGTTTAACACCTTGCCTCTTTGTTTACCTACTGGGCTGTGAGGTTCCTCTGTTTGAGAAGAGAGCTGTGACTAGACCTTTCAGTTTAGCCTCTTTGTTTACCTACAGGGCTGTGATGTTCCTCTGTTTGAGAAGAGAGCTGTGACTAGACCTTTCAGTTTAGCCTCTTTGTTTACCTACAGGGCTGTGATGTTCCTCTGTTTGAGAAGAGAGCTGTGACTAGACCTTTCAGTCTCAGCCTCTTTGTTTACCTACAGGGCTGTGATGTTCCTCTGTTTGAGAAGAGAGCTGTGACTAGACCTTTCAGTTTAGCCTCTTTGTTTACCTACAGGGCTGTGATGTTCCTCTGTTTGAGAAGAGAGCTGTGACTAGACTTTTCAGTTTAGCCTCTTTGTTTACCTACAGGGCTGTGAGGTTCCTCTGTTTGAGAAGAGAGCTGTGACTCGACCTTTCAGTTTAGCCTCTTTGTTTACCTACTGGGCTGTGAGGTTCCTCTGTTTGAGAAGAGAGCTGTGACTAGACCTTTCAGTTTAGCCTCTTTGTTTACCTACAGGGCTGTGATGTTCCTCTGTTTGAGAAGAGAGCTGTGACTAGACCTTTCAGTCTCAGCCTCTTTGTTTACCTACAGGGCTGTGATGTTCCTCTGTTTGAGAAGAGAGCTGTGACTAGACCTTTCAGTCTCAGCCTCTTTGTTTACATACAGGGCTGTGATGTTCCTCTGTTTGAGAAGAGAGCTGTGACTAGACCTTTCAGTCTCAGCCTCTTTGTTTACCTACAGGGCTGTGATGTTCCTCTGTTTGAGAAGAGAGCTGTGACTAGACCTTTCAGTTTAGCCTCTTTGTTTACCTACAGGGCTGTGATGTTCCTCTGTTTGAGAAGAGAGCTGTGACTAGACCTTTCAGTTTAGCCTCTTTGTTTACCTACAGGGCTGTGAGGTTCCTCTGTTTGAGAAGAGAGCTGTGACTCGACCTTTCAGTTTAGCCTCTTTGTTTACCTACAGGGCTGTGAGGTTCCTCTGTTTGAGAAGAGAGCTGTGACCAGACCTTTCAGTCTCAGTCGACGAGACCTGTCCTCTCCCACACAGGTACTGTATCCTGTTACAACTCCTATTGTATTATGGTTTACATATTCATACTGTACTCCATGTTTGGTACAGAACGTTTTCTCTATACCAAATCTGTTAGACGGGTAGCTAATCAGCAAGTGGAGGGGGAACAAATTCTTATCATTTGTTTGCATGCATTTGACCATGCGAACCAGTTGTGTTCTGTAACCGAACAAGGGTGCGTCTCAAGCAGATTCTCCATCTGAAAAAGCAGGACAGTGGAAATCAACCTTTGCTTTAGCTATCCATGTCTTTCAGGTCAGTGTAGGTCAGGGGTCTCGAACCCAGATGTGGTCTGTGAACTGATTTGTGGTTTTGCGTAGTAAATGTGCCGCTCAGTTGTCTGTGTCAGGGTTGAAGACCACATGTGTAAACATGACCCATGACTCCTCCCCCTCTTGCGGTTGCAGGTTCCCACCCTGCTGCCAAGCTGGCTGGCGGCTTGGCCCGGCTCGGGCAGGGGGGGCTTGGCCGTCCAGAGGGCCAGCTCTCTGATTTGCCGATCCTTGCTCTCGGGAGCGAGTCTCGCTCAGGGGGCAGGGACGGAGGGTTCCAGACTGACGGGTGTGTCCTGGTCTGCCCCCTCCCCCCCCTCCCTCCAGGACAACTCCTCCACCAATCACAGCAATGCCCTGGAGCACCAGGATCCCATCACTCTCGCAGTGGAGATGGCGGCCGTCAATCATAGCATCCTCGCCCTGGCCACGCAGGCGGGGGGAGGATTGGCCCTGGGCGGGACAGGCAGTGACATCAAGACCGAGGTGGTGGAGCCCAACTAGGGGGGACTGTGGATGAGCGGGAGGGATGAGAGGGACGGAAAGATGTGTGTATACATGACAGTATGAACGAGGGAGGGAAAGGTGTGTGTGTGTGTATGTGTACATCACAGTAAGAACGAGGGAGTGAATACTACTGTTCAAAAGTTTGGGGCCACTTAGAAATGTCCTTGTTTTTTGAAAGAAAAGCACTTTTTTTTTGTCCATTTAAAATGACATCAAATTTAGCAGAAATACAGTGTAGACATTGTTAATGTTGTAAATGACTAATGTAGCTGGAAACGACTGATTTGTTATGGAATATCTACATAGGCGTAGAGAGGGCCATTATCAGCAACCATCACTCTTGTTCCAATGGCACGTTGTGTTAGCTAATACAAGTTTATAATTTTAAAAGGCTAATTGATCATTAGAAAACCCTTTTGCAATTATGTTAGCACAGCTGAAAACTGTTGTCCTGATTAAAGAAGCAATAAAATTGGCCTTCTTTAGACTAGTTGAGTATCTGAAACATCAGCATTTGTGGGTTCAATTACAAGCTCAAAATGGCCAGAAACAAAGAACTTTCTTCTGAAACTCATCAGTCTATTCTTGTTCTGAGAAATGAAGGCTATTCCATGTGAGAAATTGCCAAGAAACTGAAGATCTCATACAACGCTGTGTACTACTCCCTTCACAGAACAGATCAAACTGTCTCTAACCAGAATAGAAAGAGGAGTGGGAGGCCCCGGTGCACAACGGAGCAAGAGGACATTAGTGTCTAGTTTGAGATACAGAGATACAATTCCTCAACTGGCTGCTTCATTAGTAGTACCCACAAAACACCAGTCTCAACGTCAACAGTGAAGAGGCGACTCTGGGATGCTGGCCTTCTAGGCAGAGTTCCTCTGTCCAGTGTCTGTGTTCTTTTGCCCATCTTAATCTTTTATTTTTATTGGCCAGTCTGAGATATGGCTTTCCCTTTGCAACTCTGCCTAGGCCAGCATCCTGGAGCCGCCTCTTTACTGTTGACGTTGAGACTGGTGTTTTGTGGGTACTATTTAATGAAGATGCCAGTTGAGGACTTGTGAGGAGTCTGTTTCTCAAACTAGACACTCTAATGTACTTGTCCTCTTACTCAGTTGTGCACCGGGGCCTCCCACTCCTCTTTCTATTCTGGTTAGATCCAGTTTTCACTGTTCTGTGAAGGGAGTAGTACACAGCGTTGTACAAAATCTTCAATTTCTTGAATGGAATAGCCTTCATTTCTCAGAACAAGAATAGACTGAGTTTCAGAAGAAAGTGCTTTGTTTTTGGCCATTTTGAGTCTGTAATTGAACCCACAAATGCTGATGCTCCAGGTACTCAACTAGTCTAAAGAAGGCCAGTTTTATTGCTTCTTTAATCAGCCTGTTTTCAGCTGTGCTAACATAATTGCAAAAGGGTTTTCTAATGATCAATTAGCCTTTTAAAATTAGAAACTTGTATTAGCTAACACAACGTGCCATTGGAACAAGAGTGATGGTTGCTGATAATGGGCCTCTCTACGCCTATGTAGATATTCCATAAAAAATCTGCCGTTTCCAGCTACAATAGTCATTTACTTCATTAACAATGTCTACACCGTATTTCATGTTAATGGACAACAAAAAAGCTTTTCTAAGTGACCCCAAACATTTGAATTGTAGTGTATATGTACGGTACGTGACTGTTAGAGTACATGGGGATGAGGTTATAGAGTATGAAAACATTGTATGTCATGGTGCAGGTAGAGCATATTGGAATGTTATACTGTAAATCAGGAGTGTCAAACTCATTTTGCCCTACGGGTCCTACCTCCACCCCTATCCCCTCCCTAATACCTCTACCACCCTAGTAAACACTTTTAGACTGTTCTAGAGGTGTTGGGAGGCCTGGTTCTACCTCCACCCCTATCCCCTAATAGCTATACCTCGTTACCCCCTAGTACCCCCTTTAGACTGTTCTGGAGGCATTGCGTTGGCAAGTCTGGTCCTGAAGGTGTGTCTGTGTGGGTCTAAAGATTCAGAATAGTTTATTATAGAACCCTGCAAACCTCCCTCTAAGCATGGAGGACCCCTGCCTTGGCACCTTCTCCCCAAGGTGCTCTGCACACTTTAATTCTCTTGCTCTCTCATCACCCCCTATGCCCGTCATCACTCTATCCCTCTCACTCCCTATGCCTGTCATCCCTCTCTCTCATCACTCCCTATGCCCGTCATCTCTCTCTCATCACTCCCTATGCCCGTCATCACTCCCTATGCCCGTCATTTCTCTCTCTCATCACTCCCTATGCACGTCATTTCTCTCTCTCATCACTCCCTATGCCCGTCATCATTCTATCCCTCTGTCTTTGTCTCCCACCTCCAACTTCGCAGTATAAGGGAGACGGGAAGTGGTGAGGGTTTAACAGGCCTCTGGAGACAGGAAGTGGTGAGGGTTTAACAGGCCCCTGGAGAAGCCTATATATTCCCTTGTTGTAGCACTACCTAAACTGGTTAGGTTTAAAGCTAGTGAGATCAGACATTCATTATATTATTGCTTACGAATGATGCAATAAAAACTGCCCCTAAATTCTTTATGATGAAGGGAATAGATAGAATCATGCTAGCTAGTGAGAGGGGCCTTGTGTATGTGCTTGTTATGGGGGTAACTATAAGCATATTGTAGCTGTACCCAAAGCATTTGTTTTTAGCTTTTAACCTTAATTTAAGGCAACCGACTGATATTATAATCACGTTCCCCAGTTGAAAGGAAATGATTTACGCTTTTAAAAGATTGCCAATCAAGGGAGCATTGTAAATGTCCCTATTATTGGTACTGGGAGTAATGCAAACACTTATTTTTCTATCTGCTTTATATGCCATGACGTGTTCTACACACAAGCTGTTATCTAAGATACCTACTTTTAGATTGTATTTTAAAAAGACACTTTATGGGAGAAACTACCATGGCGCTTCAGTTTCCTCCCCTCGTAGCTTATTGGTCATCCTGAGTGATTGACAGACCAGGCAGGCAATAGGAGGAAGGAAGACTGATCTGCTGGCTGACACATGTTCAAGGGTTAGGGGTAATTTGGTGTTTTAAACCCCCCCCCCCCTTTACAGGGGTAGTTCACCTTGAAATTCAAGTTGACTGGTTTAGTTGTGTAGGTCCTATTATGAATAAATTTGTAGACCTCAACCCCAAACGATTTGGAAACTTTCTCATTGCCAGATCTACACAACGATTGGAGTGTTGGCTGACCAGTGCACATGCAGGGTGCAGAGATGAGACTAACATTGTTTGGGGTGAACTGTCCCTTTAAGTTGTCTTGAATGACAGCCAAGCTGACCCGAGGACGGTTTCTGCTAGCCATTAAGCTAGTGCTTTGTTCTAATCAAATATGTATCTTACAAGATAAGAGATTTCATATTTTATTTTCAGTGTAAAGTTCTGCCAAACAGGAATGTATATTAGATTCATGAAATGCTTTTTATTTTTTATATCATGTTTTGTGTTTTCCATTTGATATGTGCAATCTGCCGTGTGTGTTTTGTGTTGCATTACTCAAAGGCAAAGCTTCTTCCTTCAGGTTTCTGAGGTCTTTACTCGTCTCTCAAGACCGTTAACCTGAGACGTAATGCATATTAAGTAGCATACACTTTGGTTTTGCGTCTTTGACATCAGTCAAATCTCTGCATATTAAACCAGGTTGCATTTGCTACTTAATGAACTTTAACCTTTGTGGGAGGTGCTTTGCCTTTGACGGTCCAAAGGAACAGATATCGCCAGTCCTTGTATTCACATTATGAGTGTTAAATGAATCCTGTTCTGCTACTTCAGAATTTAGTGCCTTTTTTGGACAGTAGACTGTTCTGTAATGAATATGTAGAAAACTATGCCTTTGTTACATTTTCTCATTTGTTTACTGTACCTACTAGAGAATAAAGAATGTGTGGTTTTGTTGAGCAACTGAAATCTAACTGCATGATTTCACAAAATGTGTATCAACTGGTTCAAATCTTGAACTGCACATTTAACTCTAATTGCAATCAATGCATATGGCTTCCGGAAGATTACGCAGCGTTCTCCATAAAATAACTGCAGACGATAGAAATTAAATCAATTCATTTTAATTCTTTCCTTTACAGGGAGATTATTGTCCAGGCGATAAAAAAGACATGATTATTCTTTGGATTTCAGCATAGAATTACACAGAACAATTAAATTAAATCAAAACCCAAACTTGCGCTCAGATTGTTAAGTCTTAATATGCAAATATATACATAATCAAGCCTACACGCATTCGCTCACAGAAATACTCAAATACACTTCATGACAACACAATCAGACAAATGATTGATTATAATAATAACTCAAGACTCCAGGACGAGGCACAAACCAGAGTTGGTCTCAAGTGAGTCGTTGTGTCCAAATTGGAACCCTATTCTCTGTGCACTATATGGGGAGTAGGGTGCCATTTTATGACAAAAACCGGTGTACAAATGGTCTGAAGATCGGGCCCAATTCCATTTCTATCCCTTCCTCCAGCTCAAACCCCTTTAGTATTGGACAGAAATGGAACGTGGCTCCTGAGTTGGGCGTAAAGATTCTTTACTCTAGTTGACGTCTGTGTTAGTTTCCTCTACTAACGTGAACTCCCATGGTCCCATGTGGCAGTGGGTCTGATGTAGTGTGAAGAAAGTCTTACAATATACAGGTCTCTCTATGGAGGGAGTTTAAGGGATTGCAGATATTGAGTCTCGCATTGCCAGGCTGGGTTTAATAACTAAAAGCCTCTGAGGGGGACAGACTGGTAGACTGAAGGCCACATAAAGGCAGGTGTCATATTGCTCTGAGCTCTGGACCAGGGTTGCCAAAGATATACAGGAAATGCATGTAAACAAATGTATACTCTTGAAATGTTATTTCCCCCATAACGGTTTGTTGCATCTGTGTCCTTGGGCCTTTAAAAATATATGCTCATAGTAGCACTTGACAACAAAAATATTTTTTTTAAAAACATGCCTTCTGTGGAATGATGAAAGGGTAACTGTATAGACGGATCCTTAATCAGGTATAGACAGTCTAAGGGTCAGGGGTGTATTCATTAGTTGCAGACCGTAGCAAAAGTGGTTTTCCATTTACTCCACACAAGAGTTTATTGGACCAATTCAGGTAGGTCCCGTTTCGTTTGCTTCTGGTTCCTAGCGAATACATCCCTGATGTGGTTCGGAGCGCAAACAGTCACAACCATATATGGTCAAATATAAAGTCCATGATGACGCCTATTGAAATGAAAGCCAGAGGATGCATGTATGACAAATGACTTCCTCCCGTTACACAGCATTCAGGTAAATGTGCACCTGCTTTTCAGTACAAAAATGTATGCACTACTGTAAGTCGCACTGGAGAAGAATGTCTGCTAAATGACAAAATAATATTTACAGAAATGAGGAAACATTGCCTTTAAAAGGTGCATAGCCGACAGTGTGAACAGATTGAATCCCAGCCTCACTGCACCTATTTGGAGTCAGAAGCGAAGACTCCATCGGCAATGTGAAATAACCCAGAAAAGTGACTTCATAATGTAATGTGTTTGAATCAGAGCTACTTCCTGATGTGAGAGACAGAAACAGAGTGAGGCACGGATATAAATAGATAAGCCTGAAGTGATCTCAAAACACACTCTTCTCTGTGCAGAGAGGTGAGAAGACGAAGGCCAAATCCATCCGATACACCACCTGCTCTCTCTTCATTACAACACTGCGCATTCACACACATACTCAGTTCCCCTCCTATTACCACAAGTATGATCACTCGATAAACACGACGACAAACTTAAAAAACGCTAGCAATAGCTATAGAAAGAGCAATGTAAAGTGTCTGACCAACTTGGGGACAGTACATGACAATAAATAAGCACTTGCTACGTTCCATTTCTCTATCAATTGGCCAGTCATCAGCCCATAGACGACAACTCCTTACTTTCTCCCATCTCAAGTGGTGTATAGAAGGCTAAAAAGCAAGACTAGAATGTCAATGATCGAATCCATTTACAGTTATATAACAGTGGCTATAGCAGCACCATTTCTCATAAAATCACTTGTGCAAGCAACAATTTTTTTCAGTATAATTTAGAAGGCTTTAACTATTTCACACGATAAAGGCATATGTATAACCATTTATATACAGTATATCACAAAATGATATACTTGGGCCCAATTTGGACATTTTCACTTAGGGGTGTACTCACTTTTGTTGCCAGCGGTTTAGACATCAATGGCTGTGTGTTGAGTTATTTTGAGGGGACAGCAAATTTACACTGTTATACAAGCTGTACACTCACTACTTTACATTGTAGCAAAGTGTCATTTCTTCAGCGTTGTCACATGAAAAGATATACTCAAATATTTGCAAAAAATGTGAGGGGTGTACTCACTTGTGATATACTGTATATATAACATTGCAAATTTAAGCTTCTCTTAAATCAGAGGATAAAGAGTCAAAAGAAATGTCATAGCGTTGGGGTGAAGGGGTTTAGCTTTCCGCTCCTTCATGTGACTGCTGGATGGACTAATGTTAAAACCCACTCTGCATCTCGTTACAGTTTGTACCTCCGCTCACGAGGTGAGAATACACAGTTTACATTTCTATTCAATGGAATTTCAAAAAGAGCTAATCTGCAGTTGTTACATCTATTTTTGGATGTTTAAATTAATGATATACACCCATTGATTAATTTGAGAGCTGGTTACATTTCTCCAGTCCCATTCCTATTTACCAAAACTGTGGCGGGGACACCACTTTGTTGTTGTTTGAACTGCAGATTGCCCCTTTAAGTATTAACTTCAAATGTCTAATAAAAATGAGATTCACTACATTTTGTAAGAACTTCAGGGATCAATTAACATTTTAAATAATATTCCATAGTTTCAAAGGAAATAACTTGTAAAACACTGCTCCCACAACCTTCTTTCATCTCCCAAAGCCATTGACTCAGTATGTAAATGATAGACCCTATTACAGATCTGTATCTTCACACAAATGGTGAATGTATGCATAGAGATCGTTATCCCCCAAACACAAATCAATGAGAAGTATAAAACATACCAGATCCTACCTTCCATCCAACATCCACATGTTACATAAAGCTCCACAATGTTAACACACAGTTACATGCAGACCATACACCATACATCGCACTGCTACTTCCTCAAACAGTTCTAGAACCAAAGACAACCATTCTGCTAACACACATCACCACAGTCAGTCACCAAACTAACCTCCAACGTGCAAAATCTCCCAGTGAGCACTTGATGTTAAAAGGACATTGAGAAAAGCAATTTCAACCAATTTTGCTCCCTGGGCTTCTCATAGTGGAACCATCCTTCAACTTACAATTGAAAACCAACGGCTATTACTTTCGCACAAACCACGTCGTCATAACGACGGTGCTTCATCTTTCAGATCAGCCGGAAACATGCACACACACAGATGTGCATATACACATATGCACAGGGATAATTGTTCTCCCAGCCTATACTGTAAATTGCCATGGTTAAATTCAGCTTCAAGGGCCAAAACACAGGCACACACACACAAACACACAAATCTTCTCACAGGTACATCCATGTCCACTCTGCAGTCCCTGAGATCACCTCTCACTTACACAAGGCATTCTCATCAAAGCTCAACAGAGGGACAAACGCATATTGAATAAAACCACTAAGAAATATAACAAAGAAAAATAAACCCATGAAGGCACATTCTGGAAGAATCGATCATTTCAGATGAATGACTTTACACAGGGGATAGATACAGTAACTGTTAAAATGTCAGTCCACAAAAAGGACTGATAATATCATTTAATTAAAAGGGACAGTTCCATTCAAAAATAGGGGGGTGGGGGGATAAATGGACAGTTCCATTGAAAAAGAGGGGGGGGGATAAATGGACAGTTCCATTGAAAAAAGAGGGGCGTTGCAGGTCAGGGTCCGGTGGAATAGTAGTCTCATTCTTTCAGAAGGATTCTCCAAGTGTGACCAGAGTTTGATGACATCAGAGAGCGTGATGTCATTACTTCAGAACCTGACCCTTGGCCCGAGGAGAAAGAGTTCCTGTGGGCCACTTCATACAGACAGCAACACTCTGTAGACTACTTCAGGTGCTGTGGAACCACTCAGGGCCTGTGCCCAATCCATGCCACCAGTGCTGTGTCCAGATGAGGAGACAGCAGGGGCCTGTTGGGTAAAGGTCTTCCCTATTGAAATGAACCCAGACAGATCTAACACAGAGCACTAAGGTACTGCTCCATAGCTATGGGTGGGCATAGGACAGGGACCGTTTTCCATTAGATGCAGTTGTATTGCATAGTTAGGGGCAGATTGAGAGAGAGGGTGCTAAGCGAGACGGAGGCTTAGAAACAGGATGTGTGGGTTTTCTAGTTTTCTAGGATGTGTAGAATAATGGTCTCTCCCAGCCAAGCCTGTTTCTCTTCAGTTCAGCTGCTCCAGGACTTGCGGTTCTCCCCTCTCCTGATAGTGGACTCTCCCCGCAGAACGGGCTGGTAGAACTCGCCGCTGCGCCGGTTCTCCGGGTTCCGTTTGGTAGAATGCTCCCGTCGGAGAACCCGGCCGGGACGCACCAGGACACCGTAACCAGGGTTACAGCGGAAGTAGTGGTGCCCGCCTACGGAACCGTCGTTCTTACCTGTACAGAGAGAGAGAATAAGAGAAATGGGTGAGGGGTAGGCAAGGAAGAGAGTTGGTTTAGTACTTTGAAATTCCTAAACTAAGCATTGCCTGCTCTGATGATTCTCATGTACATGTGGACAAGGCCCTCTAGATTTGTTATTTTCAGGCTATTTGCTTAGAGTTACATTTCTTCTAGTGTCATTATGGTGAGTCATGCGATTCTGTGTGAACAGTAAACACACAAACACACCTGAGGGCGAGTCAAGCTCCACCCCGACCCACACGCCCTCGGCGAACTCAGTGTTGCCCACGTAGCGCACTGTCCCGTCCTTATTGGCTCCCACCGTCACGCACACCCCCTCTCTCAGCCAATCAGGTAGCACGTAGTCGCAGCCGCCATCCTCGTCGTCCAGGACGATTTCCAGTCTCTCTAGACTCCCTTGTCTTCCTCCTCCTCTCGCCTCCACTTCCTCCCCCAGGATGCGCTGCTGGAACGATTTCAGGTCCGACGTCGACACCCTCTGTACGGAGAAGGGCTTGTTGGCTGTGGTGATGCTGTAGCCGGGACCTGTGGTGGCCATTTTGTTGTCGTACTGAGGAGAGGCAGCAGTAACACCGTTCCGTTCAGCTCGCTGCTGCTGCTGGGTTCTGGGTAACGTAGTTTCAGGAGCATCAATCCCCTTTAGTCCCACCCCTGCATCTAGGAGGGTGAGGGAGGAGGAGGGGCGGAGGGGGGTGGCAGGGTGGTCACCAGCGGCGCTGGCTGAAGCCTCGGTCAGGGTTGCCATGGAAACACTAGTGGAGAAGTAGCCGCTGGAGGCCTCGCTGATGGGGCTGAGGGGATAGTCATGCTGGGAGGACGGAACAGGAAGAGGGGCTTCGGTGGACTCTGACCACCTGTCATTGGTCAAGGCCGGGATGAAGGCGGTCCTCCCTACCTTAGCAACCTACGGGGAGGAATCACGGCAATGGCAATCACACCACAACAGGAATTTAAGAACTCCAACAAACTTAAGACTGACTGGAGCAGACCAAGACATCATGATGCCAACACAATTATCAATATCATAATGATCATCACCATCTTCATCATTATCATCATGAGATCCTCAGATCCCCTAGCTTACTACCAACCATAGCTTCATATTACAGTCAATACACTGTCTCAGCCTGGAGAGTTGTTGAAAACTAACTGATTTCAACTAATCAACTACAACTAGACTGATCTCTAACAAACTACAACTCCCAGTGACCACAAGAAGTTGAAAAGACGTCCTTTTAAACATATTTTTAACATATTGTGCTCATAGGGAATGTTGGTTGAACAAGGGAGAGCAGGCAGGAGGAGAGTTGAAAAGAGATCACAGACTGACAGATGGTTCTTACCGATTCTATCCGGATCCTGCTGTCTTCAGGCCCCGTCGTCTGCATGATGACACGAGGCATGTGCTGCCAGGAAGTTAGAGAAACACAATTATTGTTCAAATGATTGAAGGTTCAATTATTCATTGAAATACATCAGTATTGTCTCACATTGTCCATCATTTTACGAGTTAATGTAAAAATTCAAAAGCTCAGTTGATTATATTCAGCTCTTGACAAAACTGGTATTAATCCCTAAAAATAATGGCTAAATCCATAGTGGAATTATCTGTCTTGAAAGAATGACAGATGGTGGTATTACTAAAGATATATTGTCTTTATATCCTACATCCAGTGTTCAGCGCCTTTTGACTTCATTATATATGGACATAACCAACTCAGTGGCATGTGGTTTGAGTGTCTGCCCTGAGATTGGAAGGTTGGGAGCTCAATCCCCGGCCCGAGTCAAACCAAAAACTGGCACACAGCATTAATGAGATAGATTGGGGGAAAGGCCTGGCAGTTTTTTGTTCTTCCTTTACCTTATGGCTTGGCCACATCGGTTAGCATTTGCCGGCCAAGAGCACTCAGCACCTCTGAAAAGAGTGCCGGCCCTTAATTTGAAAATATGTGTGCTAATCGATTCTACATGTAGAAACACACAAAAATGTCCACCGGCTGGTTTGGCTGGGCGATATGGCCTAAAGTATTCAGACCCCTTCCCCTTTTCCACATTTTGTTACTGTAATGGGAATTTTAATGTTTGTGCTTTTCTTATAACCAATTTCTGTGTTCATGCAAGTGGCTGACTGAACAAATCCTCACTATCAGTAGCTGCAATTTGGCAGTAAGCCCAGACCTGGTTTTGAGAACGAACGAAGGATGTCTCAGTTTCAAGTTCTCAGCTTAGAGAGAAGAAGCCTCGTGAGGTATTGGTCGAAAAACAGTGTGAACCTCAACACCCCTTCTAACCGGCTGAAATAACGGTGAAAATGGCGTTCAGTATGGTCCTTCACCACTTCTACCATGAGACCAGAGTCCGAGCCAGCAACCTGTACACAGCATCCAGTCGAAGCTATCAACTGCTTTTTCTCTCAGGAGTGTGACATGGGTTCATGTGGAGGGAGCATGGAAAGAGATCCAGTCCAAACCTCTCTCATGCTGCTGGTGTACGTACTGGTAGGAAAATGGACAAGGCATGGACTGTAAAGGACAGCGTGAGAGACATTATCAAGGACCATCCACTTTGAACATGTGCCATTAAAAGGAAGAACAGAAACACTATCTGAAGAAGAACACGAAGAAACACCAGGAAAGGAAGGATGAGTGCTGGGGACAGAGGGGTGTGGTCAACTGTGCCCGTAATTTATTTAGGCTTATCCAATATTGTTTATTTGGGGTATCAGGTTGATTGTGGAGGTCTGCACACTGCAAAATGTATAGTATTTTAGACTAAGAATGCACTGAAATACCAATCTGTCATTACCACAAGTAAGGAGAAAAGTTAGGGTCTTAAATTAAAGTGATAGCACCAACATGAAGCACTAAGGACTGTCATTCTAAATTTGATTTAGATACTTTATCAATAGTTACAATTATGATTTGGAATGGCAGGGCTTCTAGAGACAGAACTGTGCCCTAAATATGTGAGGACCGCTACTAGACTGTAGCTTGGGCTAACCCTGCCTCAAACTCATTCTTAGCAAGTTTGGTAGGACTGTTATAACGTGTTCTCTTTCTCCTCCCTGTGAAATGTTATTAACATGCTGTAAGGCGATCTGCGCCTCATGTTGTTTTCTACTCCTCCTCACTAACAGTAGCTGCAATTTGACAGTACACCCAGACCTTGTTTTGAGAACGAACTACAGATATCTCAGTTTCAAGGTCTCAGCATAGAGAGAAGAAGCCTCGTGAGGTATTGGTCTGTCACATGTTATGAACCAGTATTGGTCTGTCACATGTTATGAACCAGTATTGGTCTGTCACATGTTATGAACCAGTATTGGTCTGTCACATGTTATGAACCAGTATTGGTCTGTCACATTAATGAAACAAAACGGTAATGATGAATGAATTATGCTAAATCATGCAAATATAACTTGTCTGTGTATAGCCGTACATAACATCTGCTGGGACTACGCAGACAGAGCTCCTGATTGACGTGTACTATGGTGCTTTGCTGTGGTCAGAAGCTCTCCAGCACGCTGACAAACAATGATTAATTTAAGATCAACTTTGAGTGACCTTGTTTAAGAATTTCCACAACAATACCATACAGCCTTCTTCTAAAATGTATTAAATAGTTTCCCCCCTGATCAATCTACACACACTACCCCATAATGACAAAGTGAAAACAGTTCAGAAATGTTTGTTAATGTATATAAAAAAACAGAAATACCTTATTTACATATATATTCAGACCCTTTGCTATGAGACTAGAAATTGAGCTCAGATGCATCCTATTTCCATGGATTATCCTTGAGATGTTTCTGCAACTTGATTAAGTCCACCTGTGGTAAATTCAAGTGATTGGACATGATTTGGAAAGGCACACACCTGTCTATATAAGGTCCCACAGTTGACAGTGCATGTCAGAGCAAAAACCAAGTCATGAGGCCAAAGGAATTGTCCATAGAGCTCAGAGACAGGATTGTGTCGAGGCACAGATCTAGGGAAGGGTACCAAAACATTTCTGCGGCATTGAAGGTCCCCATGAACAGTAGCCTCCATCATTCTTAAATGGAAGAAGTTAGGAACCACCAATACTTTTTCTTGAGCTGGCTGCCGGCCAAACTGAGCAATCAGGAAGAAAGGCCTTGGTCAGGGAGGGGACCAAGAACCCGATGGTCACTCTGACAGAGCTCTACAGTTCCTCTGTGGCGATGGGAGAACCTTCCAGAAGGACAACCATCTCTGCAGCACTCCACCAATCACAGGCATTTATGGTAGAGTGGCGAGACTGAAGCCACTCCTCAATAAAAGGCATGACAACCCGCTTGGAGTTTGACAAAAGGCACCTAAAGACGCTCAGACCATGAGAAACAAGATTCTCTGGTCTGATGAAACCAAGATTGAACTTTTTGGCCTAAATGCCAAGTGTCACATCTGGAGGAAACCTGGCACCATCCCTACGGTGACGCATGGTGGTGGCAGCGTCATGCTGTGGGGATGTTTTTCAGCGGCATGGACTGGGAGAGTAGTTAGGGTCGAGGCAAACATAAACAGAGCAAAGTACAGAGAGATCCTTGATGAAAACGTGCTCCAGAGCGCTCAGGACTTCAGACTGGGATGAAGGTTCACCTTCCAACAGGACAACGACCCTAAGCACACAGCCAAGACAACGCAGGACTGGCTTCAGGACATATCTCTGAATGTCCTTGAGTGGCCCAGCCAGAGCCCGGACTTGAACCTGATCAAACATCTCTGGAGAGACCTGAAAATAGCTGTACAGCAACACTCCCAATCCAACCTGAGAGAACTTGAGAGGATCTGGAGAGACGAATGGTGTGCCAAGCTTGTAGCGTCATACCCAAGGCTAGAGGCTGTAATCGCTGCCAATGGTTATCAACAAAGTACTGAGTAAAGGGTTTGAATACTTAAGTAAATGTGATAAGTTTTTTCTTGTTAAGAAATTTGCAAAAATGTCTTAAAACCTGTTTTGCTTTGTCATTACGGGTTATTTTGTGTAGATTGATGAGGGAAAAGAAAGAAAGTCAAAGGGTCTGAATACTTTCCAAAAGGCACTGTACCTCACCCCCTCGGGCCTTATTGATTAATAATAGCACTAACCCGCCCTAGACCGCTCTATCCCCAGTCTGTTTTCTGAGAGAGGCTTGTCTAAAAGCCTGTTATACAAGTGTGTTTCATCTGGCAGCTGGGTAACAGTCACTGGTCTAGATGGGACTTCCTCTGAATGCCCTATATACCATCTCCACTTTCCTCTGCTTAAATGCAGATGATGATGGGTCTCATTGTGATAGCAGCACTTGGTAAAAGGCCTGATAGACAAAATAAAAATGGAAATACAGTTTACACTGAAAAAAGGCATGGATTACAGCAATGGTTTGAGGCAGAGGATGGGGAGACAGTGAACTATAGTGGATTATAAACTCACATCGACCATCCAGTTTCTCTGGGCTCCCAGTTACTGACTGGTGTTGTGGCTAGAAACAGGGTTTGGTTTATTTGGTGTATCACAAGAAATTGGGAAAGGATTCAATGGGGTTACAAGATAAAAAAGGGAAGGGCTTATTTCAACCAAGGCCAAAAGGTCACTGGGGTATGTGCATCCTACCTGTAGAGAGTGGGGTGAGGGGCGTAGGGGCTCCTTCTTGTCCTCGCGGGCAGGAAACAGGGACTTGAGCAGCTTGGGCATCTGCGGCACCAGGGCTTTGACTGAAAGATAAGAGGCAGCAAGCCCTGAACGACCTGAGGGGAGAACCGGTGAGAGGAGGAGGAGGAAGGGGAGGAGGAAGAAAAGATGAGGAGCAGCGGGAGTAAAAGATGGAGAGGAGGAAAAGAGGATGGTGAGGAGGATTGGAAGGTAGGGGAAGTGTGAGAGATTAAGACAGGAAGTTGAAAAGCAAGCCCAGGAAATGACATTGAAAAAAGACACACAATGAAGAAAATGGCTGGACCAGGTCGGCGAGACAAGACAAAGAATTGATTAAAATAACTGAAAATAATCAAATAAAGATGATTTTAGCATGTGATAACATATCATAATCTCTGGATTATAATCATAAAAGACTGCCAATTAATCTGAATGATTACTGTCATTGGTCACACATTCATTACAATGACATCATTACTGAGAATGTGAAATCAAAGAAAGAAAAAACAGACCATATGACTACTGTATGTAACACACTTAAAACACGAGACAACACTAGGAGACAGGACAGACAGAACCACACCAAAGGCCTACTGCACAGAAAAAATAGATGACAGGAGGAGAGAGAGGAGACTGAGGTGGAGTCAGCCAGTCAGCAAGGCCAGGTTAGTAGAGCAGTCTCAGGGGGAGAAAGGTAGAGGGGACAATGGGGCAGAGGGAGGGGAGAGGAGATGGGGAGTCAGGCTCTTACCTTGCTCTGGGTCCTGGCTCTGGTTCTGTGGGGGAGTAGTAGGGGGAGAGGAGGAGAGGCGAGGCTGGGGCGAGGTCATGAAGATGTCCTGCTGGCTATCCCAGCGAGTCTGGAGCAGAGAAGACAGAACAGCAGAGGGGGGTTAAAGATGTGAGGATTGATCTGTGTACTTTGGCACGTGGGGTTGTTCAGTTTGAGTATTAACAGTGGCACAGCTTCAACAGGGTTGTACACACCTTGTTGTCGTCCAGATTGCAGTCAGAGGACAGGTCCTGTCTGCTGCCAGAGAGCTGAAGACGAAAAGGAGAGAGAAAGAGAGAGGGAGGAAAAAGACTAATGTCATGACCTCAGTGGCTTAAAACTATTCAATAAATCAATAGCACCCAGTAATACGCCCAACAGAAGATGTGCCATTTACCCTGTGGACACTGGGGGAGCTGAGACTGCGTCTGTTACCCTTCCCTTTGCCTGCCAGGTGCTCCTTCACCGCCACTTCCTGCGCACACACACACGAAATAAGCAACAGTACCATTAATAAAAATGTGTGCTAAGCATGTGAACAGCGTTTCCTGGTGACCCAAAGGGGTTCACCTTTTGTTTGTTGCCCTAGTATTACACAGCTTTTTCCAATAACCAACTCATCAGCCTGTGATTAGTTTAATCAGCTGTGTAGTCTGTGTAGTCTTGGGACAAAAACTAAATGCGCACACCTTGGGAAACACAGCTGTAGATAGCTATAGATAGCTGTCCTAGTGTGAGGGTGTGTAGTGACCTGTCGTAGTCGGTCCAGAGTGAGGATGTTCTCCACAGCCAGGACACTGCGGAGGTATTTCTCTATGGCCGCCTCGTTGTCGGCCGACTTGGGGTTCTCAGTGCTGGCGGCTAGACGAGCCAACATCTCCCTGTCCTCTGAACCCTGGGCATCCTGAGAGAGAGAGGTAGTAGAGCTGACAAAAAGACAGACTCAATCTCAAATGATAAAAAATATCTTCCCCTTCATATGCACTGGTTGGAAAACACTACTTGGCAGATGAAAACAATATGGTGGTGCCAAGGCTGTCATTAGGTTGGCATTTCACCTTCCTCATATCAGTGCAACGAAGGAGAGGACGTGAGGAGAGGACGTGAGGAGAGGACGTGAGGAGAGGACGTGAGGAGAGGACGTGAGGAGAGGACGTGAGGAGAGGACGTGAGGAGAGGACAGACAGACAGTCGAGAGCTACAGCCGTTGTAGTAAATCACTACCAAAAAGAACCAAAGTAATTGATGATAAATGAAGTAATTTCCCTCCTGTCACACCCTCACCCCGGGAATGTTGGAGACCACCTCGAAGGTGACCCCACAGCCGGGGATGGTGGAGCGCGTGGACATCCTCTTGAAGAGGTTCTGAGCAAAGCCCTGTCTGCCGGGGTTCAGGTTGACACAGATCCGTTTCCTCAGCACCAGCTGCATGTCTGCCGGATGGCTGAGCTGCACCACGCAGCGCACCGTCAGATAAACCCTCTGCTCCGGGCACGCTCCACCGCGGCTCAGCTGGGGACACTGGTGCACTGTGGAGTCCCACGATGCCTCAGCTTTTACCTAGTGGAAGGGGTGGGGGATACATGGTCGTGTTCATTAAGGACACAAAATTCCAGTAACTTTCCCAAATATTCCCAAGTTTTCCAGAAATCCTAGTTAATGGATTTCCGATTACATTGCTGATTCCAGTAATGTTCCAATTTCTGGAAAATCTGGAAATATTGGGAAAGTTACCGGAATTTTGCAACCCTATTAGGGACCATATGGTGAAATAAGGGGGGGGGGATTAGGTGGATTTGCCCAATTAGAAACACTGGTTTTGGTTTTCTATTGCAAAGTGTTTTGCTAGGCCGTGCCCTGATGAAAAGGACCCCTGGAGCTCACCTCTTCATCATAATGTTTGACGATCTGCAGGTCGAAGAATTCTTCCTCGTCCTCTCCGCTCAGAGTGGCATCCCAACCCCCAGCCTCCGGGACCTCCAAAGCATCCTGGGAACTGAAGTCATCCGCTGGAGAGGAGAGAGAGAAGTAAGAGAAAAACACGAGTCAAGCGTGAAAGTGAGGATTTGAATAATTGACTTGTCAATAAACCAGTCAGAGATACTATAACACTGAAGAAGGAGAACTTACCACTGAGGTCCAGGAAAAGAACAGGGGTATGGGCCTCCATTCCAGGTAGGGGGACCCTAAAGACACAAAAAATGTACACAATTGTCAGATTCACTTCCAGAACAATATTAACATTTATGATTTAAAAAAATGCTCATTATACATTTAAGTTTAGACCCAACTCTCTCACCACTCTGCAGGAGCTCCAGGGATGCCGCTCCCAGCTGAAGGCACCATGACAGCGTTCCTCTCCTCGGTCAGTGTCAGGCGCCATTCCAACAGCTGGGCCTCCCTCTCCACGTCATCCTCTGTCTTCTCTGTAGAGGGAGCACAACAATTTCAAAGTCTATCTCCCTCAATTCCACCCAGATGTTCACACAGCTGTGTAGGCAATCAGAACATGACTACCTTCCCTGACCAGAGGAATCTGTTTCCTGCCACCACTTCCTCTCCCTCATTTGCTGTGCCCTTTGAGCTGCCGCCCAAATGCTACTCCAGTAAAGGTAGTTATACTTCCTCGTTCCTCCACTATACACTGACTGCACTGTGTGTGTGTGTGTGTGTGTGTGTGTGTGTTAGTTACCTGGCTTGCTGACCAGGGTCTGAAGGTGTTGGTCCAGGTACTCCTGTCTCTTGGTGAGAGCTGTCAGCCACTGATGACGCAGACGCTCCAGATCACGCTCCTATTGGACAGAACGCACACACCAATGACCAATCAGAGCGAGAACAACAGGATCAATCAACCGGAGCGAGTTCAGGAGGGAAACCGGTCAAAACAATCACACAAAAAAACAAGACAGACATGACCAATCCATCACAGATCCACAGAAACAGGCACATGCACTGTAGCATCCTCTTCAGTGGAGTCATCTGATTTGATCAGATACAGTGGGGATATATGAAAGAGATATTTCAGTCGAGACAAGACAGTGAAAAGTGTTTACCTGATAGCTGTCCATCTCATCCCCCTCCATCTGTGAGACAAACAAAATACAATCGTATTAGTCCAGAACAGACATATCGTAAATGGCATTCACAGCCATTGCCATCTTCCTGCATAGTAATGCACAGTAATGCACAGTAATGCATAGTAATGCACAGAGCATTCAGGAAGTATTCAGACCCCTTCCTTTTTTCCACAACGTTACGTTACAGCCTTATTCAAAAATTGATTAAATTAAATTTTTCCTCATCAATCTACAACCTGACAGAGCTTGAGAGGATCTGCAGAGAAGAATGGGAGAAACTCCCCAAATACAGGTGTGCCAAGCTTGCAGTGTCATATCCAAGAAGATTCGCTGCCAACGGTGCTTCAACAAAGTACTGAGGAAAGGGTCTGAATACTTATGTAAATGTGATATTTCATTTTTAAAACATTTGTTAAAATAAAAACCTACTTTTGTGTTGTCATTATGGAGTATTGTGTGTAGATTGGTTAAATTGGTTTTTTCCCTTCATCCATTTTAGAATAAGGCTGTAACGTAACAAAATGTGGAAAAGGTCCAGGGGCCTGAATACTTTCTGAATGCACTGTATCTGCATAGGTATGTGTCTGTGTGTGTTACCTGTACGGGTTCGTTGTTGGCCTTGGCCTGCCGTGTCTGTCTGATCTCCACACAGCCCACAGACACGGCCAGCAGCACCTCCGCTATCAGCGGCATCGTCCCACTGTCCTGCACAGACTTCACCTCCACCTGCAGACGTCTGGACTGGCCCTGAGGGGGGAGGGAGAGGGAACAACAGATCAGACATGTCTTTGGGACCGGCCCTGAGGGGGAGGGAGAGGGAACAACAGATCAGACATGTCTTTGGGACCGGCCCTGAGGGGGAGGGAGGGAGGGGGAACAACAGATCAGACATGTCTTTGGGACTGGCCCTGAGGGGGAGGGAGAGGGAACAACAGATCAGACATGTCTTTGGGACTGGCCCTGAGGGGGAGGGAGAGGGAACAACAGATCAGACATGTCTTTGGGACCGGCCCTGAGGGGGAGGGAGAGGGAACAACAGATCAGACATGTCTTTGGGACTGGCCCTGGGGGGGGGGAGGGAGGGGGAACAACAGATCAGACATGTCTTTGGGACCGGCCCTGAGGGGGGGGGGGATCAGACATGTCTTTGGGACCGGCCCTGAGGGGGGGGAACAACAGATCAGACATGTCTTTGGGACTGGCCCTGAGGGGGAGGGAGAGGGAACAACAGATCAGACATGTCTTTGGGACCGGCCCTGGGGGGGGGGAGGGATGGGAGGGGGAACAACAGATTAGACATGTCTTTGGGACTGGCCCTGGGGGGGGAGGGAGAGGGAACAACAGATCAGACATGTCTTTGGGACTGGCCCTGGGGGGGAGGGAGGGAGATTAGACATGGGGACTGGCCCTGGGGGGAGGGAGGGGGAGAAGGGAGGGGGAACAACAGATTAGACATGTCTTTGGGACTGGCCCTGGGGGGGGGGAGGGGAACAACAGATCAGACATGTCTTTGGGACTGGCCCTGGGGGGGGAGGGAGAGGGAACAACAGATCAGACATGTCTTTGGGACTGGCCCTGGGGGGGAGGGAGGGGGAACAACAGATTCAGACATGTCTTTGGGACTGGCCCTGGGGGGGGAGGGAGGGGGAACAACAGATCAGACATGTCTTTGGGACTGGCCCTGGGGGGGAGGGAGGAGGGAACAACAGATTAGACATGTCTTTGGGACTGGCCCTGGGGGGAGGGAGGGAGGGGGAACAACAGATCAGACATGTCTTTGGGACTGGCCCTGGGGGGGAGGGAGGGGGAACAACAGATTAGACATGTCTTTGGGACTGGCCCTGAGGGGGAGGGGAGGGAACAACAGACAACAGATTAGACATGTCTTTGGGACTGGCCCTGGGGGGGAACAACAGATTAGACATGTCTTTGGGAGGGGGGGAACAACAGATTAGACATGTCTTTGGGACTGGCCCTGAGGGGGAGGGGCCCAGATTAGACATGTCTTTGGGACTGGCCCTGGGGAGGGAACAACAGATTAGACATGTCTTTGGGATGGCCCTGGCCATGTCTTTGGGATGGCCCTGGGGGGGGAACAACAGATTAGACATGTCTTTGGGACTGGCCCTGAGGGGAGGGAACAACAGATTAGACATGTCTTTGGGATGGGCCCTGGGACTGGCCCTGGGGGAGGGGGAGGGGGAACAACAGATTAGACATGTCTTTGGGACGGGCCCTGAGGGGGAGGGAACAACAGATTAGACATGTCTTTGGGACTGGCCCTGAGGGGGAGGGAACAACAGATTAGACATGTCTTTGGGACTGGCCCTGAGGGGGAGGGAACAACAGATCAGACATGTCTTTGGGAACAACAACAGATCAGACATGTCTTTGGGACTGGCCCTGAGGGGGAGGGAACAACAGATCAGACATGTCTTTGGGACTGGCCCAACAGATTAGACATGTCTTTGGGACTGGCCCTGAAGGGGAGGGAACAACAGATCAGACATGTCTTTTAGAACAACAGATCAGACATGTCTTTGGGACTGGCCCTGAGGGGGAGGGAACAACAGATCAGACATGTCTTTGGGACTGGCCCTGAGGGGGAGGGAACAACAGATCAGACATGTCTTTGGGACCGGCCCTGAAGGGGAGGGAACAACAGATTAGACATGTCTTTGGGACTGGCCCTGAGGACTGGCCCTGAGGGGGAGGGAACAACAGATCAGACATGTCTTTGGGACTGGCCCTGAAGGGGAGGGAGAGTTGGTTGACTTGACGGTCTTTCTTCTCATGATTCTAATGTGTGTATTGTTGTGTTCCTGATGTAAATATGTATTGGATTGTCCTTTTCATTCTGAGGTAAAGGACAATTTGGAATTCCTGATTAAAACAGGAAAATAAACATTTGGGGATAGCCACACGCACACGCAACACCTACCTGTCGCAGTTGGAATATACCTCCTGTGCGTACGTCTTTGGCAGGTATGACCTCCACAGGCATGAAGTCTCCGTTCTCGTTGATCTCCAACACCTGGATCCACATCTCCAGACGACGTGTTACCTCACTCCACCTGTAGGAGGAGACAGACAGAACACCAATATGGAATTTAGAAGTTTTCTTTCATGTGGAACTGGAACCTGTCCCGTAGTGCGCGTGCACATGTCCCGTAGTGCGCGTGCACATGTCCCGTAGTGCGCGTGCACATGTCCCGTAGTGCGCGTGCACATGTCCCGTAGTGCGCGTGCACATGTCCCGTAGTGCGCGTGCACATGTCCCGTAGTGCGCGTGCACATGTCCCGTAGTGCGCGTGCACATGTCCCGTAGTGCGCGTGCACATGTCCCTGTGCGCGTGCACATGTCCCGTAGTGCGCGTGCACATGTCCCGTAGTGCGCGTGCACATGTCCCGTAGTGGCGCGTGCACATGTCCCGTAGTGCGCGTGCACATGTCCCGCAGTGTGCGCGTGCACATGTCCCGCAGTGCGCGTGCACATGTCCCGTAGTGCGCGTGCACATGTCCCGTAGTGCGCGTGCACATGTCCCGTAGTGCGCGTGTACCTGTCCCGTAGTGCGCGTTAACCTGTCCCGTAGTGGGCGCGTACCTGTCCCGTAGTGCGCGTACCCGTCCCGCAGTGTACCGCGTGTACCCTGTCCCGTAGTGCGCGCGTACCTGTCCCGTAGTGCGCGTGTACCTGTCCCGTAGTGCGCGTACCCGTCCCGTAGTGCGCCGTACCCGTCCCGTAGTGCGCGTAGTGCGTACCCCCGTACCCGTCCCGTAGTGCGCGTACCCGTCCCGTAGTGTGCGCGTACCCTGTCCCGTAGTGTGCGCGTACCCTGTCCCGTAGTGCGCGTACCTGTCCCGTAGTGTACGCACCTGTCCCGTAGTGTGCGTGTACCTGTCCCGTAGTGTGCGTGTACCTGTCCCGTAGTGTGCGTGTACCTGTCCCGCAGTGCGTGTACCTGTCCCGTAGTGCGTGTACCTGTCCCGTAGTGCGTGTACCTGTCCCGTAGTGCGTTTACCTGTCCCGTAGTGCATTTACCTGTCCCGTAGTGCGTTTACCTGTCCCGTAGTGTGCGTGTCTTGGCTTGTATAATGCTGAGGTCCCAGAAAGCAGGGTTCCTCCCGGAGTCAGCCTGTCCGGCAGCGGCCTGTCTGTGTCCATACACCTCCATGGCCACTGCCCCCTCTGTCAGATACTCTATAAACTCCTCTGTTACTGACACACCCATCTCCTACAGGGGGAGAGACGGAGAGAGAAACATAATTAGAAAGGGCAGAAAGAATAGCATAGAAAACCAAAAGAGGTGAATTAGCAGAAAACAGAGCATAAACACAGTTAAACTAGACTGAACGCTGTGCTCACCACTGGTTAAACCAGGCTACCTGATTCATCCTGGGCTATTAGAGCTGCAACATGACTGAGATGTGCATTTATTTTATATCCTGCTGGATTTTTTAACATTGTTGCTTTTACAATACAAGTACCTTTACCATGCAAGTAATGCATTTAAAATGTCATTGGATGTCTGACCTTGCAGCTGTCAAAGACCACCATGCAGTGAGCGTCCTTGCTGCTTGGGGACGAGGCAGAGGGGTCCACCTCTGGGGCCACGATTACGGGCTCCGCCTGGTCCCAGAACGAGTATTGGCAGAAGACAAAGTTGGAAAGGTACTGGGGGAGACCTGTTGCCTGAAGAATCTTGATCTGGAGAGAGAGAGAGATCGAGAGAGAGGGAGAGAGAAAGGGAGGAGGAGAGAGAGGAAGATAGGGAAGGAGAGAGAGGATATGATTAAATATGATTTGACAGAGAACAAGCATTCCAGAATAACTATACAAAACAAATGACTTTCCTGTGTATGTGTGTATTCTATGAGTGTTCAAAACGGACTCACCATGCAGACCAGTTTCCTCTCCTGCACCTCTCCGTCGGGGCTGGTCTCATTGTCCTCTCCGCCAGCCATGCTGTCCTCAAACCCCCCCGCCACTCTCACCACCTCCACGTGTAACCTCCCAACCACCTACAAGACAACCAACACCATAACACCATTCATTCTGTGCTGCATCATCACTTTGCGACAATGTGAGCTTTTCATTTCAGCACATCACCAAGACACCTCGTTCCTTCAAACAATCGACTCAGGGCAGTCGTCAATCTAGATGACGATTTGTTTTATCAGGTGTGTTAGTGCTGGGTTGGAACACAAATGGGATATTAGGGTCTGCCGTATTTTACTATATACCTGTTTTGAGGCACGGACCAGTTGGGGTTTTTACTTTACCTTCTATAACGGTATTTGAATGTTTGGTTTGTTAAACGCTACTTGAGTCTTCCCTCTCTGCTCTCTCTCCATGCCGCTTTCCACACAGACCTAGTCCCACCCCGTCACTCAAGGAGCACGTTGTTGCTTGACCATGAGACACTTGCGTTCAGACTGTTGATGACAACGATGTTGTTTCCACTTTGATCGTAATATAAATCCACAAGCGTTCTATAATACAATATTAGTTTGTGTTTCTTACATCTGCAAACAGCTAGTTTGTATTTTCTGAGCAAGTTGAGCTAAATCATGTTAGCCACTAATGCTAATCAATAGTAAACTGGCTTGCTAACTAGCTATTAAAAGTACTGAGTCAGAGCAAACGTAGCTAGCTAATACAGCCTGATACCAGTACTGAGTCAGAGCAAACGTAGCTAGCTAATACAGCCTGATACCAGTACTGAGTCAGAGCAAACGTAGCTAGCTAATACAGCCTGATACCAGTACTGAGTCAGAGCAAACGTAGCTCGCTAATACAGCCTGATACCAGTACTGAGTCAGAGCAAACGTAGCTAGCTAATACAGCCTGATACCAGTACTGAGTCAGAGCAAACGTAGCTAGCTAATACAGCCTGATACCAGTACTGAGTCAGAGCAAACGTAGCTAGCTAATACAGCCTGATACCAGTACTGAGTCAGAGCAAACAGAGCAAAGCCTGATACCAGTACTGAGTCAGAGCAAACGTAGCTAGCTAATACAGCCTGATACCAGTACTGAGTCAGAGCAAACGTAGCTAGATAGCCTGATACCAGTACTGAGTCAGAGCAAACGTAGCTAGCTAATACAGCCTGATACCAGTACTGAGTCAGAGCAAACGTAGCTAGCTAATACAGCCTGATACCAGTACTGAGTCAGAGCAAACGTAGCTAGCTAATACAGCCTGATACCAGTACTGAGTCAGAGCAAACGTAGCTAGCTAATACAGCCTGATACCAGTACTGAGTCAGAGCAAACGTAGCTAGCTAATACAGCCTGATACCAGTACTGAGTCAGAGCAAACGTACCAGCTAGCTAATACAGCCTGATACCAGATACCAGTACTGAGTCAGAGCAAACGTAGCTAGCTAATACAGCCTGATACCAGTACTGAGTCAGAGCAAACGTAGCTAGCTAATACAGCCTGATACCAGTACTGAGTCAGAGCAAACGTAGCTAGCTAATACAGCCTGATACCAGTACTGAGTCAGAGCAAACGTAGCTAGCTAATACAGCCTGATACCAGTACTGAGTCAGAGCAAACGTAGCTAGCTAATACAGCCTGATACCAGTACTGGTGGAGACTTAATTCACCATGTTGTTTGTGCAACAGCATCTTCTAAATCAAAGAGGAATAGGCTAATAATGAATATGTTGGCTATATGAATAAAGATTTAATGTAGCCAAAGATTATAGGGTTCTCTAGGAAACACTGAACATCACTTTGGTTTCTACCCTGTCACAATAACTCATCCATGGCATTTTCAAACGCCATATTCAAAGTGCCCACTGTTATTTATATTCTAACTACATAATTATTATAAACATTCTATTTCCATGATTCCAAAAGGTCACCCAAGTGTTGATGTGAAATTATTTTAGGTTGAAGTTGAATTGAACCGTATAAAATAATCAGAATGAAGAAAGACCCATTGAAATCATTTAGAATACATGTGTTGCCACCCTAGGATCACTCACTACTCATTAAGTAAATGTAGAACTTTTATTAATCAAAAACATAAAATACTGTCAACAACTTGAAAAACACCATATATGATATGATATTTTGGCCATATGGCCCAGCCCTATTGGATATCACTGGTTGAGAAACAGGGTTGTATTCATTTGGCAACTAACAGAATAAAACAGACAAACAGGGAGGAACTACCAATAGGAAATGCTTCTTTTTTAAATTATTCAGTTTCACAAAAGGTCTGCTTCGCTGTGTCTCTAATGAATACGACTTTGGTGTTATGTGATACTGAAGGCTGTCTCTTTACCTCCCCCTTCTGGTTGATGATGGGTACTGCGTATTGCAGCTTGACGTCATAGAACAGACAGGACAGGAAGACATTGGCTACGCCGATCAGGCTGTGGTTCTCCTGCTCATCAAAGAACGGGTCGGCACGCTTAAAGTAGGAACGCATCACCTGGAGAGGAGGGAGAGAGAGAGTGTAGAGAAGAGAAATGTGATGAGATCCTAAATGGCTTAAAGTAGGAACGCATCACCTGGAGAGGAGGGAGAGAGAGAGTGTAGAGAAGAGAAATGTGATCCTAAATGGAGCCCTTACAGGACGTGTTAACTGAAGATGTGTTTCCAGCAAATACTCTGCGATAAAGCCAATCGATTAACCAATCGAAGCTCACTATAGGCTTCCAGAAACGAGTCGATTGGCTGTTGATACCTAGCATGCTTGCTAGCACCACCTTACATGGTGTTTGTGTACATCTGAATGGATTCGACTCTCAAAAACAATGATTTGTCACACAGGGTTCATCTTCGGTGTAGTCCAAGTTCACAGCACCACACATACACTCCAACAACGACACTGGCTGGACAGGTTACCATACACACCCATTCACCCACGCTATGCACAACCACCCTCACACACTCACTGGGTTGTCATCGTCGTACTCCTTCCATTCCTGGTACAGTTCTCTCATGTCCACCAGTCTGTTCTCCATCTTCTCCAGAGCCCAGATCTGCTTCCCTTTCCCCTTACGCCTCACCTGCACCGCAGGCTCACTGAGCACTGCATCACGCTACGAGGAGGGAGAGACAGAGGTGGTAAGGGTGTGTGTGTCTTCATGTGAGAGAGAGAGACAGAGAGAGAGAGAGAGACACAGAGAGAGAGAGAGAGAGAGAGAGAGAGAGACACAGAGAGAGAGAGAGAGAGAGAGAGAGAAATAGAGAAGCGACACTCCACCAGGTGTGTGTGTGTGAGCATGCTAATACTCGTGTGTACCTTGCGGTTGGCATTGAGGTTAGCAGCAGGTATCTGCAAGGTGACTCTGTACTCGGTGCGTTTGTCCAGCTCCTCTGCTATGAAGCCAGCTTCCTGCACCAGCAGGTTAGCTCTCACTATCTGCTCCCTCAGCTTACGCAGGCTCCGGGTCAACACCGCCTCTCTGAGGGGGGAGTCATCGTCAACATCTCATTCAAAGTGTACACACACACACCATCCACCCCCAGCCACACATACAGCCCATCTCCCCAACCCTGTGTTCCACACCCTCCCTCCCTCTCACCTCTCCTCGCTCCACTGCTTCAGCCTGCTCTGTGCGCTGGGTGAGTTGGACATGCTGAGTCTCTCCAGGCTGCGGTAGTGGGGCTGTCCCGGCCTGTCAGCCTGGCCCTGTGATTGGCTGGGTGCCATGCCTGTCTGTCCTACAGACGGTCTGTCCGGGTGCAGCCGTCGTCTCAGCTGTTGCAGCTCCTGTTCGTACATCAGCCTTTGTCTCTCCAGCGCCGAGCGCTTCTCCTCCTCGTGCTGCCTCTCTAGGGACTGGAGCACTGCCTGCATGGGGTCTGAAGGTGACGGACAGGAACGAGAGCCAATCAAGGACAGGGGATCCGGATAAGCAATCAATCGTGATTCATATGCGGTGTGATGGACAGATGTTGCAGTCAATCAGTGATTCTCAACATGTTATTTGTTTCTGAAGGGCGCTTATCATTAGTTCTCCCTTCCTCCTTTCCCTCTCCTTAATACACATCCCTCTCGTCGTTGTTTGTAAGGACCTGTGTGTGTGTGTGTGTGTGCTCACCGTTGTTGCCCAGGGCCTTCATCATGACCTCTGTCTGGGCGAACTCGTAGGAGAAGGAGACCTCGGAGGAAACCTCACTGTTGGTGTCTCCGTCGCCCTCCAGCTGTTCACTACTGCTACTGTTCTTCATCAGGCCCCCCTCACCCTCCTCTTCCTCACCACCACCCCGCGACCGCCACTTAGGCAAGTTGATCCTGTGGGGACGAGAGGAGGAAAGGGGAGAGAGAAGGAGGGGGGAGAGAAAGGGAGAGACGGGAGGGGAGGGAGAGAGAGCGAGCGATCCAGGGGTTTCAGTAATACGGTGAATATCTAGTATAACAGATGAATTGTTTTCAAACAAGGACAAGTAGCTGAGTGAGACATTGTGATTTGCAGTATTGTCAGAACTGTCACAAGACACACACGTGTGCACACACACCTGAAGAAGTGGTTGTTTCCCCACAGGATGCGGTCTCCATGGTGGAGCTGCTGAGGGCTGGTGCAAGGAGACCCATTCACACACGTTCTGTAACGTAACCACAACATAAAAACACACGTTCTGTAACGTAACCACAACATAAAAACATGGTGGAGCTAAAAACACACGCTGAGGGCTGGTGTAACCACAACATAAAAACAAGGAGACCACAACATAAAAACACACGTTCTGTAACGTAACCACAACATAAAAACACACGTTCTGTAACGTAACCACAACATAAAAACACACGTTCTGTAACGTAACCACAACATAAAAACACACGTTCTGTAACGTTACCACAACATAAAAACACACGTTCTGTAACGTAACCACAACATAAAAACACACGTTCTGTAACGTAACCACAACATAAAAACACACGTTCTGTAACGTAACCGCAACATAAAAACACGTTCTGTAACGTTACCACAACATAAAAACACACGTTCTGTAACGTTACCACAACATAAAAACACACGTTCTGTAACGTAACCACATCATAAAAACACACGTTCTGTAAGATCAATAAATGAAACCACAAGAAGATTACCATACTGTTAGCTCATTCAAGCAGGCAGTGGCTGGTGGGAGAAGCTATAGGGCTCATTGTAATGGCATAAAAACAGATCTTCGATGTGTTTGATTCCGTTCCAGCCATTACAATCAGCGTGTCCTCCTATAGCTCCCCCCACCAGCCTCCTCTGCAAGCAGGCCATGTAATCCCTAGGGGCCTAAAGGCAACATGACGTCATCCTTATCTGGAAGCAGGGAAGTCATGAGGTGAAGAGTCACAGTGAACTGACCAGGATCATCATTCTGATGTGGCGTGTTGAGATGACATTGATGACTAAGCTGGTGTACTGTGACTCCTTGTGGGGCGCGAGGTGCCAGCAGGCAAAATATGACATTTTTTACAACCTTGATTTCAACCTGTTGGTTGTAGAGACGTTATCTTATCTAGTTTTGCCCCACTGGGAATTGTGATGATGGAGACGAAGAGCAGTGTTCTATACGTACCTTGAGTTTTTGTGAGGAGTGAGGACCACCCGTTGGTCAGCTGTGATGTCTATGATGCAGTGTGCAGCCTGAATACCCATCCCACACAGCTGAATGTCCTGGGAGTCTGCTGAACCAACCTTAGTGTGCTCCTATAGTACACAACAACACATAATGTTATAATGGTGTGTGTGTGTGTAAGAATACGTGAATGCACCATTGTGTGCTACCTTCAGGTAGTAGACTAGCAGTTCGTTGAGAGCGGGGTCAGCATTGAGGTTGACTAGAAAACACTTGTCTTCTCCCACTCTGATGCCAGACGACTGGAGAGAGATGCCCAGGGACTCCAACTGTTTCTGACGCTCCTACAGGACACACAACACAGGAACTATTGATCCAGCCTCCAGTTAATCAGGGCACACTTTTCAAAACGTTGTGCAACAAAAAATTAAATAAAGCATTTCTTATTGGACAATTTCAGAAAGTCCCTGTTTCAGACCGTTGTCTTCTGTTTCGTGCCTAGTGAACACAACCCGGGACAGAATGTACAAAGGTGTGTTGTGTACCTGTGCGATCTCTTCCGTCTTGCGTAGTTTCTCCTCCCAGGTGACGGTCATCTCCTGGATGAGTTTTTCAGACTCCTCCAGCCTCTCCTTCAGCTCTGGGGCCTTCATAGACTGGATAGGAGACAAGAAAACACTCTTTCCATCTCTACAAGCAGCCAATATGTTACTGATGTTCTGGTTAAAAAGGCTTCATACAACCTAATTACAACCAACAGGTTGTACCTGCTACCACCTGCTACAATCAGATGAAGACATTGTTTCTGGATGCAAAAACAAAACCTCTTTTGCACCTTGTGACCAGTTTTCAGCTGGTCCCTGGATAGTTTCTCCCTCTTCCTTCCTTTTCTCCCCCTCACCCCACCACCTCTGCCTGTGTCAGCTGGTCCCGTAGTTTTCTCCCCCCACCCCCTACCAGCTTCCGTAGTTTCTCTCCCCCCTACCCCCACCTCTGCCTGTGTCAGCTGGTCCCGTAGTTTCTCCCCTCCTTCCCTTCCTGCCTTTCTTCCCGTAGTTTCTCCCCCCCCTCTCCCCCCTACCTCTGCCTGTGTCAGCTGGTCCCGTAGTTTCTCCCCTCCTTCCTTTTCTCCCCCTCCTTCCTGTGTCAGCTGGTTCTCCCCCTCCCCCTACCTCTGCCTGTGTCAGCTGGTCCCGTAGTTTCTCCCCCCCCTCCTTCCGTAGTTTCTCCCCTTTTCTCCCCCTACCTCTGCCTGTGTCAGCTGGTCCCTGGTAGTTTCTCCCCCTCCTTCCTTTCTCCCCCTACCTCTGCCTGTCAGCTGGTCCCGTAGTTTCTCCCCCTCCTTCCTTTCTCCCCCTACCCTGCCTCAGCTGGTCCATAGTTTCTCCCCTCCTTCCTTTTCTCCCCCCTACCTCTGCCTGTGTCAGCTGGTCCCGTAGTTTTTCCCCCTCCTTCCCACCTACCTCTGCCTGGTCAGCTGGTCCCTGACCTCCTTCCTTTTCTCCCCCTACCTCTGCATGTGTCAGCTGGGTCCTTTTCTCCCCCACCTCTGCCTGTGACAGCGTGGTTGAGTTTCTCCCCCTCCTTCCTTTTCTCCCCCTACCTCTGCCTGTGTCAGCTGGTCCCGTAGTTTCTCCCCTCCTTCCTTTTCTCCCCCTACCTCTGCCTGTGTCAGCTGGTCCCGTAGTTTCTCCCCTCCTTCCTTTTCTCCCCCTACCTCTGCCTGTGTCAGCTGGTCCCGGGCCTCACCAGCTGGCCACCATGGCCGTAAGCGTTTCTCCCCCTCCTTCCTTTTCTCTCCCCCTACCTCTGCCCGCCCAGGCTGTCCTGGGAGACCTCTGCCTGGAGAAAGAGAGGAGTTTCTCCCCCTCCTCTGCCCTGGTTTCTCCCCCTACCTCTGCCTGAGCTGGTCAGCTGGTCCAGAGTTTCTCCCCTCCTTCCTTTCTCCCCCTACCTCTGCCTGTGACAGCTGGAGAGAGAGAGTTTCTCCCCCTCCTTCCTTTTCTCCCCCTCTCTGCCTGTGAGCTGGTCCCGAGTTTCTCCCCCTCCTTCCTTTTCTCCCCCTACCTCTGCCTGAGTCAGCTGGTCCCGTAGTTTCTCCCCCTCCTTCCTTTTCTCCCCCTACCTCTGCCTGTGTCAGCTGGGGAGAGAGAGAGAGGCGAGCCTGTAAGCTGGGAGACCTCTGCCTGAGAGTTTCTCCCCCTCCTTCCTTTTCTCCCCCTAGGTCAGCTGGAGAGGCGAGACCTCTGCCTGTGGCTGAGACCTCTGCCTGTAAGCTGGCGAGTTTCTCCCCCGACCTCTGCCTGTCAGAGAGAGTTTCTCCCCTCCTTCCTTTCCCCCTAGCCGTCAGCTGGTCCCGTAGAGAGAGAGGCTGAGACGCGGGGTCCTCAGACAGCGAGAGGCGAGCTCTTGGCCCGGTCTGCGGGGAGAGAGAGAGGCAAGACGCTGGGAGAGCCAGAGAGGCAAGACGAGGCTGGGACGAGAGAAAGGCAAGACGAGGGGGAGAGAGAGAGGCAAGACGAGGGGAGAGAGAGAGAGGCAAGACGAGGGAGAGAGAGAGGCAAGACGAGGGGAGAGAGAGAGGAGAGACGAGGGAGAGAGAGAGAGGCAAGACGAGGGAGAGAGAGGCAAGACGAGGAGAGAGAGGCAAGACGAGGGAGAGAGAGAGGCAAGACGAAGAGAGAGGCGAGACGAGGGAGAGAGAGAGGCGAGACGAGGGAGAGAGAGGCAAGAGGCAAGACGAGGGAGAGAGAGAGGCAAGACGAGGGAGAGAGAGAGGCAAGACGAGGGGAGAGAGAGGCAAGACGAGGGAGAGAGAGAGGCAAGACGAGGAGAGAGAGAGAAGAGACGAGGGAGAGAGAGAGAAGAGACAAGGGAGAGGAGAGACAAGGGAGAGAGAGAGGTGAGATGAGAGAGAGGAGAGACGAGGGAGGGAGAGAGAGAGAGAGAGAGAGACGAGGGAGAGAGGAGTGTTAGTGAGAGAGGGGGAATGAAAGAGGAAGATATAAGGTCGTCAGAACCAAATCTTCAAATGATTGTAGGGGCAGAAGCGTTCAAATCTCTAAAGGAAACAGGAAGATAAGCCTCCATCCCTCTCATGTTGAGCGGAGCGAGAGAGAGAGGGAGGACCAGAGAAGTTATAGTAAGAGCAGGGAAAAATACAAAATATGTGTCTCTTACCTTTAGCAGCCATGTTAGCACAGAGTCTCTGTAAGGGACAAATTTGGTCTTGTTTTTCCCACATCCCTGTTCTGCCAGAGCAGATATGACCAGGCCTAGAGTAGTCAGAGACCTGCAGAGACACACAACAACCCACTATCATAACAGGCAGCATATTTACTAAGTGAAAAGTGTTCATCTTTGTTAAAAAGGGGAACTAGAACACTTGGTGCTGTGTGTGTGTGTTGTGGACTCATTTAGGATGTATGAATGGGTGCGTTATCAAAGTGATTGGTAACATACTTGTTGATGTTGCTGCCCTCCTTCATCCTCTCTCCAGTAGCTCCAGTCTTAGCTGCTCTCTCACTGCCAGCCAGGTCTACCAGACTCAGCTTACTCACCTTCTCACCACTCGTCTACAGAGAGAGAGATACGAGGAAGGGGAAAGCGGATAGAAAGTCATCTAGGTAGATTAGATTTTTGATAACATCCTTCATTTTAAACTGTTAAAATGACTCCAATCCTGCACACTGCATAAACCTCCGGAATGCAAACAAATGCAAATGTTTCAGTCAAAGATTTCCCATCTCATCCCAGTCATTTTCATGCAGGATACAACCATCATGTCTCCCTGCTCTAACATAAAGGTCCAGGAAGGATGAGATATATATATATATATATATATATATATATATTTCTATGAAAGGATTCATTAACCAGGTATTCCTATGGAGAACAGACGCCAAAAGCCACACACAGCGAGGCAGAGACAGACAGAGATAGAGAGCGAGAACGAGAGATCGAGGAGAGAGAGAAAGAGGAGAGAGAAAGAGCGCAAGCGATTAAGAGATAAAAAGAGCAAGAAAGAGCACGTACGAGAGTGAGGAGAGAGAGTGAGAAAGAGAGAGTGAGAAAGAGAGAGTGAGGAGAGAGAGTGAGGAGAGAGAGTGAGAAAGAGAGAGTGAGAAAGAGAGAGTGAGGAGAGAGAGTGAGGAGAGAGAGTGAGGAGAGAGAGTGAGGAGAGAGAGAGAGAGAGGAGAGAGAGTGAGAAAGAGAGAGTGAGGAGAGAGAGTGAGAAAGAGAGAGTGAGAAAGAGAGAGTGAGAGAGAGAGAGAGAGGAGAGAGAGAGTGAGAGAGAGAGTGAGGAGAGAGAGTGAGGAGAGAGAGTGAGAAAGAGAGAGTGAGGAGAGAGAGTGAGGAGAGAGAGTGAGAAAGAGAGAGTGAGGAGAGAGAGTGAGAAAGAGAGAGTGAGGAGAGAGAGTGAGGAGAGAGAGTGAGAAAGAGAGAGTGAGAAAGAGAGAGTGAGGAGAGAGAGTGAGAAAGAGAGAGTGAGGAGAGAGAGTGAGGAGAGAGTGAGGAGAGAGAGTGAGAAAGAGAGAGTGAGAAAGAGAGAGTGAGAAAGAGAGAGTGAGAAAGAGAGAGTGAGAAAGAGAGAGTGAGGAGAGAGAGTGAGGAGAGAGAGTGAGGAGAGAGAGAGAGAGTGAGGAGAGAGTGAGAAAGAGAGAGTGAGAAAGAGAGTGAGGAGAGAGAGTGAGAGAGAGAGTGAGGAGAGAGTGAGAAAGAGAGAGTGAGAAAGAGAGAGTGAGAAAGAGAGAGTGAGAAAGAGAGAGTGAGAAAGAGAGAGTGAGAAAGAGAGAGTGAGAAAGAGAGAGTGAGAAAGAGAGAGTGAGAAAGAGAGAGTGAGAAAGAGAGAGTGAGAAAGAGAGAGTGAGAAAGAGAGAGTGAGAAAGAGAGAGTGAGAAAGAGAGAGTGAGAAAGAGAGAGTGAGGAAAGAGAGAGTGAGAAAGAGAGAGTGAGGAGAGAGAGTGAGAAAGAGAGAGTGAGAAAGAGAGAGTGAGGAAAGAGAGTGAGAAAGAGAGAGTGAGGAGAGAGAGTGAGGAGAGAGTGAGGAGAGAGTGAGAAAGAGAGAGAGGAGAGAGAGTGAGGAGAGAGAGTGAGGAGAGAGAGTGAGAAAGAGAGAGTGAGAAAGAGAGAGTGAGAAAGAGAGAGTGAGAAAGAGAGAGGAGGAGAGAGAGAGAGAGAGAGTGAGGAGAGAGAGTGAGAAAGAGAGAGAGAAAGAGAGTGAGAAAGAGAGAGTGAGAAAGAGAGAGTGAGGAGAGAGAGTGAGAAAGAGAGAGTGAGAAAGAGAGAGTGAGAAAGAGAGAGTGAGAAAGAGAGAGTGAGAAAGAGAGAGTGAGGAGAGAGAGTGAGGAGAGAGAGTGAGGAGAGAGAGAGTGAGAAAGAGAGAGTGAGGAGAGAGAGTGAGAAAGAGAGAGTGAGAAAGAGAGAGTGAGGAGAGAGAGGAGGAGAGAGAGTGAGAAAGAGAGAGTGAGGGAGAGAGAGTGAGGAGAGAGAGTGAGGAGAGAGAGTGAGAAAGAGAGTGAGAAAGAGAGAGTGAGGAGAGAGTGAGGAGAGAGAGTGAGGAGAGAGAGTGAGGAGAGAGAGTGAGAAAGAGTGAGAAAGAGAGAGTGAGGAGAGAGAGTGAGGAGAGAGAGTGAGGAGAGAGAGTGAGAAAGAGAGAGTGAGGAGAGAGGAGAAAGAGAGAGAGAGAGAGAGAGAGTGAGAAAGAGAGAGTGAGGAGAGAGAGTGAGAAAGAGAGAGTGAGAGAGAGAGTGAGAAAGAGAGAGTGAGAAAGAGAGAGTGAGAAAGAGAGAGTGAGAAAGAGAGAGTGAGAAAGAGAGAGTGAGAAAGAGAGAGTGAGAAAGAGAGAGTGAGAAAGAGAGAGTGAGAAAGAGAGAGTGAGAAAGAGAGAGTGAGAAAGAGAGAGTGAGAAAGAGAGAGTGAGAAAGAGAGAGTGAGGAGAGAGTGAGAGAGTGAGGAGAGAGAGTGAGAAAGAGAGAGTGAGAAAGAGAGAGTGAGAAAGAGAGAGTGAGAAAGAGAGAGTGAGGAGAGAGTGAGGAGAGAGAGAGAAAGAGAGAGTGAGAAAGAGAGAGTGAGAAAGAGAGAGTGAGAAAGAGAGAGTGAGAAAGAGAGAGTGAGAAAGAGAGAGTGAGAAAGAGAGAGTGAGAAAGAGAGAGTGAGAAAGAGAGAGTGAGAAAGAGAGTGAGAAAGAGAGAGGAGGAGAGAGAGTGAGGAGAGAGAGTGAGAGAGAGTGAGAAAGAGAGAGTGAGGAGAGAGAGTGAGGAGAGAGAGTGAGAAAGAGAGAGTGAGAAAGAGAGAGTGAGAGAGAGAGTGAGAAAGAGAGAGTGAGAGAGAGAGAGTGAGGAGAGAGAGAGGAGAGAGAGTGAGAGAGAGAGAGTGAGAGAGAGTGAGGAGAGAGAGTGAGAGAGAGAGTGAGAAAGAGAGAGAGAAGAGAAGAGTGAGAAAGAGAGAGTGAGGAGAGAGAGTGAGGAGAGAGAGTGAGAAAGAGAGAGTGAGAAAGAGAGAGTGAGAGAGAGAGTGAGAAAGAGAGAGTGAGAAAGAGAGAGTGAGAGGAGAGAGTGAGAAAGAGAGAGTGAGAGGAGAGAGAGTGAGAAAGAGAGAGTGAGAAAGAGAGAGTGAGAAAGAGAGAGTGAGAAAGAGAGAGTGAGAAAGAGAGAGTGAGAAAGAGAGAGTGAGAAAGAGAGAGTGAGAAAGAGAGAGTGAGAAAGAGAGAGTGAGAAAGAGAGAGTGAGAAAGAGAGAGTGAGAAAGAGAGAGTGAGAAAGAGAGAGTGAGGAAAGAGAGAGTGAGAAAGAGAGAGAGTGAGAAAGAGAGAGTGAGAAAGAGAGAGTGAGAAAGAGAGAGTGAGGAGAGAGAGAGAGAAAGAGAGAGAGAGAGAGTGAGAAAGAGAGAGTGAGGAGAGAGAGTGAGGAGAGAGAGTGAGAAAGAGAGAGTGAGGAGAGAGAGTGAGAGAGAGAGTGAGGAGAGAGAGTGAGAAAGAGAGAGTGAGAAAGAGAGAGTGAGAAAGAGAGAGTGAGAAAGAGAGAGTGAGGAGAGAGAGTGAGGAGAGAGTGAGGAGAGAGAGTGAGAAAGAGAGAGTGAGAAAGAGAGTGAGAAAGAGAGAGTGAGAAAGAGAGAGTGAGAGAGAGAGTGAGAAAGAGAGAGTGAGAAAGAGAGAGTGAGAAAGAGAGAGTGAGAAAGAGAGAGTGAGAAAGAGAGAGTGAGAAAGAGAGAGTGAGAAAGAGAGAGGAGAGAGAGAGTGAGAAAGAGAGAGTGAGAGAGAGAGTGAGAAAGAGAGAGTGAGAAAGAGAGAGAGAAAGGAGAGAGTGAGGAGAGAGAGTGAGAAAGAGAGAGTGAGGAGAGAGAGTGAGGAGAGAGAGTGAGGAGAGAGAGTGAGGAGAGAGAGTGAGAAAGAGAGAGTGAGGAGAGAGAGTGAGGAGAGAGAGTGAGGAGAGAGAGTGAGAAAGAGTGAGCGTGCGACAGCGTGTGAGAGAAAGCGAGCTGGAGAGAGAGGCTGGCTGGAGTAACAAGAGAGGGGCTGGAGTAACAATCTCCCATTGTTCTCTGTGATTTACAATGTTAGCTGCAGGGGTGGAGCTTAACTCTCTGTATATTTGTGTGTTTGTGTGTGTGTGTGTGTGTGTGTGTGTGTGTGTGTACACACACGTAATGGGGTCCTTATCTTTAAAAAAAACAATTTTTTTGCCCTTTTTCTCCCCAATTTCGTGGTATCCAATTGTTGTAGTAGCTACTATCTTGTCTCATCGCTACAACTCCTGTATGGGCTCGGGAGAGACGAAGGTTGAAAGTCATACGTCCTTCGATACACAACCCAACCAGCCGCACTGCTTCTTAACACAGCGCCATCCAACCCGGAAGCCAGCCGCACCAATGTGTCGGAGGAAACACTGTGTACCTGTACCTGGCAACCTTGGCTAGCGCACACTGCGCCCGGCCCATCACAGGAGTCGCTGGTGCGCGATGAGACAAGGACATCCCTACCGACCAAGCCCTCCCTAACCCGGACAACGGACCTCCCGGTCGCAGCCGGTTACGACAGAGCCTGGGCGCGAACCCAGGGACTCTGATGGCACAGCTGGCGCTGCAGTACAGCGCCCTTAACCACTGCGCCACCCGGGAGGCCCGGGGTCCTTATCTTAAATAAGGTGTGTGCATTAAGGACTGGAGCTTGACTGGGAGACGGAGAGATAATGGAGATAAGAGAGTAGGGGAGGTAGGGACGAGAGAGAGAGTCGGGAGGTAGGGACGAGAGAGAGAGTCGGGAGGTAGGGACGAGAGGAAGGAGAGTAGGGGAGGTAGGGACGAGAGGAAAGAGAGTAGGGGAGGTAGGAACGAGAGGAAAGAGTAGGGGAGGTAGGGACGAGAGGAAAGAGAGTAGAGGTGGTAGGGACGAGAGTTGGGGAAGTAGGGGAGGTAGGGGGACGAGAGAGAGAGAGAGAGTAGGGGAGGTAGGGACGAGAGAGAGTAGGTGAGAGAGTAGGAGAGAGAGAGAGAGAGAGAGAGAGAGAAGGGGAGGCAGGGATGAGATAGAGAGAGTAGGGGAGGTAGGGACGGGATGAGAGAGTAGGGAGGTAGGGACGAGAGAGAGAGAGAGAGAGAGAGAGTAGGGGGGTAGGGACGGGATGAGAGAGTAGGGGAGGTGGGGAGGGATGAGAGAAAAGAGAGATCGTGTAAGAGAGGAAGAACAGAGAAAATGCATGAATGCAGTAGTAGAAGGAAAGAATGTACGCATGAGAATTTACGCTAAATATATCGAAAGAGAGAGAGAGAGACAGAGAGAGAGAGAGAGAGACAGAGAGAGATGGGGTGAGTGAATGATTTGAGCAAGAAAATATAGAAAGATGGGGGTGGGGGTAGAGAGACAAAGGGCAGCGGGGGGTGTGTGCATTATGTTTGGAGTCGTGTGTGTGTGCGTGTGTGTGTGTGTGTGTGTGTTACGTCCGGCGTCGGGCTGAGTGGGAATAGAGCAGGCAGAGATTACAGTGAGTTGTGAAAACAAAGCCTGCCCTTGTCCCCAGAGAGAGCGAGAGGAGGGAGAGAGAGAAGAGAAGAGGAGAAAGAGGGAGAAGAGAGGAGAGAGAGAGCGAGAGAGAGGAGAGAGAGAAGAGCAAGAGAGAAGAGAGGAGATGAGAGAGAGAAGAGAGGAGAGAGAGGGAGAAGAGAGGAGAGGAGAGAGAGGGAGAAGAGAGGAGAGAGAGAAGAGCAAGAGAGAAGAGAGGAGATGAGAGAGAGAAGAGCAAGAGAGAAGAGAGCAGATAAGAGAAGAGAGGAGAGGAGAGAGAGGGAGAAGAGAGGAGAGGAGAGAGAGGGAGAAGAGAGGAGAGAGAGAAGAGCGAGAGAGAAGAGAGCAGATAAGAGAAGAGAGGAGAGGAGAGAGAGGGAGAAGAGAGGAGAGAGAGAAGAGCGAGAGAGAGGAGAGAGAGAAGAGCAAGAGAGAAGAGAGGAGATGAGAGAGAGAGGAGAAAAAGCATGAAACAGGGTGGACCTGAGTCAAAAATGATCTGACGTATTTGGCTGATACCTCATTAAATGTGGAATATCAGTATATTTTAAAGTCTTAGATCATCTAGTTGAGTAACAATCTTGCAGGATTTTCTCTAGTATTTGCCTACGGTTTAGTTAATGAGTCGTTGCAACTTTATCCCCCTTTTCTAAAGATGCTAAACTTCCTTCTCTCTCACCATGGCACTTCCAAAGCAACATCTCAGAGACATTCAGATTACTCTCTGTCAACAGGCCCCGGTGAATTTGCATAGGACTGAGTTTCCATGGAGATTAGTAAAGGGAGGATAAAGCCAAGTGAACCTCAGCAGAAATAGGAGGCCCAAAGACGCTCTTGCTCTTTATCTCACTATGTGTGTGTGTGTGTGTGTGTGTGTGTGTGTGTGTGTGTGCACACTGAGGCGGACAGCCTTTATTTGTGCATCAGTTTAAATGATCAGACTCAGACTATATTTAACTCCGTTTCCATTCCACCACAGGTGCACCTGGGGCTGCATTCAGCAACACAACAAGGTATCAAACTGTTACAGCCTCCGAAAGGGAGGCTCAGTCAACAATGTGCAACACTTTAGATCAGGGATGGGCAACTTTGATGGGGGGGTGGGTGCCACAACAAAACTAAAAGCTACCGACATCCATACCACACATGCAGTCAGAGCTGGCCCTAGGGTTTTGGGGGCCTTAAGCACCACCCACAAGATCATTTTTAAAGTTAATTTCCTGCAATTGTAAACATTTTGCCATGGGGTGTAGAGAAAATGTATCCGTTTTAAAGCAAGTTTGTTGCAATTCCACACATATGGGGTCAGAGAGCAATGTTTGCAGTTTGTTTTTAATGCTTTTGACTAACAAAATAAAATGGGGGCCATCCGGTCAATAATTCAACCATGATTACTAAACTCAGGAAAAAAATAAATATCCTCACACTGTCAAATGCATTTATTTTCAGCAAACTTAACATGTGTAAATATTTGCAGGAACATAACAAGATTCAACAACTGAGACATAAACTGAACAAGTTCCACAGACATGTGACTAACAGAAATTGAATAATGTGTCACTGAACAAAGGGGGGGTCAAAAACAAAAGTAACAGTCAGTATCTGGTGTGGCCACCAGCTGCATGAAGTACTGCAGTGCATCTCCTCCTCATGGACTGCACCAGATATGCCAGTTCTTTCTGTGAGATGTTACCCCACTCTTCCACCAAAGAACCTGCAAGTTCTGGACATTTCTGTGAGGAATGGCCCTAACCCTCACCCTCCGATCCAACAGGTCCCAGACGTGCTCAATGGGATTTAGAAACGGGCTCTTCACTGGCCATGGCAGAACACTGACATTCCTGTCTTGCAGGAAATCACACACAGAACGAGCAGTATGGATGGTGGCATTGTCATGCTGGAGGGTCATGTCAGGATGAGCCTGCAGGAAGGGTACCACATGAGGGAGGAGGATGTCTTCCCTGTAACACACAGCACTGAGATTGCCTGCAATGACAACAAGCTCGGTCCTATGATGCTGTGACACACCGCCCCAGACCATGACGGACCCTCCACCTCCAAATCGATCCCGCTCCAGAGTACAGGCCTCGGTGTAACGCTCATTCCTTTGACGACAAACGCGAATCCAACCATCACCCCTGGGGGTTTGTGCCCATAGGCGATGTTGTTGCCGGTGATATCTGGTGAGGACCTGCCTTACAACAGGCCTACAAGGCCGCAGTCCAGCCTCTCTCGGCCTATTGCGGATAGTCTGAGCACTGATGGAGGGATTGTTTGTTCCTGGTGTAACTCGGGCAGCTGTTGTTGCCATCCTGTACTTGTCCCGCAGGTGTGATGTTCGGATGTACCGATCCTGTGCAGGTGTTACACGTGGTCTGCCACTGCGAGGACGATCAGCTGTCCGTCCTGTAGCACTGTCTTAGGCATCTCACAGTACAGACATTGCAATTTATTGCCCTGACCACATCTGCAGTCTTCATGCACGTTCACGCAGATGAGCAGGGACCCTGGGCATCTTTCTTTTGGTGTTTTTTAGAGTCAGTAGAAAGGCCTGCCGTCTGTAAGCTGTTAGTGTCTTAACGACCGTTCCACAGGTGCATGTTCATTAATTGTTTGTGGTTCATTGAACCAGCATGGGAAACAGTGTTTAAACCCTTTACAATGAAGATCTGTGAAGTTATTTGGATTTTTACTAATTATCTTTGAATGACAGGGTCCTGAAAAGGACTAAATAAACTTCAGTTAGTGCTAAATACGGCTGCTAGAATCCTGACTAGAACCAAAAAATCTGATATTACTCCAGTGCTAGCCTCCGTACACTGGCTTCCTGTCAAGGCAAGGGCTGATTTCAAGGTTTTACTGCTAACCTACAAAGCATTACATGGGCTTGCTCCTACCTATCTCTCTGATTTGGTCCTGCCGTACATACCTACACGTACGCTACGGTCACAAGACGCAGGCCTCCTAATTGTCCCTAGAATTTCTAAGCAAACAGCTGGAGGCAGGGCTTTCTCCTATAGAGCTCCATTTGAATGAAATGGTCTGCCTACCCATGTGAGAGACGCAAACTCGGTCTCAACCTTTAAGTCTTTACTGAAGACTCATCTCTTCAGTGGGTCATATGATTGAGTGTAGTCTCAGGAGTGGGAAGGTGAACGGAAAGGCTTCACCGCCCTTGCTGTCTCTGCCTGTTCCCCTCTTTCCACTGGGATTCTCTGCCCTAACCCTATTACAGGGGCTGAGTCACTGGTTACTGGGGTACAGTCCCTGGGAGGGGTGCGTCACTTGAGTGGGTTGAGTCACTGATGTGATCTTTGCTGGGCAGATACTCGGCCTTGTCTCAGGATGGTAAGTTGGTGGTTGAAGATATCCCTCTAGTGGTGTGGGGGCTGTGCTTTGGCAAAGTGAGTGGGGTTATATCCTTCCTGTTTGGCCCTGTCCGGGGGTGTCCTCGGATGGGGCCACAGTGTCTCCTGACCCCTCCTGTCTCAGGACTACATGACATGATGACTCCTTGCTTTCCCCAGTCCACCTAGCCGTGCTGCTGCTCCAGTTTCAACTGTTCTGCCTTATTATTATTGGACCATGCTGGTCATTTATGAACATTTGAACATCTTGGCCATGTTCTGTTATAATCTCCACCCGGCACAGCCAGAAGAGGACTGGCCACCCCACATAGCCTGGTTCCTCTCTAGGTTTCTTCCTAGGTTTTGGCCTTTCTAGGGAGTTTTTCCTAGCCACCGTGCTTCTACACATGCATTGCTTGCTGTTTGGGGTTTTAGGCTGGGTTTCTGTACAGCACTTTGAGATATCAGTTGATGTAAGAAGGGCTATATAAATACATTTGACTTGATTTGAAAAGGGGACATTTCTTTTTATGCTGAGTTTACAAGTTCAGACAGACAGACATATAAAAAATGCTAATTGACCGACATGAGAGAAAAACTGGTGTGATGCAAAACCAAATTTCAAAATTGCACATTCTACTATTCTAACTCTCAAATGTAAGTTGAGACACGGCTGAGTTTTTGGGGGTAAATGATCTGCGGGCCTACAGCGGGCCTACAGCGGGCCTACAGCTGCCCATCCCCGCTTTAGATTAACTGCCTGCGATACATTTGTTAGGAAGAGTGTTCACAAACATTCTGAAATGTGTTTAATTTTTTTGAAATACCAATGTGGATAATAACATATGACTGTCCTTATGGGGATAATAGAGGTTCACTTGTCTGTTCCAGCCTTAATTGAGTCTTATTTGACCTAAACTAGAATCAACTGTTCCAGCCATTTTTTTCCCGAACTAGAATCAACTGTTCCACTCCTGCATTATTTACCCTGTGTGCTACCGATATTATGCAGGGAGACCAGGGTTGGGTGATCAGGTAACACACGCACAGACACAAGCTCGCAACACACACACAAACATACAGCCCCAGGGTTGGATAACCAACCAGGTGTGGATAAAACAGGAGCAGGCTAACACAGCAGATCAGCTGACATCAAGACAGACAGAGAGAGCACTTCATTACTTATTTACAGGTTTCCTGGAAGCTGACATCACTAGCTAGTTCCTGAACAGTAGAAACTCGGGCTCAGTGACAGGGCAGACAGTCTCTCTGGGACACTACTACCCTCAGTGACAGGGCAGACAGTCTCTCTGGGACTCTACTACCCTCAGTGACAGGGCAGACAGTCTCTCTGGGACTCTACTACCCTCAGTGACAGGGCAGCCAGTCTCTCTGGGACTCTACTACCCTCAGTGAGAGGACATATAGTCTCTCTGGGACTCTACTACCCTCAGTGACTGGGCAGACAATCTCTCTGGGACTCTACTACCCTCAGTGACCCGGTTCAACAGTGCTTTAGAACTAGAGGGAAACAGAGTGATATGACGAAGATGCAGTAGTCACAAAACATTACAGCAGTCAACTAAGATGTTACGGGGGAGAGGTTGGATTGACCGTTGCGTAACAATCAGTTGGAGTGTGTGTGTCCATGAGTGTGTGTGTTTGTCTTACCCCAGACTGCAGGTCTTTGAGTGTGTGTGTGAGGATGATGTTGAAGACAGCGTGAGATCTGCTACTCTCCTCGTTCATGTTGGTGGCAGCCACCGTACGAGACTTATTCCCCTCCGACATCAGAGACTCAATGTCCTAGAGAATAGATAGGAGAGAGGGAGGGATGGATGAGAGAGAGAGGGGACAAGGATGGAAGGCCGGGGGGAGGTAAGAATAAGAAGAACAGGGGACAGAAGGCAGGACATGGGGGGATGGAGATAAGGTTGGAGGGAAGAAGAGAGAGGGGAAGGAAGATAGAGAGAGATAAATAAATACTTTTCTCCAGAGAAAGCATTGTAACTTACCACCGATATGTGAACAGCTGTCAAAGTCATCAGCCATGGTAAGCCTTGAATCCAGGGAGTGTGAAGTGAGAGTGTGTGTGTGTGTGTGTGTGTGTGTGTGTGTGTGTGTGCAGTCAGCCTTCAAGTCAGTGTGTTGATTAAATAAGTGTGTGTGTGTGTGTGGTTAACTCAGTTGTGAATGGTTTTCTTTTTGACATGGCTCATCTAACAGAGCTCTCAGCTACCACACCCCTCTCTACGCTCTCCTCTATGCGCCAACCCAGAACATGAAGACTTCATACCGTTTATTTACCATCATATCAATTCTGTTGTTTATGAATCTAGAATCAAGGTCAAACCATCAGTAGCATGGTCATATCAGTAGTCATTCTACTAGTGATGATAGTGGTGTAGTGTACCTTGTAGTTGGCCACAGCCAGGCGTGACAAGCCGTCCACGTACGGCCCCAACACCTTGTGCTCCCTCACTCTAAGAGCCTGCCTGCTCCTGGGGGGGGAACACACATATCAATGTGGTTAACTACAAAAACAAACAGTCATCATGCTTCCATGTTCTATCAAAAAAATTATAAAAAATAATCTCAAATATTATTTTATTTGAGATGTATCCCACTACGCCAGGGTCGAAGTCAGCAGCCACTCAATTAGCCCACGTCAGTAAACATTGTTTTAGACTAGTTGTGTTCGAAAAGTGACTAGACTTCGAGGAAGAGAGGAAGCATGTTTAAACTGGGGCCACTGACAAATTATAGTATATTCCAACAAATAACTCAAACAAAACAAGTCCAAGAAGTGGTTAAAGGTCAATATTCAGGGTCATACGTACCCTTTGGGGTCGAGGAGGTCGCGGACCTTCTCATTGTATATCTCCATATAGGAGACCTCTATGGTGAAGCCTTCCCCCTCCCTCTGCTCCAGCAGGGTCCGGTCAAACAGAGAGCTGCAGAGCCGCGGGATCAGACCTGGAGAGTCCACAGAACCCATCATGGTGTACGACTTTCCCGAACCTGGAGGGACACACATGCAGCCAAGGGATGAGAGCAGCCGTTAGGAGACAACCAATGAACTTCAACCGGTTTTAAATTTGAAACTGTAAAGATCTGTTCCATGCCAACAATATGAGGCCAGTTAGTAGTATCATAACATACCTGTCTGTCCGTAGGCGAAGATGCAGGCGTTGTAGCCCTGGAAGGCGTTGTGTAAAAGACTTTCCCCAAGGCACTGGAACACCACATCCTGACCTGGAGACAACCACCAGGCAACGTTACACAATACAATCATGTTAATTATACAATATTAAACCCTACAAAATGACTTGACTGATCCCCTTCGGGGTGATTTACAAATCATCTGGAGCACACTAACACAATTACAAGATAATGGACATGTTATGCATGTGTAAGTGTTAATTCATATAGGACCTTCAGACTGTATACATGAACAGTGTGAGAAACAGCATTAGGTACAATAGGCCCTAGTTGGGTTTTGGCCTACAGCACAAAGAGGTGGATGACTAGCAGGTCTGACAGGAATATTTGACATTTAAATTAAGCCAAACACCTAGAGATCCAATCCAAGCAAGTAAACAACAAAGACATTTCAGGTGGGATCCTTAGTCACTGTAGAGAAAAAAAACTTCTGAAAATACTCGAAAACCACCTGGACAGACCTATACCTGGGGTGCCTTCAACAGGACGCACCGTTTTGGAACATTGAGATAGAAATATGTTGCATAGAAAAAAATAGGCATCTGTAGGCTGTCATGTACAACAAGGAATAGTGTCGACTCTATTTGTGGCATTTCTACCTGCAACGTTCGATAACATTTGGCAACTGAATGTGGCCTACTAAATGTACAGGAGGAGGAAGAGCAGAGGGAAGGAAGTGAGGAAGAGGGGCTAAAGCAAGTGAAACAAAAACTGACCCGCAAACTTGTCCTTTTCCGACTCGTCCATGGACCAGAAACAGTAGTCATAGGCGAAGGTCTGAGGGGACAAGAACACAATAAAACAAAACAGTTTACAACACATTTATAACAGCTGTTTTCCAGAGGGCAAAACACATTTCAACGAAATGATCTGTTGAAATGACATTGTTATGACATTATTATGATGCTATTTCTAACAGTTTTTCCCCGTTGGGTGGTTCGTGTTGAGCACAGGCAGTGATAAACATGACATACAAATTAGCCTAACAGTTTTTGAACATGTCAATATACAGTCGTGGCCAAAAATTATGAGAATGACACAAATATAAATTTTCACAAAGTCTGCTGCCTCAGCTTGTATGATGGTAATTTGCATATACTCCAGAATGTTATGAAGAGTGATCAGATGAATTGCAATTAATTGCAAAGTCTCTCTGTGCCATGCAAATGAACTGAATCCCCAAAAAACATTTCCACTGCATTTCAGCCCTGACACAAAAGGACCAGCTGACATCATGTCAGTGATTCTCTCTAACACAGGTGTGAGTGTTGACGAGGACAAGGCTGGAGATTACTCTGTCATGCTGATTGAGTTCAAATAACAGACTGGAAGCTTAAAAAGGAGGGTGGTGCTTGGAATCATTGTTCTTCCTCTGTCAACCATGGTTACCTGCAAGGAAACACGTGCCGTCATCATTGCGTTGCACAAAAAGGGCTTCACTGGCAAGGATATTGCTGCCAGTAAGAGGAAAAACATCAGGGACAGACTGATATTCTGCAAAAGGTACAGGGATTGGACTGCTGAGAACTGGGGTAAAGTCATTTTCTCTGATGAATCCCCTTTCTGATTGTTTGGGGCATCTGGAAAAAAGCTTGTCCGGAGAAGACAAGGTGAGCGCTACCATCAGTCCTGTGGCATGCCAACAATAGAGCATCCTGAGACCATTCATGTGTGGGGTTGCTTCTCAGCCAAGGGAGTGGGCTCACCCACAATTTTGCCTAAAAACACAGCCATGGATAAAGAATGGTACCAACACATCCTCCCAGAGCAACTTCTCCCAACCATCCAGGAACTATTTGGTGACGAACAATGCCTTTTCCAGCATGATGGAGCACATGGCCATAAGGCGAAAGTGATAACTAAGTGGCTCTAGGAACAAAACGTCAATATTTTGGGTCCATGGCCAGGAAACTCCCCAGACCTTAATCCCATTGAGAACTTGTGGTCAATCGTCAAGAGGCGGGTGGACAAACAAAAACCCACACATTTTGACAAACTCCAAGCATTGATTATGCAAGAATCAGTCAGGATGTGGCCCAGAAGTTAATTGACAGCATGCCAGGGCGGATTACAGAGGTCTTGAAAAAGAGGGGTCAACACGGCAAATATTGACTCTTTGCATCAATTTCATGTAATTGTCAATAAAAGCCTTTGACACTTTTGAAATGCTTGTAATTATACTTCAGTATTCCATAGTAACATCTGACAAAAATATCTAAAGACACTGAAGCAGCAAACTTTGTGAAAATTATAATTTGTGTCATTCTCAAAACTTTTGGCCACAACTGTACAAGTACAATGATTGCTATATAATCACAGCTCCACAAAGTAGCTAGTGTGTCAACACAGAGACCATTAACAGCATTGACAACCAAGCATTAACACAAATCAGTAGTAATGTACTGGACAGGGCTTACCTTGGTCTGACTCCTGAGGAAGTTCACACAGGCGTTAGAGGTCAAAGGATGGTTACATGGGTAGAGAGAGAGAGAAGGATCATATCTCAGACACCAATGTAAACAAACACCGGTGGTGTAATCATTAGTTCACACCGTAGCAAATGGTTGCAAACAGGAAAACTCTTTGCAACAAAACCAAGAGTTTCTATTGGACATATTCAGGTAGGTCCCTCCCTGTTTAGTTCTGTTTGCTTCTGTCTGGTTCCTAGTGAATACACACCAGGACATTTTGATGTACTGTAGTGTACAACCAGACAGACAATCACACTGTAACAGTATTTTCTAAGATTGGTAAAAATAATTTAAAAGTCTGTCACTGCGTCATGGATACACATTGGTGAATGACAGATTAATATCCATCATTAAAAACTAAAGACCACAAGGTTGTTAGCCTGTCTGTCAATAACCATTTTATTTGAAGTAGGCTACACAGTTTATGAGCACAATATGGTCTATCAGACTGGTGAAAGAGATTACTATTATCAATCATGTGATCGGCACTTGATAACAAGGGAAGAAAATAAAGATTACAGGGCTGTCTCAATGACAGGCCTACAGATCATAAAATACACAGTATTCATACTGTCAGAGGTCTGCAAATCCACCATTCCTGATAAATGAGGAACAAAAAATAATAATAATCACATCTCCCAACTGAAACAGGATGCAGCATGGGTAATAGAGCTAACATGAATCAATATGCCTATTCATAAGAATGTAGGCTTGCTTCCACTCAAACTTCCTGCACTCTCCCTCTCTCTCAGTATTTGACACTCTTTCTCTCGCTTTCTAAAATGTTCAGTCCTGTGGGTGCCGAGGCCTGGAGATGATAAACCCTTGTTTACGACAATGTTTCAATGTTACTCAACCAGGGTGGGATATTAACTCATGCCATATGCGGGTACATTTTGTCGTCATTGACGGGTAAGAATGTCTATTTCACCAGCCACATTTGCAGGTGGTCACACAGAGCATTTGGCTACTAAAGTGTGACTTTGTCATCGTGTTTCTTGGCTATTTACATGATTTGTTCACATGCTAGGTTGTTTTTCAATGTTAGTTTGAGTTTGCTGCAAATCATCTGCATTTTGGTGATTGTTGGTGTAATTATGATGGGGGGCATGGGGAAGAGAGTAAAAGACAAACTCACAGAATGACAGAGGCAGAGTAGAACAGAGCAGCAAAATAAAGGATTTCTATCTTTCCCTTTCAAGACCATGCAATATGTACAGTTGAAGTTGGAAGTTTAAATACACTTTTTCCAACAATTGTTTACAGACAGATTATTTCAGTTATAATTCACTGTATCACAATTCCAGTGGGTCAGAAGTTTCCAGAAAATGATGTCATGTCTTTAGAAGCTTCTGTCAATTGGAAGTGTATCTGTGGATGTATTTCAAGGCCTACCTTCAAACTCAGTGCCTCTTTGCTTGACTTGGGAAAATCAAAATAAATCAGCCAAGACCTCAGAAAAAAAATTGTAGACCTCCACAAGTCTGGTTCATTCTTGGGAGCAATTTCCAAACGCCTGAAGGTACCACGTTCATCTGTACAAACAATAGTACGCAAGCATAAACATCATGGGACCACGCAGCCGTCATACCACTCAGGAAAGAGACGCGTTCTGTCTCCTACAGATGAATGTACTTTGCTGTGAAAAGTGCAAATCAATCCCAGAACAGCAGCAAAGGACCTTGTGAAGATGCTGGAGGAAACAGGTACAAAAAAATATATATCCACAATAAAACGAGTCCTAAATCGACATAACCTGAAAGGCCGCTCAGCAAGGAAGAAGCCATTGCTCCAAAACCGCCATAAAAAAAGCCAGACTACAGTTTGCAACTGCACATGGGGACAAAGATCGTACTTTTTGTAGAAATGTCCTCTGGTCTGATGAAACAAAATAGAACTGTTTGGCCATAATGACCATCGTTATGTTTGGAGGGAAAAGGGTGAGGCTTGCAAGCCAAAGAACACCATCCCAACCGTGAAGCACAGGGGTGGCAGCATCATGTTGTGGGGGTGCTTTGCTGCAGGAGGGACTGGTGCACTTCACAAAATAGATAGCTTCATGAGGAAGGAAAATTATGTGGATATATTGAAGCAACATCTCAAGACATCAGTCAGGAAGTTAAAGCTTGGTCGCAAATGGGACTTCCAAATGGACAATAACCCCAAACATACTTCCAAAGTTGTGGCAAAATGGCTTAAGGACAACAAAGTCAAGGTATTGGAGTGGCCATCACAAAGCCCTGAACTCAATCCTATAGAACATTTGTGGGCAGAACTGAAAAAGCATGTGCGAGCAAGGAGACCTACAAACCTGATTCAGTTACACCAGCTCTGTCAGGAAGAATGGGACAAATTTCACCCAACTTATTGTGGGAAGCTTGTGGAAGGCTACCTGAAACTGACCCAAGTTAAACAATTTAAAGACAATGCTACCAAATACTAATTGAATGTATGTAAACTCTGGGAATGTGTTAAAATAAATAAAAGCTGAAATAAATCAAATCACCATTCTACTATTATTCTGACATTTCACATTCTTAAAATAAAGTGGTGATCCTAACTGACCCAAGACAGGGAATTTTTACTAGGATTAAATGTCAGGAATTGCGAAAAACGGAGTTTAAATGTATTTGGCTAATGTGTACGTAACCTCCCGACTTCAACTGTATTTCGATACATGGGCTCCGATACAATACAGGAAGGATGTGTTTTAGTTTGAAACGATTCCGTGCGATTCGGTTTATTACAGAATGAATCGATACGATTCCCTTTCGATGCACTATTATTTGTAGCATAAACACATTCAATTTCCATTCTACTGCTGATGGAGTGTGTGATTGATGCATGTACTTGTGTGTGTGATGTATGTTCGTGTGTGTGTGATGCATGTACTTGTGTGTGTGATGTATATACAATGTAGGCACCTGATCCACCACTCCACTACCAAATGAGTCAGGGCAAACCACCACCCACTAATTAACTTGTCATATTAGCAGATTAAGTGTTTGAGCCATTAATGAGTCAATATCTATAGTTTACAAATTAGCTATGACATAGCCAATGAATATATAGCACAATTTTGTGCCATCTCAAAATCAAATTGTTTTGACTGTTTGGAAGTTATGGAGCGACCTCTCGCTACGGCCATGCAGGGTGCCTCGCAAAAGTGATTGTTGTCCTCGTTATGAAATTATCAACTTTATCCAGTTTATCTACAAAAGGCCAGATACACTGATTAAATCAAAACTATTGCTGATGGTGAAACTGAACAATAAAATATATTGTTAAGCCCCACTTAGCAGGTATAGCCAGATGAAAGTTGTGTCTCCAGTAGCTTACTTTTCTTCCAGTAAAAAACAAACAATGTTTCCAACAGCACATAGATAATAACCTAGCACGTAACATAGGTTGTCAATAAACTAATACAGCCTAATATCACATAAGACATTTTAGCAGTTGATTGCTGTAGTTGCCGTGCAGGTGTGCAAGATCAGGAACAGTCCTCTTCCTGCTGATGACCAGTGTGCGAAGCTGGACACAGCGCACTTTGACAAGGCTACTGATATTGCCCGGGTTTGTTCGGCATGCTAAAGGACTTATATCAATGACCGTCAACACAGTTATATGCAGTTCAACAATGAAGGAGATGACTCATCGTGTCATAAAAGATGAGGTCATTCGGAATGTAAAAATAATGTAATATGAGCTAAACTAATTTGGGAACCGGCAATTTGTAACATTAGAATTTAGGATTTTCTGACCGATGCATGTTACATTTGGATCGGTTTGAGGTTTGCGGACTGATGTATTCAGACCCCCTTCCCTTTGTGTACATTGTTACGTTACAGCCTTACTCTAAAATGTATTCAATTGTTTTCCCCCCCTCAATCTAACCACAATAACCCATAATGACAAAGTGAAAATGTACTTATATCAAATAAAAATACCTTATTTACATCAGTATTCAGACACTTTGCTATGAGACTCAAAATTGAGCTCAAATGCATCCTGTTTCCATTGATCATCATTGAGATGTTTCTACAACTTGATTGGAGTCCACCTGTGGTAAATACGATTGATTGGACATGATTTGGAAAGGCACACACCGGTCTATATAAAGGTCCCACAGTTGACAGTGCATGTCAGAGCAAAAACCATGAGGCCGAAGGAATTGTCCGTAGAGCTCCGAGACAGGATTGTATCGAGGCACAGATCTGGGGAAGGGTACCAAAACATTTCTGCCACATTGAAGGTCCCCAAGAACATGGTGGCCTCCATCTTTCTTAAATGGAAGAAGTTTGGAACCGCCAAGACTCATCCTGGAGCTGGCCGCCCGGCCAAACTGAGCACACAGGGGAGAAGGACCTTGGTCAGGGAGGTAACCAAGAACGCAAGTCACTCTGATAAAGCTCCAGAGTTACTCTGTGGAGATGGGAGAACCATCCAGAAGGACAACCATCTCTGCAGCACTCCACCAATCAGGCCTTCACGGTAGAGTGGCCAGACGGAAGCCACTCCTCAGTAAAAGGCACGACAGACTGCTTGGAGTTTGCCAAAAGAAACCTAAAGGACTCTCAGACCATGAGAAATAAGATTAAATCGGTCTGATGAAACCAAGATTGAACTCTCTCGTGCCAAGCGTCACATCTGGAGGAAACCTGGCACAATCCCTACAGTGAAGCATGATGGTGGCAGCATCATGTTATGGGGATGTTTTTCAGTGGCAGGGACTGGTCAGGATCGAGGGAAAGATGAACAGAGCAAAGTACAGAGAGATCCTTGATGAAAACCTGCACCAGAGCACTCAGGACCTCAGACTGGGTCAAAGGTTCACCTACCAACAGGACTACAAACCTTAAAACACAGCGAAGACAATGCAGTAGTGGCTTCGGGACAAGTCCCAAACTCAAGTCCCTTGAGTGGCCCAGCCAGAGCCCGGGCTTGAACCCAATCAAACATCTCTGGAGAGAACTGAAAACAGCTGTGCAGGGCCTCCCGGGTGGCGCAGTGGTCTAAGACTGTGCCACCAGAGATTCTGGGTTCGAGCTCAGGGTCTGTCGCAGCCGGAAGGCCCCGGGAGCGGCGCACAATTGGCCCAGCATCGTCCGGGTTAGGGAGGGTTTGGCCAGCAAGGATATCCTTGTCTTATCGCACACTAGTGACTCTTGTGGCGGGCCGGGCACAGGCCGGGCACAGTGCACAGTCCGGGTTGGATGGGCATTGTGTCAAGAAGCAGTGCGGCTTGGTTGGGTTATGTTTCGGAGGACGCATGGCTCTCGACCTTCGCCTCTCCCGAGTCCGTTCTGGAGTTGCAGCGATGAGACAAGACTACCAATTGGAAACCACGAAATCGAGGAGAAAAACAGGGTAAAAAATTATTTTTTTTCAATAAAAATAGCTGTGCAGCTATTGTGGTGCAGCTATGTGTGGTGTGCCAACCCTGACAGAGCTTGAGAGGACCTGCAGAGAATGGGAGAAACTGGCCAAATAAAGGTGTGCCAAGCTTGTAGCGTCCTACCCAAGAAGACTGAGGCTGTAATCACTGCCAAAGGTGCTTCAACAAAGTACTGAGGCAGGGTCTGAATACTTATGTAAATGTCATATTAACATTTTATTTGTATAAGTTCCCAAACATTTCTAAAAACCTGTTTTTGCTTTGTCATTATGGGGTCATTATGTATTGTATTAAGGCTGTAACAAAATGTGTAAAAAGTCAAGGAGGCTGAATCCTTCTGAATGCACTGCATCTTAAACATTTAAAAATCAGGGACCGGTGTATCAGTGAATCTTACACCACTAGCAAAATGCCTGAGTACTCCCTTATCTACCCCGTGGCTGGAAAGCTTTGAACAGCACTGCATGAACCCAATGACCAACAGTAATATTATACACTAACTCACAGGCCGTGAGAGAGAGAGACAATGAGACACTCAGTTTCTACAATGGATTCACAAAAATGCTGGGGATGCATTGTAGAAGAGACACGAAGTCAGTGCGTGTAAATGCGTATGTTCTTTAAAGGCCCCACACACTGATTGTCCATTAGTACAGGAGTCTGCTTTCTGCACATCATACTACAGACATTCACAATGACCACAAACACGTCAGTGGGTGCGGACCAGGCCTCCATGTCTCCGGCCCGGAAGCAGACAGAGCTGGGTGGTGGGCATAGCCAAATCAGGCATTTGTGACTGGAACCAGCATAGCCAATCAGGCTTTAATGATTGGAACCAGCATATCCAAATCAGCGCTCAGGTTCAAGCCCAGTGCAGCTATCGGACGATACGCGGACACACCCATTGTAGAAGGCAATTGGCAGAGGATACAATAGTTTAGCTTGCATGTTGGATAGAATCTGTCTGGCACATAGGCCATTATCAATAGGAGATAAGAACTCATCTCACAGACAGTTGTTTGATGCTAGGGGTGTGGCGGTAGCTGTAATAGGCTAGCCCAAGGCCTATAAAGGATTATTGGCGGATTAAACATGTGCTCACTTTTTACAGCCCTGCCTGCGACCTCAGGCCTATGTTGCCGACTGCTGAATCAGAAGGAAGGGTGTGAATGAGTGAGTGTGTGGGAGAGAGAGAGAGAGAGAGAGAGAGAGAGAGAGAGAGAGAGCGAGAGCGAGAGCAGATTGCTACATGTTCTCACACACACCCCAGCCAACTCCCTTCCTAAACAATGTAGCAACACTTACTTTGCCCTTGTCCTATCACTGACTGCTCCTCTAGCCCAAGGCACTGTTATTATCCGACCCTATCACAACACCATTACATGGCCAGAGACACATGGCCAGAGACGCATGGCCAGAGACACATGGCCAGAGACACATGGCCAGAGACACATGGCCAGAGACACTGCTCAGTCAGCAAGGTGGACCACCACAGTTATATGAATGGTTAAGTAGGGGAAACATTGAATTACTACTACTGTCAGATGGATTCTATGCAGAGACTTGATTTGAAAACCCTAGGGCTGACCACAAAAATGGCGCCAGAGAAGAAGGCAGACGTTTTACGTGTCCCCAATCGATTGTGTTTTTTGTTTGTTTATTTACATACATAATGTTGCTGCTACCGTCTCTTATGGCTGAAAATAACTTCTGGACATCAGGACTGTGATTACTCACCACAGACTGGCAGAATCCTTTGTTTCCTTTAAAACCTCTTAAGGAGGCTGCGAATTTTCGCAGCTTTTTGTTAAAAATCGCGCAACATTTCAGCTTCATGCTACTCATGCCAGGAATATAGTATATGCATATGATAAGTGTGTGTGTATAGAAAACACTCTGAAGTCTCTAAAACTGGTTAAATCGTGTCTGTGGCTATAACAGAACGTGTTTAGGAGTCAAAATCCTTCGAAAAACTGGTCACCAAAAACACAAAAATAATATCCATCCGCCAGTCAATGTATTGTCTAAGGCTGAAGAAAATACATGGCAATCCCCTGTAAACGCCTACAGCTTCCACACGATGTCGCCAATGCTGTCATTTAGGGGCGGCTTTATCCTTGGTTTGGTAACGTGACGCATTTCCTTTCTTTGGGCTCACCACAGGATGTTTTGAATGTGAAAACATGGACGATGATTTCAAGACTTGCTGCTATCGAATACAGATCGCCCAGTGATCAATTTAATAGATTATTAACGTTTATTAATACCTAAAGTTGGTTTAGAAAAGTAATTTGAAGTGATTTGTAAAAGTATATAGGCAACTTTTGTAATTTTAAAAAGTGACGTTGCGTCTTGTAAAGGGGCATTTTTCTGGATAAGACCGGTCTTCAGCAAATCACATTTTGGGTATACAATGACGGATTTAATCGGGAAAAAGACCCAATTGTGATGTTTATGTGACATATAGGAGTGCCAAGAAAGAAGCTTGTCAAAGGTAATGAATGTTTTATATTTTATTTCTTTGTTTTGGGTAGCGCCGGCTACCGCAAAATCTGTTGTTTTGTTGACGGTCTGGTATTCTGGGGGGTGTATGCTATCAGATATTAGCTTCTCATGCTTTCGCCGAAAAGCATTTTACAAATCTGACTTGGTGGCTAGATTCACAACGAGTGTAGCTTTAATTCAGTACCTTGTATGTGTGTTTTAATGAAAGTTTGAGTTTTATCAAAAACTTTCGGCGGCGCTCTAAAATATCCGCTGATTTGATCCCGCCACAGGAACATCCTCCCTAACAAGCTGACGAGCACGACGCGAACGATATACTGCTTTCTTGGGAACAGGCCCAGATCCCCGTGATTTGCGTGAAGAGGCGGCGGAGAAAAAAGGGGCCAGAGGGCAGAAATCGTAGGCGATCAAATAAACCCCCACTTCCTTCCATTCTGCTAGCAAACGTGCAATATTCGAAGAATAAAATTGATTGACAATGGAAGATTAAACTACCAATGAAACATTCAAAAGTGCAATATCTTATGCTTCATGGAGTCGTGGCTGAATGACGACACTATCAGCATACAGCTGGCTGGTTACATGCTGTACCGGCAGGATAGAACAGCGGCGTCTGGTAAGACAAGGGGCGGCGGACTATGTATTTTTGTAAGAGCTGGTGCACGATATCTAATGAAGTCTTGAGCTATTGCATCTCATGATAAGCTGTAGACCACACTATCTACCTAAAGAGTTTTCGTCTGTATTTTTCGTAGCTGTTTACATAGCACCACAGTCAGAGGCTGGCACTAAGACAGCATTGAATGAGCTGTATTCCGCCATAGGCAAACAAGAAAACGCTCACCCAGGTGGCGCGCCTAGTAGCAGGGAACTTTAATGCAGGGAAACTTAAAATCAGTTTTACCTCATTTCTATTCAGCATGTTAAATATGCAACCAGAGGGGAAAAAACCCTGGACCACCTTTACTCCACACACAGAAATGCATACAAAGCTCTATATCGCCTTCCATTTGGCAAATCTGACCATAATTATATCCTTCTGATTCCTGCGTACAAGCAAAAATTAAAGCAGGAAGCACCAGTGACTAGATCAATAAAAGTGTTCAGATGAAGCTGATGCTAAGCTACAGGACTATTTTGCTGGAACAGACTGGAATAAGTTCCAGGATTCCTCCGATGGCATTGAGGAGTACACCACATCAGTCATTGGCTTTATCAATAAGAGCATCAATGACGTCGTCCCCACAGTGACCATACGTACATACCCCAACCAGAAGCTATGGATTACAGGCAACATCCGCACTGAGCTAAAGGCTAGAGCTGCCGCATTCAAGGAGCGGGACGCTAACCTAGAAGCTTATAAGAAATCCCGCTATGACCTCCGGCGAGCCATCAAACAAGCATAGCATCCATACAGAACCAAGATCGAATCGTACTACACCGGCTCTGACGCTCGTCGGATGTGGCACGGCTTGCAAACCATTACAGACTACATAGGGAAGCACAGCCGAGAGCTGCCCAGTGACACAAGCCTACCAGATGAGTTACTTCTATGCTCGCTTTGAGGCAAATAACACTGAAACATGCATGAGAGCACCAGCTGTTCCTGAAGACTGATCATGCTCTCCGCAGCTGATGCAAGTAAGACCTTTAAAACAGGTCAACATTCACAAGGCCGCAAGGCCAGACGGATTACCAGGACGTGTACTGCAAGCATGCGCTGACCAACTGGCAAGTGTCTTCAATCTTTCCCTGTCCGAGGCTGTAATACCAACATGTTTTAAGCAGACCACCATAGTGCCTGTGCCCAAGAACACTAAGGCAGCATGCCTAAATGACTACCGACCCATCTGTAGCCATGAAAGGATGCTGGCCTTCTAGGCAGAGTTCCTCTGTCCAGTGTCTGTTCTTTTGCCCATCTTCATCTTTTATTGGCCAGTCTGAGATGTTACTTTTTCTTTGCAACTCTGCCTAGAAGGCCAGCATCCCGGAGTCGCCTCTTCACTGTTGATGTTGAGACTGGTGTTTGCAGGTACTATTTAATGAAGCTGCCAGTTGAGGACTTGTGAGGCGTCTGTTTCTAAAACAAGACACAAATGTACTTGTCCTCAGTTGTGCACCGAGGCCTCCCACTCCTCTTCCTATTCTGGTTAGAGACAGTTTGTACACAGCGTTGTACGAGATCTTCAGTTTCTTGGCACTTTCTCACATGGAATAGCCTTCATTTCTCAGAACAAGAATAGACTGAAGAGTTTCAGAAGTGCTTTGTTTCTGGCCATTTTGAGCCTGTAATCGAACCCACAAATGCTGATGCTCCAGATACTCTAAAGAAGGCCAGTTTTATTGCTTCTTAAATCAGGACAACAGTTTTCAGCTGTGCTAACATAGGAAAACATCTGTGCAGATTCCACCTGCCACTAGGCTGGGGTCCCAAATGGAATTAATGGAACCTTATTCCCTATTTAGGCCACTACTTTTGACCAGGGCCCATAGGGAACACTACATAGGAAAAAGTGTGCCATTTGGGACGCAGACCACAGTGTTGAGCTGACAAGTCCTGCCACGGACAGTGAGTTACCCCAGGCTTAGCTCTCTGACAGCCAGGGAGGGAGGGAAGGTGTGGGTGAAGGAAGGATGGTCGGTAGGGGAGTGGTAGTAATTGGCAGCTGCTTCCCAGTCCTTTTCCCACCAACCTCACCCCACAGCTTGCTCTCCTCATCCCCTGGCATTCCTATTCCCCACTGGGGCCTGGCTACAGCATGCTGTTTTAGCATCAGCAGACCGCTGTCTCAACCTGTCTGGGTAGTGAGAGTAAAAGACAGCTTAGAAGCATGCCCGCCAGGCACGCCGACTGCACCCATAAAACATGTGGGCCTTATGAATCATGATATGTGGGCTGGGGGAACAAAGTTGTCTGATACAGGCTGGAAACTCATTGTAAATAGTTATTCTGATCGCTCGCGTGCGTACCAGTGCAATATTGTGTGACTGTTTGTTCACTCCCATTGGCAGAGCGGTGACAACCAGGTAGGCGAGATATAAGCAAACAGCTCTAACTTCCCAGATCCTTTCCTAGAAGATTCCTGAAGGAAAGTGGCTTATAAATTGGACATTCAATCAAACTCAACACTAAAAACAGAGGATTGTGGAGTCAGAACAGAACCTACCATTCCCAGCCTGTAGAGTTAAATCTAGTGTCCTCTAGCCAGACAACTTCCCTCTATCTAGTGGGCTGTGCCTCAGACCTCAATTAGATTATTTGGTAGTTTGGGAGTTTATTGGCCAGGCTGTTAAGTTCAGTTCATGCCCCAATTAACCCAAACCCTGGAGTGGTCCCAGTGAAGACAAGCATTGACTAATGGAGGCAGGGAGAATCCTCTCCACTCTCCTGTGACGTGCTGCTTTGTTTACTATCATTCTGGGCAATAGATTTCTCCTGTCGCAGAGTCCCTGTAAAACTGTTTGGGAGCTTTTATCCTCAATTTGGGACGGAGCTCTGCTGTAACAGCAGCTGCTGCTCTGGCATTCCCCAACACACGTGTGCACACTCACTCACACGCACGGCTTATATAGGCCTGGCTACATACCACCGAGACAGTCTAGGGGAGGAAGAGATGGGAGTGGAATGTAACCATCTAGGTGGTGATAGTCCTGTTACTACATCTGTCCATCTAAACCATCAGAAGAGTCATGAATAACCTAATCCAATCCAAAAGGGCTACACTACCACCATACACCTCAACATTTTTTGGGGGGTGGCTGTCAAAAATACGTAATTTCTTCATTAGGCTTATTAGGATTAAATGCAGTAAATCTGAAGGGCTCTGGTCAACTGCAGCCAGACCCAAACTAGCACAGGCTAGTTCTAGTGGGAACTAACATCACATGTACAGTTTCTGCTAGCTCTAGTGTTCAGCAGCATCAAATCATCATTCTCATTCACAAGTGCTTTGTCAATCCTCCCTCCTTCAGCCCTCTACCTATTTTGTTACTCCATTTTTTCCCTTGCCTAGCATTTAGAGTGTTGGGCAAGTGACCGAAAGGTTGCTGGTTCGTATACCCGAACCAACATGAAAATCGGTCTATGTGCCCTTGAGCAAGGCACTTCATCCTAATTCACTCCAGGTGCACCGTACTACTACGTCTGACCCTGTAAAACACATTTCACTGCACCTATCTTGGTGTGTGTTACAATAACAATAAAACATATTGCACTTGCAGGCTCAATACACTGACTGAAAAAAACAATTAGAACACCTTCCTAATATTGAGATGAGAACCCCTCCCCCCTCAGAACAGCCTCAATTCGTTGGGGGCATAGACTCTACAAGGTGTCGAAAGCCTTCCACAGGGATGTTGGCCCATGTTGACTCCAATGCTTCCCACAGTTGTGTCAAGATGGCTGAATGTCCTTTGGGTGGTGGACCATTTTTGATACACATGGGAAACTGTTGAGCGTGAAAAACCCATCAGCGTTGTGGTTCTTGACACAAACCATACCCCGTTCAAAGGCACTTACATCTGTTGTCTTTCCCATTCACCCTCTGAATGGCACACAATCCAAGTCTCAATTGTCTTAATTATTATTTAACCCGTCTCCTCCCCTTCATCTACACCGATTGAAGTGGATTGAACAAGTGACATCAAGAAGGGATCATAGCTTTCACTTAGTCTGTCAAGGAAAGAGCATAGTTCTTAATGTTTTGTACACTCAGCCCACTCCTCTCTCCCCTGGTCATCCTCTCCTCTCCCATAACATCAGCCTCTAGCCCTTTCTTTTCCTCCATGATACCTGTCAAACAAGACAGGACGGAATCAGACTCATAAGATGAGCACTACAGGCAAAACCACCTGAAGGCATAGACGAGAGACACATTTTTAAACCTGCATATTTAGTTAATATTGCCTGCTAACATGAATTTCTTTTAACTAGCGAAATTGTGTCACTTCTCTTGCAACAGAGTCAGGGTATATGCAGCAGTTTGGGCCGCCTGGCTCATTGCGAACTGTGTGAAGAATATTTCTTCCTAACAAAGACAGCCAACTTCGCCAAACGGGGGATGATTTTAAAAAAGCGCATTTGCCAAAAAAGCACAATCGTTGCACGACTGTACCTAACCATAAACATCAATGCCTTTCTTAAAATCAATACACAGACGTATATATTTCTAAACCTGCATATTTAGCTAAAAGAAATCCAGGTTAGCAGGCAACATTAACCAGGTGAAATTGTGTCACTTCTCTTGCGTTCATTGCACGCAGAGTCAGGGTATATGCAACAGTTTGGGCCGCCTGGCTCGTTGCAAACTAATTTGCCAGAATTTTACATAATTATGACATAACATTGAAGGTTGTGCAATGTAACAGGAATATTTAGACTTATGGATGCCACCCGTTAGATAAAATACGGAACGGTTCCGTATTTCACTGAAAGAATAAACGTTTTGTTTTCGAGATGCTAGTTTCCGGATTCGACCATATTAATGACCTAAGGCTCGTATTTCTGTGTGTTATTATGTTATAATTAAGTATATGATTTGATAGAGCAGTCTGACTGAGCGATGGTAGGCAGCAGCAGGCTCGTAAGCATTCATTCAAACAGCACTTTCGTGCGTTTTGCCAGCAGCTCTTCGCAATGCTTCAAGCATTGTGCTGTTTATGACTTCAGGCCTATCAACTCCCGAGATTAGGCTGGTGTAACCGATGTGAAATGGCTAGCTAGTTAGCGGGGTGCACGCCAATAGCGTTTCAAACGTCACTTGCTCTGAAACTTGGAGTAGTTGTTCCACTTGCTCTGCATGGGTAACGCTGCTTCGAGGGTGGCTGTTGTCGATGTGTTCCTGGTTCGAGTCTAGGTAGGGGCGAGGAGAGGGACGGGAGCTATACTGTTACACTGGCGATACTAAAGTGCCTATAAGAACATCCTATAGTCAAAGGTTTATGAAATACAAATCGTATAGAGAGAAATAGTCCTATAATTCCTCTAATAACTACAACCTAAAACTTCTTACCTGGGAATATTGAAGACTCATGTTAAAAGGAACCACCAGGTTTCATATGTTCTCATATTCTGAGCAAGGAACTTAAACGTTAGCTTTCTTACATCGCACATATTGCACTTTTACTTTCTTCTCCAACACTTTGTTTTTGCATTATTTAAACCAAATTGAACATGTTTTATTATTTATTTGAGGCTAAATTGATTTTATTGATGTATTATATTAAGATAAAATAAGTGTTCATTCAGTATTGTTGTAATTGTCATTATTACAAATATTTATATATATACACACACAAATAAATAAATATATATAAATAAATAAATATATATATATATATATATATACACACAAATAAATAAATAAATAAATATATATATATATAACACTAAAATAACACATCCTAGATCTGAATGAATGAAATATTCTTATTAAATACTTTTTTCTTTACATAGTTGAATGTGCTGACAACAAAATCACACAAAAATTATCAATGGAAATCAAATGTATCAACCCATGGAGGTCTGGATTTGGAGTGACACTCAAAATGAAAGTGGAAAACCAGACTACAGGCTGATCCAACTTTGATGTAATGTCCTTAAAACAAGTCAAAATGAGGCTCAGTGGTGTGTGTGGCCTCCGCGTGCCTGTTTGACCTCCCTACAATGCCTGGACATGCTCCTGATGAGGTGGCGGATGGTCTCCTGAGGGATCTCCTCCTAGACCTGGACTAAAGCATCCACCAACTCCTGGACAGTCTGTGGTGCAACGTAGCGTTGGTGGATGGAGCGAGACATGATGTCCCAGATGTGCTCAATTGGATTCAGGTCTGGGGAACGGGCGGGCCAGTCCATAGCATCAATGCCTTCCTCTTGCAGGATCTGCTGACACACTCCAGCCACATGAGGTCTAGCATGTTCTTGCATTAGGAGGAACCCAGGGCCAACCGCACCAGCATATGGTCTCACAAGGGGTCTGAGGATCTCATCTCGGTACCTAATGGCAGTCAGGCTACCTCTGACGAGCACATAGAGGGCTGTGCGGCCCCCCCAAAGAAATGCCACCCCACACCATGACTGACCCACCGCCAAACCGGTCATGCTGGAGGATGTTGCAGGCAGCAGAACATTCTCCACGGCGTCTTCAGACTCTGTCACGTGCTCAGTGTGAACCTGCTTTCATCTGTGAAGAGCACAGGGCGCCAGTGGCGAATTTGCCAATATTGGTGTTCTCTGGCAAATGCCAAATGTCCTGCACAGTGTTGGGCTGTAAGCACAACCCACACCTGTGGACGTCAGGCCCTCATACCACCCTCATGGAGTCTGTTTCTGACCGTTTGAGCAGACACATGCACATTTGTGGCCTGCTGGAGGTCCTTTTGCAGGGCTCTGGCAGTGCTCCTCCTGCTCCTCCTTGCACAAAGGCGGAGGTAGCGGTCCTGCTGCTGGGTTGTTGCCCTCCTACGGCCTCCTCCACATCTCCTGATGTACTGGCCTGTCTCCTGGTAGCGCCTCCATGCTCTGGACACTACGCTGACAGACACAGCAAACCTTCTTGCCACAGCTCGCATTGATGTTCCATCCTGGATGAGCTGCACTACCTGAGCCACTTGTGTGGGTTGTAGACTCCGTCTCATGCTACCACTAGAGTGAAAGCACCGCCAGCATTCAAGTGACCAAAAGATCAGCCAGGAAGCATAGGAACTGAGAAGTGGTCTGTGGTTACCACCTGCAGAACCACTCCTTTATTGGGGGTGTCTTGCTAATTGTCTATAATTTCCACCTGTTGTCTATTCCATTTGCACAACAGCATGTGAAATTTATTGTCAATCAGTGTTGCTTCCTAAGTGGACAGTTTGATTTCACAGAAGTGTGATTGACTTGGAGTTACATTGTGTTGTTTAAATGTTCCCTTAATTTTTTTGAGCAGTGTACATATAAAAAATATATCTTTTAATTTTAAATCGACCTTTTTGGTCCTCCAATAATTGGCATTGGCATTGAAAAATCATAAATCGGTCGACCTCTACTTAACGCAAACGACAAAGAGATTGTTGACAATCGAAACACAAATATTTCACCAACTAATACATTTCACTTTGTGATATGGCCAACACAGACAGACAGACACACACCTGGTTCCCTTTATCCATGCACATTCTTTGAAAATGCCTCAGCTGAACTTCTTCAGCTCTTTAAAAACATCCAAAACAATGGCAGGTATCTGACACGGGACAATTTCATAGAGTTGTATGTTTTGTTTAACTTTGCAATCATTGGTTTTTGTTTTACATACATTTGAAAGTGAAAAATCTGAGTTTCAACATCACTTCATTATCGTGGAATTCATTTCACTGACACTAAGCTACATAGAACTGACATCACCCCAGTAAGTCATACTTTTGTGCCATTCTCCAATACAGAGAGTAGATAGGCTGTGTGATTTACCCTCTAGTTAGGACTAGGCCCATAAAGAGGCTTTGAACATGTCTCCTCTGTCTCCCATCACGATGCCTCTCTGTCTCTTCTATCCTTCCATCACGATGCCTCTCGGTCTCTTCTATCCTTCCATCACGATGCCTCTCGGTCTCTTCTATCCTTCCGTCACGATGCCTCTCGGTCTCTTCTATCCTTCCATCACGATGCCTCTCGGTCTATCCTTCCTCACGATCCTTCCCTCCCACGATGCCTATCCTCTGTCTCTTCTATCCTTCCATCACGATGCCTCTGTCTCTTCTATCCTTCCATCACGATGCCTCTGTCTCTTCTATCCTTCCATCACGATGCCTCTCGGTCTCTTCTATCCTTCCGTCACGATGCCTCTCGGTCTCTTCTATCCTCCCATCACGATGCCTGTCTCTTCTATCCTCCCATCACAATGCCTCTCTATCTCTTCTATCCTTCCATCACAATGCCTCTGTCCCTTCTATCCTTCCATCACGATGCCTCTCTGTCTCTTCTATCCTTCCATCACGATGCCTCTGTCTCTTCTATCCTTCCATCACGATGCCTCTCTGTCTCTTCTATCCTTCCATCACGATGCCTCTCTATCTCTTCTATCCTTCCATCACGATGCCTCTGTCCCTTCTATCCTTCCATCACGATGCCTCTCTGTCTCTTCTATCCTTCCATCACGATGCCTCTGTCTCTTCTATCCTTTCATCACGATGCCTCTCTGTCTCTTCTATCCTTCCATCACGATGCATCTCTGTCTCTTCTATCCTTCCATCATGATGCCTTTCGGTCTCTTCTATCCTTCCATCACGATGCCTCTGTCCCTTCTATCCTTCCATCACGATGCCTTTTGGTCTCTTCTATCCTTCCATCACGATGCCTCTCGGTCTCTTCTATCCTTCCATCACGATGCCTCTCGGTCTCTTCTATCCTTCCATCACGATGCCTCTCTGTCTCTTCTATCCTTCCATCACAATGCCTCTCGGTCTCTTCTATCCTTCCATCACGATGCCTCTCTGTCTCTTCTATCCTTCCACCGCCCCACTTCCTTTTATCTCTGGCTTTTCCCATCATACTCATCTCTCCCAGACCAGGAGCCGTGTCTCGTACACAAACACAGTGAGAGAAAATCCCACAGCCCAGCCCAGCCCATAATTTCCCCCAATTTCTTCCCAAGAACTTAGTGAACACTGTATAGTGCAGTGAGTCAGTTTAAACCCTGCAGCCCAACAGCACAGCTCAATCTAACCAACCCTCACCAACAGCACAGCTCAATCTAACCAACCCTCGCCAAACAACACAGCTCAATCTAATCAACCCTCGCCAACAGCACAGCTCAATCTAACCAACCCTCGCCAACAGCACAGCTCAATCTAACCAACCCTCACCAATGCATTGTTACTGGATGTCTTTCTTGACCAGTTTCACCATAAAGGAGAGGAGAACCCTCCCGCCCCCCAGCCATAACCCACTCAGAGGTTGATGGTTGCCACACTGACAGCTGTCACAGCGAATCAGGGTCCGGGATGCAGCACTGGGTTGGGGGGTGGATTTCAGATTCCAGAGGGCCGTGAGGGGCCCTGTCCAGCACCCCATCACCCAGTTACACATCACGCAACACGGCCCACCGGCCAATGAGAGGAGAGGGGGAGGCAGTGAGGAGTGCCCGCCCGCCAGCCTGTCTTCCCTCATTCGTTCTCTCTGTTACGATCGCAGTCACTTAAAAAAATAAGTTTCCGCGTGGATGCACGCTGGCCGCTCACTCCCCTCTCCTGTGACTGTGCATGCCATGGTCGTGGAAGGCATAGGGAGGGTGAGTATGGAGAGGGATAAGGTTCAGCCTGGGCTACAGCCTATTAGAGGTAAGGGTTAGGGAGGATGGGGTATGGGACACCCTCCCCTGTGCTCCTTACTGTACTATTGACCTAAATACAGGGATGTAAACTGGTGACCACTCCAATTTGCATACCGTCCCAACAGATCCACAGATGATGCAATCTCGATTGCACTCAACACTGCCCTTTCCCACCTGGACAAAAGGAACACCTACATGAGAATGCTGTTCATTGACTACAGCTCAGCGTTCAACACCATAGTGACCTCAAAGGCCGAGCACACCCCCATTCTCATCGACGGGGCTGTAGTGGAGCAGGTTGAGAGCTTCACGCTGCAACAAACTATCGTGGTCCATGAGACAGCTGCACCATCAAGAGCATAGAGCACTGGTTGCATCACCGGCTGGTATGGCAACTGCTCGGCAAGGCGCCACAGAGGGTTGTGCGTATGGCCCAGTACATCACTGGGGCCAAGCTTCCTGCCATCCAGGACCTCTATACCAGGCTGTGTCAGAGGAAGGCCCTAAAAATTGCCAAAGATTCCAGTCCCCCAAGTCATAGACTGTTCTCTCTGCTACCACACAGCAATCGATACCGGAGCGCCAAGTCTAGGTCCAAAAAGGCTTCTGAACAGCTTCTACCTCTAAGCCATAAGACTGGAGAACAGCTAATCAAATGGCTACACGGATTATTTGCATTAACCCTCCCCCCCTTTTTTTTTTACAATTATCTTTACATAGTCACTTTACCCCTACCAACATATTACCTTGACTAACCTGTACCCCCACACATTGACTCGGTAACGGTACCCCGTATATAGCCACATTACTGTTACTCTTATTTTTTTACTTTTGTTTATTTAGTGATAATTTTTCTTAAGACCGCATTGTTGGTTAAGGGCTTGTAAGTAAGCATTGAACTGTAAGGTCTACACCTGTTCGGCGCATGTGACAAATAAAATTTGATGGCCCAAAAAGGTGACAATTCTTTTGCTACGGTGTCACAATAGCAAATTTTTCTAACGATGTGATTGATACCAGGCCAAGTATCACGAGTAGCACTGTGATACCACAGGGTTTTTTGTTCAGTATAAATGCCTAATTATCATCATGGCGGTAAGGGGAAAACACACTAGACCTATATAAACCATCGTTAGCCTACTCTTCAGACAACTTTACACGCGCATCCTCTTCTTCCCCTCGCGCGCGCATCCTCTTCTTCCCCTCGCGCGCGCATCCTCTTCTTCCCCTCGACTTTCTCTTTTCTCTCCCTCCACCCACGCTCCCTCCTCTCCCCCCCCCGTCCGCTCTTCTTCTTCTCGCATGCGTCGTCTTCTTCCTTCTTCTTCTCCCCCCACGAGCGGCCTCTTCTTCGTGCCGCCCCTCCTCCTCCTCCTCCTCCTCTTCTCGCGTGCATCCTCCTCTTCTCCTTCTTCTTCTTCCCCGCGTGCGCTTCTTCTTCTTCCCCCTGCGTCGCCTTCTTCCCCGCGTGCGTCTTCTTCTTCATCCCCCCGCGTGCGTCTTCTTCATCATCCTCGTCTTCTTCTTCATCATCATCCCCCGCGTGCGTCTTCTTCATCATCCCCCGCGTGCGTCTTCTTCATCATCCCCCCGTGCGTCTCTTCTTCATCATCCCCCCCGCGTGCGTCCTCTTCTTCATCATCCCCCGCCGTCTTCTTCTTCATCATTCGTGCGTCTTCTTCTTCCCCCCCGCGTGCGTCTTCTTCTTCCCCCTGCGTGCGTCTTCTTCTTCATCATCCCCCGCGTGCGTCTTCTTCTTCATCATCCCCGCGTGCGTCTTCTTCATCATCATCCCCGCGTGCGTCTTCTTCTTCTTCATCATCCCCCGCGTGCGTCTTCTTCTTCATCATCATCCCCCGCGTGCGTCTTCTTCATCATCATCCCCCCGCGTGCGTCTTCTTCATCATCATCCCCCGCGTGCGTCTTCTTCATCACCCCCCGTGCGTCTTCTTCTTCCCCTCCTTCTTCGTGCGTCTTCTTCTTCTTCCCCCCGCGTGCGTCTTCTTCTTCCCCGCGTGCGTCTTCCTTCTTCTTCGTGCGTCTCCTTCTTCGTGCGTCTTCTTCTTCTTCTTCTTCTCCCCCCGCGTGCGTCGTCTTCTTCCCCCCGCGTCATCGTCTTCTTCCCCCCCGCGTGCGTCGTCTTCTTCTCCCCGCGTGCGTCTTCTTCTCCCCGCGTGCGTCTTCTTCTTCTCCCCGCGTGCGTCTTCTTCTTCTCCCCGCGTGAGTCTTCTTCTTCTCCCCGCGTGCGTCTTCTTCTTCTCCCCGCGTGCGTCTTCTTCTTCTCCCCCGCGTGCGTCTTCTTCTTCTCCCCCCGCGTGCGTCCTCTTCTTCTTCACTTCCTATTCCGCACGCTTCTTCTTCCTCCTCCTCCTCCCCCACGCGTCTTCGTCTTCTCCCCGCGCAGTCTTCTTCTTCTTCTCTTCCTCCTCTTCTCATCCCCCGCACACGTCCTCCTCTTCTTCTCCCCCCACACGTCCTCCTCTTCTTCTCCCCCCTCACACACGTCCTCCTCTTCTTCTCCCCCGCACGCGTCATCCTCCTCCTCCTCTTTCCCCCACGCACGCGTCCTCCTCTTCTCCCCCCCCGCACACGTCCTCCTCTTCTTCTTCACACACGTCCCCTCTTCTTCTCCCCCGCACGCGTCATCCTCCTCCTCCTCTTCTCCCCCCCGTCCTCCTCTTCTCCCCCCGCACACGTCCTCCTCTTCTTCTCCCCCCTCACACACGTCCTCCTCTTCTTCTCCCCCCGCACGCGTCATCCTCCTCCTCCTCTTCTCCCCCACGCACGCGTCCTCCTTCTTCCCCCCCCACACGTCCTCCTCTTCTTCTCCCCCTCACACACGTCCTCCTCTTCTTCTCCCCCGCACGCGTCATCCTCCTCCTCCTCTTCTTCTTCCCCCCCGCACACGTCCTCCTCTTCTTTCTCCCCCCCACACGTCCTCCTCTTCTTCTCCCCGCACGTCATCCTCCTCCTCCTCTTCTCCCCCCACGCACGCGTCCTCCTCTTCTCCCCCCGCACACGTCCTCCTCTTCTTCTCCCCCCGCACACGTCCTCCTCTTCTTCTCCCCCCACACGTCCTCCTCTTCTTCTCCCCCCCGCACACACGCCCTCCTCTTCTTCTCCCCCCACGCACGTCCTCCTCTTCTTCTCCCCCGCACGCACGTCCTCCTCTTCTTCTTCTCCCCCCGCACGCCATCCTCCTCCTCCTCTTTCCCCCCGCACACGTCCTCCTCTTCTTCTCCCCCGCACACGCCCTTCTTCTTCTTTCCCCCACGCACGCGTCCTCCTCTTCTTCTCCCCCCCGCACCCGTCCTCCTCTTCTTCTCCCCCGCACCCGTCCTCCTCTTCTTCTTCTCCCCCCGCACCCGTCCTCCTCTTCTTCTCCCCCGCACCCGTCCTCCTCTTCTTCTCCCCCGCGTTGCATCATGCCTACGAACAGACCTTAGCCGTGGTATATTGGCCATATACCACATATAATATGAAATTACATGTTGAGAGTTTGAGCCCAAGTCTGACTGAACAAGTCAACACTGGATTCCAACACTTGTTCAAATAAAGCCTTTCGTCACTATGCAAACTCTAATGGCAGCAGGAAGGATATAAGCGAGGCAGCTGTAGGCCCATCCTGCCTCAGCCAGGGTATCAACAATAGACAGTGTACTGTAGGCCTATTGACCATTCATTAGACAGGCCCTATCTGACATGATCATTTTCCACTCATGAATCACAATACACCAGATCAGGCAACACAGAAGCTGCTCCAGTTTCAACTGTTCTGCCTGCGGCTACGGCACCCTGGCCTGTTCACCGGACATGCTACCTATGAAAAGCCAACTGACATTTACTCCCGAGGTGTTGACCTGTTGCTCCCTCTACAACCACTGTGATTATTATTTCACCCTGCTGGTCATCTATGAACATCTTGAAGAACAGTCTGGCCTTAATGGCCATGTACTCTTATAATCTCCATCCAGCACAGCCAGAAGATGACTGGCCACCTGTCAGAGCCTGGTTTCTCTAAGTTTATTCCTAGGTTCATGTCTTTCTAGGGAGTTTTTCTTAGCCACCGTGCTTCTACATCTACATTGCTTGCTGTCTGGGGTTTTAGGCTGGGTTTCTGTACAGCACTTTGTGACATCTGATGATGTAAAAAGGGTTTTTATACATTTGATTGATTAACAGAGAGGGCTATCCCCGTTTATAACTATTGCTACAGGAGAGAAAACACCTTATCGGCCATTAACTTTAAGACACAGGAGCAGAGACAAAACATTGCAAGTTCAATGTTCCACTCGTCACAATGGAGAGAGGTCAGTTAAACAGGCAACAACGTCCCACCCTCCACATGCTGGGAGCAGGAAAAAGGACAGGGGTGTGGAGGGATACCGATTGGGTTAGGCGTCGCCTGAGAGAGAGAACTCCAGTGGAAGCGCTGTCTGCTCCTGGAGCTCATGGGGAGTGGGACTCTCCTCCACAGACACAGATCCACTCATACTGCAGTCATGTGAACTGGGGCCATAGGAGGCATCTGGGGCCCTATGGCAATGAAAGCCTATGGGAGTGGGAGAGGTGCCTCTATCCTAAATAAACCAAAGAAACTGGGCACAACGCTGAGCTGTGTATACTGCAGACAGTCGTGTGAACTGGGGCCATAGGAAGGCATCTGGTGCCATGAGAGTCAGTAGAGGCTCTATAGGAGTGAGTGAGGAGGGCCTCTCTTTAGCATTCATCTCTCCATCCCAGGATGAGTCTCAGCAGCAGGTCCCACAACATGAACCCAGCTCCACCGTTTAAGTGTCTGGAGTATGATGGGGAGCAGCCAACTCAGTCTTTCTCCAAGTGTGAAACCCCCCCCACCTCTCACCCCATTGTCTCCCAGTTGGAAAGAAAGAGACAGAAAGAAAAGGCAGAGAAAGAGAGAAATGATAGCGCATCCCTTGTTTAACCCCATAAAAGCCAGTAGAGGATCTTTATGGCCGACAGATGCTAAAGCAAACGTGTGCTTCTTTCGCTCTCTCTTCCCCTTTTTTGTTATGTCCCTCACTCCCTAGCTTCTCCAAAAGTAAAAGGGGGTTCCGTGGTCACCTGGTATTGGCCCGTGTGACCTTCCCCCACGTTGTCGGGGCAATGGAAGGGCTGAGAAACAGAGAAGAAGTCAGCTGGAGGAGAGTTATGCCCCAACACAGGCAGAATGAGGAGAGGAGCAGGAGAGGAATGAGGAGAGGAATGGGCCATCGAGTGACACAAGCTCTCCCAAATAGACCTGCTCAACCCATCTTCCTGACCCAAATCATTATGCACTCAGCAGGCGATACAGACAGACTGACTGTCGACAACAGTCATGTGACACTATCCAAATCACTGGACTCCCACTCTCAACAACTGAAACTGAGTCCCATGGGTGGGTGGGCGCGCGCACACACACACACACACACACACACACACACACACACAAACCTAGAGTCTCCTTTGCCCAGGTTTCCTCCGCCTGGATGCAGGATGGTCTGGTTGCCTTCCATATCCACAATACATTTTGTGTTCAGGTCCTTTTCTGTGAGGGAGAGAAGGGAAAAGGTTCAGAGTACTGTACAAACATTCAGAGCAACCTCCAGTTGCACGGTAGGTACTTCATCATGCGGACACATCATCACGTGACTAGAAAGGAGAAAAACCGTACACTATTTACTGATTACATTGTGGACCTGAATGGCTCAGTTGGTAGAGCATGGCAGATGCTATGGCAGTATTGTGGGTTCGATTCCCAGGGCCACTCATGCAAAAAATGTATGCACACATGACTAAGTCGCTTCGGATAAAAGCGTCTGCTAAATGGCATTTGAATTCAAATCTCACACAGCATCCCCTATGACTTAAAACAAAACTTTCCATTAGGTCTGTCCCCAACTTTAAAAAAAAATATTGGTTGACCGAAAGTCTGTTCTTTCGACCAATTTATTGGTCTATTTTTAAACGTGTATTTTTACATATAGACACACCCTAAGTGTTTTAATAAAATGCACTGAGCTTGTCTGATGATTAAAGCTTACTGTTTCATGAAATAAAAACATGCCTCACGAGTGCAGCAACGCTCCCCATCCAACCTGACAGAGCTTGAGAGGATCTGCAGATAAAAATGGAAGAAACTCCCCAAAGACAGGCGTGCCAAGCTTGTAGCGTCATATCCAAGAAGACTTGTGACTAATTGCTGCCAAAGGTGCTTCAACAAAGATCTGAGTAAAGGGTCTGAACACTTACAGTACCAGTCAAAAGTTGACACACCTACTCATTCATGGGTTTCTTTATTTTTACTATTTCCTACATTGTAGAATAATAGTGAAGACATCAAAACCATGAAATAACACATGGAATCATGTAGTAACCCCCCAAAAAAAAAAAAGTGTTAAATAAAAAATAAAACGCTGGTTTAGATTTTAACTCTGAAAGTCAGTTAAGAACAAATCCTTGTTTACAATGACGGGCTACCCCGGCCAAACCCGGACGACGCTGGGCCAATTGCGCGCTGCTCTGCAATGCTTTTCCAACAGTCTTGAAGGAGTTCCCACATATGCTGAGCACTTGTTGGTTGCTTTTCCTTTCCTCTGCGGTCTAACTCATCCCAAACCATCTCAATTGGGTTGAGGGGTTGGGTGATTGTGGAGGCTAGGTCAATCTGATGCAGCACACCATCACTCTCCTCCTTGGTCAAATAGCCATTACACAGCCTGGAGGTGTGTTTTGGGTCATTGTCCTGTTGAAAAACAAATGATAGCCCCACTAAGCAGGTCGACAGGTAGCCTAGTGGTTAGAGCATTGGACCAGTAACCGAAAGGTTGCTAGATCGAATCCTCGAGCTGACAAGGTAAAAATCTGTTGTTCTGCCCCTGAACAAGAAAGTTAACCCACTGTTCCTAGGCAGTCAATGAAAATAAGAATTTGTTCTTAATTGACTTGCCTAGTTAAATAAAAGGTTAAAAAAAAATGTAAGCACAAACCAGATGGGATGGCGTATCGCTGTAAAATTCTGTGGTAGCCATGATGGTTAAGTGTGCCTTGAATTCTAAATAAATCACCAGCAAAGCACCATCACACCTCATCCTCCATGCTTCACGGTGGGAATCACACATACGGAGATCCTACTCTAAGTCTCACAAAGACACGGCCGTTGGAAACAAAAATCTCAAATTTGGACTCAGCAGAACAAAAGGACAGATTTCCAACAGGTGCGATACATGGCCCCGTCCATTGCTCATGTTTCTTGGCACAAGCAAGTCTCTTCTTATTGGTGTCCTTTAGTAGTGGTTTCTTTGCAGCAATTTGACCATGATGGCCTGCTGGAAGGCCTGATCATTGTCATGCTGGAAGACCCAGCCACGACCCATCTTCAATGCTCTTACTGAGGGGAGGAGGTTGTCGGCCAAGATCTCGCGATACATGGCCCCATCCATCCTCCCCTCAATAAGGTGCAGTCGTTTGCAGAAAAGCATCACCAAAGAATGATGTTTCCACCTCCATGCGTTATCAGACGAAGCATGACATGCGTAAGAGCATGTTGTGTCTCAACAGATTGTGGGCACAGCACAAAAAACCTTAGATGATGTAAAATAAGGTCTAAGTTACAACATAGTCAAATATGAATCAAATCTGAGTTCACACATTTTTAGATAATGGGTGTTAAAAGTAAAATTGTACTATTTTCATGAAAAACATTTTTTTACCATGTTTTCATGGTATGGTATGAAAAATGGGTCAACATTGAGCACCTTTATCTCAAATGTTGTCATTCAGGTCCAAAAAGACCCTTTCTGAGCACTTCTACAACAGGCAAATATGCATGGAAGGTTTCATTCAAATAAAAAAGTGATTGAATTAAAATGGATTTACCCATATATTATTATTAGTATTCTAATATGAATTACATGACCCACTGCTGCTCCCGAGTGGCGCAGCGGTCTAATGCACTGCATCTCAGTGCTAGAGGCGTCACTACAGGACCTGGTTAGATTCCAGGCTGTATCACAACGGGCCATGATTGGGAGTCCCATAGGGAGAAACTCCCCAAATACCCAAGAAGACTCAACACTGTAATCGCTGTCAAAGGTGCTTCAACAAAGTAGTGGGTGAAGCGTCTGAATAATTATGTAAAAGTGATTTAACCAAGTTTATAAAATTAGCAAAAGTTTCTAAAAAAAAACTATTTTTGCTTTGTCATTATTGTGTGTAAATTGACTAGGAGAAAAAAACTATTTAATCCATTTTAGAATAAGGCTGCAACGTAACAAAATGTGGAAAAAGTCAAGGGGTCTGAATACCTTCCGAATGCACTGTATATGTTATGTATAAGAGGCTATTTAGTCTTGGCAGAAACCTTTGTTAAGTGATTGGTGGCCGGTGCTGGGTAGCCTAGGCCCTGGCTTGTTGCCTTTTCTCTTGAGAGTTGAGCTGTAACTCAATCAATAACAGTAGAACAAAGTGTCTGAAACCATTAGTCCTCCCTCACACAAATACCTCATGTGATGTGGGACATTGACTCAACCACACTTTGACCCTGGCCCTCTGATGCCAAACCATGACTCACCACTTGGCCTTGGAGACAACAGCTATCACATGCACCACTCAGGCTCAGCCAAATGGCTCAGTACTACTTACTTGATTGGAAGATGGTGCTGACTGTCGCAAAAACCAAGTTTGCGAGTTCAATTGCCACAAGGGTCACATAGGCTACTAATGGATACTGTAGGCCTATATGACACAATGATTTTGGCTAAGGCCTTGTCAGTTAGTGTAGCGGTGCATTTAGAGGCCTAATAATAGCAACTGTACTGCTAGCCTAAATATGGGCCAATCCCTTTCCACATTCAGCTTTCTCATTTAAAAGATCCCATGGCACTTATCGTAAGAATAGGGGTGTTAACCCCAGTGTCCTGTCTAAATTCCCAAGCTGTCCCTCATACCATCACCTAATCATCCCCAGCTTACAATTGGCTCATTCATCCTCCTCCTCTCCCCTGTAACTATTCCCCAGGTCGTTGCTGTAAATGAGAAAGTGTTCTCAGTCAACTTACCTGGTAAAATAACGGTAAAATACATTTTAAAAATTAGCACACTTTTGCCATATTATGATGTAGCCTAGATTTAATCTGTACTTGACTATGTAGAAAATGATTCCTCACTGTATTCTTAGTCACATGGTAGTAATATTTCAAAAACTAAATTATTTTCAAAACCCTGTGTTTCCTCTTGGCCTCTGGGGTCTAATATTGACAATTCATAAATGTTTTACCATAGACAGGAACACACACACACAAACAAAAAAAATCCACAGCTAGGCTATAAACACACCCATACACATTCCATTTCAACCACAATAGGGCTGTCCGACTAAAAAAAAAAAAATACTGGTTCTTTCGACCAATCGACTGCTCAAAAGTGTATTTTTCCATTTATGGACACCCTAAGTGTAATAAATGATAAATAAAATGAACTATATGCATAGAGCTTGTCTGATGCTTAAAACTTACAGTCTGATGCTTCAAGAGGGTGCCAGAGAAAAAACCATAACCTGACCCAACTATTCTTCTCCCGCTGGCTTTCGTAGATTCTGACATCACTCTACTGAAGATGCCGGTAATAGGCTACACACGGAATCAACAACCTTTCTCATGTGGAATGCCGATTTATCTCCCCATTTCTACCTATCTGCGTGCCAGTTATGGTTTTCATAGGCACATTTTCATTTCATTTATAATAACGTCTTCATATCACAAAAGCATTGTCATGTGGTTAATAAAAATTATATCCAAATTTAAATGAAAATGATAAACCTAAAAAGTAACTTCCATTATCAACTAGGTAAAAATAGCCAACAAATAAAAACATTGCAGCCTACAGGTAGAAAATATTCTGATAAAAATAAATATCCTATAAATCACACTGGCTGCACATGGCCTGTCTGCAACTAACTTGAAACATTTTATCAACTATTAACTTGCTCAGGCCTAAAGCTGGTGCTAGTGAACTTCCAACATTGTATCAAATATTCTTGGCCCTCAGAGTTTCCTGCACCAATGAACGCGGGACAGACAAAGATGTAGGCTAATTGCGCAAAGGATAAGAAGCAGTGCTTGACTTCGGCAAGAGCTAACCCGGAGCGGAGTACAGGCAACCCAAAATGTTCTACTGCTTGAGCTCCTGTTTCTCTTATAGAATATTAGCTCAAAAGTATTGTGGAGGTCATGCACCTAACTATAAACAGTACCAGCACCCAAAATGAGTACCGAAACACATCAGTCCAAGTCAAGCACGGATAAGAATCGTATTTTATGACGTTTCCACTGGATCAGAGCATGACATTTTCCCTTTCATGCCGAGTGGTTATCGAAAGGGAGAGAGCTGGAAAGATTTTTCAAATACATTGAGGAACTATTGTGCTTCTCAAATCGATGTAAAAACATACTTTGCTTGCAGTTTGATTTGAAGAAAACATTACTTTGAGAAGCTCCACAGGTCATTAGTGGTGGTGCGTTAAGACAATCCGAAATACTATCACATCCCCAAATGGGAAGATTTATATGTCTACATTTGCGCACAAGCAATGTAGCCTATAGGCCTACTTCTATGCCTGCATGTCGTTAATAAACATTGACAGGAGCACTCCAAACAAAAGACTAAATTGACAGAACTTGAAAATGGATTTAAATGAATCAAAACGTGTTTCTCACTAGTGTAGCATAGGCTGTGCACTCTGCAAACAATGATTCCACTCTGACAATGAGAACAGGAAGGCTGGAATAATATTGAATTCATTGACAGTAACCAACGCAAAACATTGTAGATTAGAAATTATCGGAATTAATTAACAGTGACTGTACAGTACTAAGGGTAATATACAGTCGCAGTCAAAAGTTTGGACAGAGGATTAGATTCTGATTCGATAAAAATCAGTTAACCACCTAACTGAGGAACTCAATTTAACCTTGCGCAATACCCTAGATGCAGTTGCACCCCTAAAAACTAAAAACATTTCTCATAAGAAACTAGCTCCCTGGTATACAGAAAATACCTGAGCTCTGAAGCAAGCTTCCAGAAAATTGGAACGGAAATGGCACCACACCAAACTGGAAGTCTTCCAACTAGCTTGGAAAGACAGTACCGTGCAGTACCGAAGAGCCCTTACTGCTGCTCGATCATCATATTTTTCTAACTTAATTGAGGAAAATAAGAACAACCCGAAACTCCTTTTTGATACTGTCGCAAAGCTAACTAAAAAGCAGCATTCCCCAAGAGAGGATGACATTCACTTTAGCAGTGATAAATTCATGAACTTCTTTGAGGAAAAGATTATGATTATTAGAAAGCAAATTACGGACTCCTCTTTAAATCTGCGTATTCCCTCAAAGCTCAGTTGTCCTGAGTCTGTACAACTCTGCCAGGACCTAGGATCAAGGGAGACACTCAAGTGTTTTAGTACTATATCTCTTGACACAATGATGAAAATAATCATGGCCTCTAAACCTTCAAGCTGCATACTGGACCCTATTCCAACTAAACTACTGAAAGAGCTGCTTCCTGTGCTTGGCCCTCCTATGTTGAACATAATAAACGGCTCTCTATCCACCGGATGTGTACCAAACTCACTAAAAGTGGCAGTAATAAAGCCTCTCTTGAAAAAGCCAAACCTTGACCCAGAAAATATAAAAAACGATCGGCCTATATCGAATCTTCCATTCCTCTCAAAAATTTTAGAAAAGGCTCATGCGCAGCAACTCACTGCCTTCCTGAAGACAAACAATGTATACGAAATGCTTCAGTCTGGTTTTAGACCGCATCATAGCACTGAGACGGCACTTGTGAAGGTGGTAAATGACATTTTAATGGCATCGGACCGAGGCTCTGCATCTGTCCTCGTGCTCCTAGACCTTAGTGCTGCTTTTGATACCATCGATCACCACATTCTTTTGGAGAGATTGGAAACCCAAATTGGTCTACACGGACAAGTTCTGGCCTGGATTAGATCTTATCTGTCGGAAAGATATCAGTTTGTCTCTGTGAATGGTTTGTCCTCTGACAAATCAACTGTAAATTTCGGTGTTCCTCAAGGTTCCGTTTTGGGACCACTATTGTTTTCACTATATATTTTACCTCTTGGGGATGTTATTCGAAAACATAATGTTAACTTTCACTGCTATGCGGATGACACACAGCTGTACATTTCAATGAAACATGGTGAAGCCCCAAAATTGCCCTTGCTAGAAGCATGTGTTTCAGACATAAGGAAGTGGATGGCTGCAAACTTTCTACTTTTAAACTCGGACAAAACAGAGATGCTTGTTCTAGGTCCCAAGAAACAAAGAGATCTTCTGTTGAATCTGACAATTCATCTTGATGGTTGTACAGTCGTCTCAAATAAAACTGTGAAGGACCTCGGCGTTACTCTGGACCCTGATCTCTCTTTTGAAGAACATATCAAGACCATTTCAAGGACAGCTTTTTTCCCATCTACGTAACATTGCAAAAACCAGAAACTTTCTGTCCAAAAATGACGCAGAAAAATTAATCCATGCTTTTGTCACTACTAGGTTAGACTACTGCAATGCTCTACTTTCCGGCTACCCGGATAAAGCACTAAATAAACTTCAGTTAGTGCTAAATACGGCTGCTAGAATCCTGACTAGAACCAAAAAAAATTATAATATTACTCCAGTGCTAGCCTCTCTACACTGGCTTCCTGTCAAAGCAAGGGCTGATTTCAAGGTTTTACTGCTAACCTACAAAGCATTACATGGGCTTGCTCCTACCCATCTCTCTGATTTGGTCCTGCCGTACATACCTACACGTATGCTACGGTCACAAGACGCAGGCCTCCCAATTGTCCCTAGAATTTCTAAGCAAACAGCTGGAGGCAGGGCTTTCTCCTATAGAGCTCCATTTTTATGGAACGGTCTGCCTACCCATGTCAGAGACGCAAACTCAGTCTCAACCTTTAAGTCTTTACTGAAGACTCATCTCTTCAGTGGGTCATATGATTGAGTGTAGTCTGGCCCAGGAGTGGGAAGGTGAACGGAAAGGCTCAAGAGCAACGAACCGCCCTTGCTGTCTCTGCCTGGCCGGTTTCCCTCTTTCCACTGGGATTCTCTGCCTCTAACCCTATTACAGTGGCTGAGTCACTGGCCTACTGGGGCTCTCTCATGCCGTCCCTGGAAGGGGTGCATCACCTGAGTGGGTTGATTCACTGATGTGGTCATCCTGTCTGGGCTGGCGCCCCCCCTTGGGTTGTGCCATGGCGGAGATCTTTGTGGGCTATACTCAGCCTGGTCTCAGGATGGTAAGTTGGTGGTTGAAGATATCCCTCTAGTGGTGTGGGGGCTGTGCTTTGGCAAAGTGGGTGGGGTTATATCCTTCCTGTTTGGCCCTGTCCGGGGGTGTCCTCGGATGGGGCCACAGTGTCTCCTGACCCCTCCTGTCTCAGCCTCCAGTATTTATGCTGCAGTAGTTTGTGTCGGGGGGCTGGGGTCAGTTTGTTATATCTGGAGTACTTCTCCTGTCCTATTCGGTGTCCTGTGTGAATCTAAGTGTGCGTTCTCTAATTCTCTCCTTCTCTCTCTCGGAGGACCTGAGCCCTAGGAGCATGCCCCAGGACTACCTGACATGATGACTCCTTGCTGTCCCCAGTCCACCTGGCCGTGCTGCTGCTCCAGTTTCAACTGTTCTGCCTTATTATTATTCGACCATGCTGGTCATTTATGAACATTTGAACGTCTTGGCCATGTTCTGTTATAATCTCCACCCGGCACAGCCAGAAGAGGACTGGCCACCCCACATAGCCTGGTTCCTCTAGGTTTTGGCCTTTCTAGGGAGTTTTTCCTAGCCACCGTGCTTCTACACCTGCATTGCTTGCTGTTTGGGGTTTTAGGCTGGGTTTCTGTACAGCACTTTGAGATATCAGCTGATGTACGAAGGGCTATATAAATAAATTTGATTTGATCATCCTCACAGCTGTCATCCAATCACAATATTTATGTAAATTCACATATGATATATATTTGAGGAAAGAAGCACCTTACTCTTGTTTGCTGGAACAAGGCAGCCCACCGTAACCCACCGTTCCTAGGCCGTCATTGAAAATAATAATGTGTTCTTAACTGACTTGCCTAGTTAAATAAAAAGGTATAACAATTTATTTTTTATTTTTTTAAATACCGATTTCCGATTGTTATGAAAACTTGAAATCGGCCATTCCGATTAATCGGTCGACCTCTACTACAGAGCTGACTAAAATGATCAACTCATAATCAGGCTTTGATGATTTGAATCAGGTGTGTTCGGTTCAATTTAAGTCACGTGACTCGAGTCCACACCTCTGACGATTAGTACTAGCGACTAACCTCGATTTAAGCCCAAGTTGCTAAAACAAATGAGCAGTTTGCAAATGTAAGAAAAACTATTAGTGTAATTATAGAACGCTAGTGGATTTATATTTTAAGAAGCAAAATGAAAACAGCATTTTTGTCAACAAAATTGTTGCATGTGCTGCATTGACCATGCAGACTGAACGCAAGTGTCTCATGGTCGAGGAACAACAAATTTGCTCCTTGACTGGCAGGGGATAATGATATATAATAATGATATAATAAAATAAGCTATACCACCCAGCCCTATTTCAAATGGTGTTAAAAGGCTACGTTAAGGCCACACAGAGTTCACTGGTAGTACGGAATCAGTGTGTGTGTTCATACACCTGCTAATCATGTTATAACTAGTTATGACTGCTCGATGACTTTCAGGAATAGCATTGAGATCTTCCCTTTTCTCAAAGGAAATAGAAGAAAAATATCTGAGGTAAAATGCAATGATGAGTATCTCATCTTAGTTTACAATTGGCTCATTCATCCCCCTCCTCTCCCCTGTAACTATTCCCCAGGTCGTTGCTGCAAATGAGAACGTGTTCTCAGTCAACTTACCTGGTAAAATAACGGATCAATTTAAATAAATTTTTAAAAGTCTTTCACCAGATTCTCTCCAGTACCAGCAAATATTCCACTGGCACTTTTGCTTTCTTCCATGCGGTAAGTGAAACAGCACTGGGCTTGGTTGGTGGTACAATGGGCATGACATCAGTGTGGAAATGGAAAAACTGTGTCTATGCTGTGACTGGGATGGAGCCGAAGAGGCTGTTCTTCGAAGGCCTAGCCTCTCAATAACTCCTCTACCACCATGGGAACATGGTCAGTTATGCAAAGCTAGCAAATAGTCCTTTCAAACTGACTCCCTTCCTGCCTTTGTCCAGCACAGCCAGAGACCAGCTAGCTCCGACTGACACACACACAGGGCAAGGTTGAAAGAGAAATATGATGCCTTGCCAAAACACAGGGGACACATTGAGATGTCAATGACGTATAAACCAAACATAAGGTTCCATCAACAGTGTGAAAGACAAAATGATGTTATGTTCTGAGTTATGTGGTTATTAACAATCTATTACAGTTTATCTTCAAAAAAGAGGCTTCAGTCTATGATCTGTTTTGGTGGGAATCCAATTCATTCGTAGACGGTGGGCTACTATCAAAATGGACAAGGATACGAGTAGTGGGGGATATAACTGTCTGAAAGGATACATACCGAGACTGCCCTGGGCTTGTTTCATTGCATGCTAAACCGCTTTGGTTGGAGGCTACGAAAGCGAGTTCCCCCGTCTTGTGACCGATTTCTACACTCTGTGAAAAGGCACACGTGACATGGTCCGCTACATTGTAGCTAGACTCTGTATTTTCCGCCTCAATAGACTCCTGTTCTTCCAGATATGTTCTCCCACGGCTAAATTCGACTAGGCACACGGCTAAAATGTCATTTATTTCCCCTGAGCAGCATTCTTAGCCCGAATTATAATTGAAATAATCATTTGGGTGCGCGCGCACAGATTCATTATCTGGAGGCATGTCACCGTGCATTTATTATAGCGGCTTATGTTATGAAAGGGTGACTACACATGTTCAGGCAGATAACATGAACTTTTTGAATAGGCAGCTAGTTTGTGTATTATGGGCCAGGGTGTATAAAAACCATTTAGTACCGTGGATTTTAGGCCCGTCTCACAACAACTGAGCCGAGTGTTAAGTCATCAATTTAGCGATATGCTAGTAAATGCTACTCACCTCTCCTGTTCATAGGACGAACACGTACTGCGACCTTCACATTCGATTCGTTGAGACTGGTCTCCCCCATTGTGTCCACTGTCAGACGGACAGACAATGCGACTGTCACGGCGATAAGTTACAGGACCTCTCCAAAAGATAATAATGATCCCCAATGGACTCTAGTCGAATAATCATCCAGAATCCTTGATATGTGGTGCCAACTGCCTGGTCAGCCAGCTAAGTTAGTTACAAAGGTTCGTCCTCATACATTGCATTTTCCATCATCACACAATGGCTTGCTACTAGGAGGGGAATTCTCTCTCCTTCAGCAAATCTTCAATAAACAGCTATTCTCCAGATCATGCATGTCCCGAGGGGTTTAATCTGTAAAATAAAATCCAGAAAATACGTCAATAAATGCTGAAAACAAGCAATAACTCTGATGAGCTTCACACAAGACAAGAGTCCACACATGTTAGCTGGTGCCGCTAACTAAATCACTAAATGCCGGTTGCTTTTGCGATGTAGACACACATTTGGCATTCACCTGTTAGCGTTTAAAACTCAGCTAAACTCAGCTATTCATGGATACCTTGGCTATGAGCTAACCAAGCGACATTATCGTTAGTTTTGATACAGGGTTAAACTAGTGTGACATCATGCCCTCGGACTAAACTATAGTCTGTCTTCAAACAGAATGACAGCAAATATTGATTAAAGGACACACCCAACAAGCATACCTAATAACTGAATAGTTTATACCGTGACAGCTTCCATATGCAAACAACGAAATATATTTGCTTCGCGAACAAACCCCTTGGCTGACAAAAATGTGCTAGTTAGCGAGCTACATAGCTAATAATGCAATGCCAACTGGCTAGCTAGCCAAACAGCTAACGGGCTGGGTCGAGGGACTCAACTTCGCGATTTAGGTACAAGAAAGTGCTAGGGCTCAATCTACCGGCTAACGACACTGTTCCACGTTTTAAAATACACTCTTCTTCCAAACGGAGAAGTGCTGTGTGGTTTGAGATTAATGTCTCCGTTCTCGTCGCCAATTTTTCCACCTGTTTGCCAAACAACTCTCTGTCTCAGCACCGTGTTCTATTCCGACGATTCTGTTCGCGAGCTCTCAACATAAGGATAACAAAAAGAAACCAGGGGATAACCTCGTGCCCGCCCCTTCCGGTGGGGAAGGTCGGTAGCAAATCTTGAGCAAAGTTTCACTGCATTAACATTGCAGAAAGAAACGTGATTTTTGTCTTCGAAAACAGTCATATCATGATTAGCTATCTGTCACTTGAAAGAAATTAAATGTTTCTCTTATGTGAAATACATTATATTTAAAAGTGCAACGTTGAAGAACATTGAAGAAAGAAAGGCCGACAGACTCCCTGGCCATAATGGTAAGGTCAAACACATGTAAGGTTTTGTGTAGGTAGGCCACACAATCCTATTTAGGCTTACAATGGATTTGTTTACAATAGGCTAGGCCTACATGTTGCCCATTGTTGATCTTAGGTATAATGTTGTGTTTGACCACCACATTCCTCTTCTACCATACTGTTTAATTTGATGAATGTCAGTCAGTGCTAGCTGGCTGCCAACAAAACATTGTTGTCACCATTTCTCTGTGTCAATCATAAAACACAATTCCATGACCACAGGAGTTAATAATTTATTATAACTAGTGGGCACCCTACTTGTGACTGAGTCAACTGGCCTATAAAAGAAGGATCCTCCCTTACAACACACCTATAATTAATCAATGCAAACATATGTCAGAGTCCAAAAGATCATATTTTCAAGGGCCCTGTTCTGCAGGTCTTTGGTGCTTCCTTCCTGGTTCAATGTAAACCACATGGTGTGACTGCTGGCATCTTATGCAACTGGGTAGTTGACCTGCATGGGTCAGTGATAAAGAGATCTATGCAAACTAAAGAAATAGCTTCAAAACAAGGAAGGGGGCATGGGACAACTGCTGCTTATGTTTATACAGCAGAAGGGATTTTTTGTTTACAGTGATATGGCGACACTTGCTGGTGATAGCCGTATAGTGAAGTAAGCACCAGGGTTGGGCTCAACTCAATTTTAAGTTGAGAATGCCTCAGAAATTCCAATTATATTCTTGAATTTGAATTGAAGTAGTAAACATAACAGAATTGAAATTTGAATTAAATTAAATCTAATTGAATTGTGAAATTCAATTAAATTCAAATGCCTCTTCCATATTAAGTGTAGTGTATAGAAATATACATATTGTACATAAAACATGTCGTTATATAGGCCTACATGCATATAAAATATTGTTGTAACAATTGATTTTCAGGATAAACTCTTGAAATGAATGATCAAGTAAAACAAATGGGCTATTCTAAGCACTAAGGTTTGAATTGAGCTCAACCCTGGTATGCACCCCTTTACACATTTTAAAGGAATAGATTGGTGTGGAAACTCTGTCAATTCACTCCATGGGGGGGAGTTAACAAGTGCACATGTAAGGTTGAGAATCAGACTGGGTGAATCTCAATTGTATTTCTTTAATTTCTTGTGTTCTCCTTTCTCCAAATGCATTTGGTTCCACTAGTTAGTAGAAGATGCAGTGCATCTACACTGGACTGCACTAGAGGGAGCCATGCTACCAGACTCAGAACAGGGCTATTATTTTGCTCTCATCTTCAGAGAAAACTATTGCTGTCATTCATCTCATAGTTCAAATTAAATGTTTGTGTGAAAGTGCTAGACACTCCCATAACCAATTAGGGGATCCCCATAATCTTGCAAAGTTTAGAATTCTTGGATCATGATCTCCTACATGTTTAGAAAACTCCTCTTGCTCTTTCTTTCCCTTTCAGTGTTGACATATTTGAAGGAACATATTTGAAGGAACTTGTGGAAGCAATGATGGAAGCTTGTCTCTTCAGGTCTGCAAACAACATGTGTTGGGACAAGTAGCTCTACTTTCTTTAACATAAACTCAGAAAAAAAAGAAACGTCCCTTTTTCAGGATCCTGTCTTCGTAAAAACCCAAATAACTTCGCAGATCTTCATTGTAAAGGGTTTAAACACTGTTTCCCATGCTTGTTCAATGAACCATAAACAATTAATGAACATGCACCTGTGGAGCAGTCGTTAAGACACTAACAGCTTACAGATTGTAGGCAATTAAGGTCACAGTTATGAAAAGTTAAGACACTAAAGAAGTCTTTCTACTGACTCTGAAAAACACCAAAAGAAAGATGCCCAGGGTCCCTGCTCATCTGCGTGAACGTGCCTTAGGCATGCTGCAAGGAGGCATGAGGACTGCGGATGTGGCCTGGGCAATAAATTGCAATATCCGTACTGTGAGATGCCTAAGACAGAGCTACAGGGAGACAGGATGGACAGCTGATCGTCCTCACAGTGCCAGACCACGTGTAACAACACCTGCACAGGATTGGTACGTCCGAACTTCACACCTGCGGGACAGGAACCTGTTGGCAAAAACAGCTGCCCGAGTTACACCAGGAACACACAATCCCTCCATCAGTGCTCAGACTGTCCACAATAGGCTGAGAGAGGCTGGACTGAGGGCTTGTAAGCCTGTTGTAAGGCAGGTCCTCACCAGACATCACCGGCAACAATATTGCCTATGGGCACAAACCCACCATCGCTGGACCAGACAGGACTGGCAAAAAGTGCTCTTCACTGACGAGTCACGGTTTTGTCTCACCAGGGGTGATGGTCGGATTCGTGCTTATCGTCAAAGGAGGTGGACGATGGAGGTGTCTCTATCCTCTCCTGTACTGCTTGTGACTCAAAATGTTTGAACTAAAGTGAACTTCTGCATAGAAAGTTGGTCTGTGAAACTCGAATAACATAGACCTAAAGTGGCTTTGTGTAGCTGCAGTGCTTCAAGGGTTCATCTCCCTCTTTCTTGCAAAATAACCCCAAAATCAGTTACCACAGTTACCTCAAGTCAAATCAAATGTTATTGTTCACATACACTTATTTAGCAGATGTTATTGCTGGTGTAGCGAAATGCTTGTGTTCCTAGCTCCAACAGTGCAATAATATCTAACAATGCACACATCTATAACGTAAAATAATGGAATTTAGAAATATTAGAGTCATTGATTAGAGATCAGACGCATGAAATGTCTCTCACATTTGTGTGTGTGTGTGTTTACAGATGTTGTGTGTACAGTCTCCGACAGTGTCTTTGAAGCTGGCTAATTTAATGTAAATGTTATGGCTGTTGTAGCATTCTGGATAGCCGATGGTATCCATGACCTCCTGGCAGAACCTTGGTTGGAGAGGCTGTGATGTGAGCAGCACTGAGGGGTTTTGAATCTAGTCTCCTTTCTACTTAGGCCATCTACCTCTCTTTCTCATTCTACCTCTCTCTCTGTTTACCTCTTCTCTGTCTCTCAATGCCTGTGTGTGTGTGCCCGTCTGCGTCCGTGCACGCTTGTGGGATGATGGCAGCTGATATTGTGCGTAGGCGAAGGTCTCCTGGATTAAGATGACCAATGTGGTCTCTCCTTATCAGCTGCTTCATTAAGAACCATGATTAGCGTAATTGTTCCGGCCACTAATCAGACTGAAGCACGGAAGGGGACGTGCGTGTGTGTAAGCTGGGCATAGAAAGGGGCGGTGTTGATTGATTTTAAGAATGACCCTTATCTTTCCTTTGGCGGTCCAGAGAGCAAGGACAGTCACATGGGTGCCAGACGGAGATTTCAATATCACTCAAAACTCAGCTACAAATCAGACTCAAATGTAACTATTTCTTCACCCATAGCATGATATCTCTCAGTGGGTAACACGCAGGTGAAAGGTTTAATGTTGTGTGTTTTTCAGCACAGTACGGCTCCAGCAACTACGGCGGATGCGTAACCAGGCCAGTATAGCTTGGCTTGGTTCTTTCTTATGTGAATCTGTTTTTCTTTAGCTCTCTTTGTCCCTGCCGCATGACCCAATAGCAGTGAAGGCAGAACCACTTTCTCCCTCTTAATAACTATTCAACCTCAACTGATGCACCTTCAGATCAATAGAGAATTGCATAGCGAGTTGGCCTTGAAGACCAGGTTTGTAATTGGTGGTAAGTAACCGGGTCAACGGTTTGATTAACCTCTGAGAAGTAAATACAAACCGCAGTCTATTTGTCGTTCTGAAATGGAAATGGAGAGGAGAGGGGAGAGGTTTTTAAGTCAGCATAATTTCAAGGAGGATTTCACAATCTCATTCGGGCAGTGTAATGCTACTTTGCTACTTTGTTCCACTGCAATTACAGAAGGGTGTGTGTCTGCAAGTGAGCTAGCTTATGTATGTATGCGTGCCAGCGAGAAAGTGTGTGTGTGTGTGTCAGAGTAAGTCACGCAGGCCCAACATGCTGTGTCCAAATAGAAGATTAGTGTTTTGGAGGCAGAAGCCTGGAGAGTCTGGAGGTGAATGTTCATCTTCTCACAGTGAAGGAAGATTCAAAAAGTGTGTGTGTGTGTGTGTTTATTGTATGCTGTAGGTGATATAGTGAGTGTATAGATATGGTCTCAAAAGCACTCTATATTGTGTCAGGGTAACTCATATTGAGGGTAACTCATATTCAGGGTAACTCATATTCAGGGTAACTCATATTGAACAACAGCACACAGATGCTGTCCTTATGTGGAAGAGATACAGTTCCTAATCCTCTATATGTAAAGTTTGGATGGCAACCACTCAGTTTGGATGGCAACCACTCAGTTTGGATGGCAACCACTCAGTTTGGATGGCAACCACTCAGTTTGGATGGCAACCACTCAGTTTGGATAGCAACCACTCAGTTTGGATGGCAACCACTCAGTTTGGATGGCAACCACTCAGTTTGGATGGCAACCACTCTTCCCCTTTTCTCCATCATCTCCTATTTCCATCCCTTTATCTTCAGGCCATATCCCTCCATCCAACCTAATCACCATATCCCTCCATCCAACCTAATCACCATATCCCTCCATCCAACCTAATCACCATATCCCTCCATCCAACCTAATCACCATGTCCCTCCATCCAACCTAATCACCATGTACCTCCATCCAACCTAATCACCATGTACCTCCATCCAACCTAATCACCATGTACCTCCCTAATCCATCCAACCTAATCACCATGTCCCTCCATCCAACCTAATCACCATGTCCCTCCATCCAACCTAATCACCATGTCTCCTCCATCCAACCTAATCACCATGTCCCTCCATCCCTAATCCATATCCCTCCATCCAACCTAATCACCATATCCCTCCATCCAACCATATACCTCCATCCAACCTAATCACCATATCCCTCCATCCAACCTAATCATCCATCCAACCTAATCACCATGTCCCTCCTCCATCACCAACCTAATCACCATGTCCCTCCATCCAACCTAATCACCATGTCCCTCCATCCAACCTAATCAATATCCCTCCATCCAACCTAATCACCATATCCCTCCATCCAACCTAATCACCATATCCCTCCATCCAACCTAATCACCATATACCTCCATCCAACCTAATATATCCCTCCATCACCTAATCACCATGTCCCTCCATCCAACCTAATCACCATGTCCCTCCATCCAACCTAATCACCATGTCCCTCCATCCAACCTAATCACCATGTCCCTCCATCCAACCTAATCACCATATCCCTCCATCCAACCTAATCACCATATCCCTCCATCCAACCTAATCACCATGTCCCTCCATCCAACCTAATCACCATGTCCCTCCATCCAACCTAATCACCATATCCCTCCATCCAACCTAATCACCATATCCCTCCATCCAACCTAATCACCATGACCCTCCATCCAACCTAATCACCATATCCCTCCATCCAACCTAATCACCATATCCCTCCATCCAACCTAATCACCATGACCATTCCACTCATTGCCCAACTTCTGATTGCAACTCCATTTCATTTCAATATGAAAGAAGAAAAAAAATGATGCAATTTTTTCAGTTACCTCAGTGGCTAATATCCTAAATGTTTGGTGATGGCTGAGACTGAGAGTGGTTTGATGCAGACAATAGTCTTTTATGGTCGTTGGTTGCAGCCAGCAATGACCGTATAGACTCCCATTATTGAGGGTTCAATTAAGACAAATTAATTGAGAGGGTTTATTGGTAGGGGGGTAATTACTTAAGCAAGGGAATTGAATCTGTTGTCTAACCGCTGCCTGCAATGCGGTCACACAGAACTGCATTGTGGGTAAATTGGTCCCTGAGGTGTCCCCTGTGGGTTTAGAGACAGAAGAAATTGAAAAAAAACAGACCCATACTGACTGATATCTTTCTTATCTGCTGTAAGTGATTTATTTTCATATTTTCAAGTGGAAAAAAGTGGAGAAAATCTCCTTGAAATATATCTTCTTTTTTTGTGTTTGTGAGTGTTACATTGGTTTGATCCTGGCCATGGATAGTTTGCTCTCTCACTCTACAGTAACTGTGTTGTCCTCTATGCTCCCCTTATCCTCTCCTCCATTCACCCTCTTCAAACCTCTCTACTCTGCTCACCGTCTCTTCCTCACTTCAGTGTCATTGTGTCATTCAAAACAGTGCTTTTGCCCAATAAAGAATACTAAATCCAATACTGCACTATAATCTTTAATAGCACAACAGTGACTGGAGAATTTTCAAAGTGAGTGACGCTCATTAGCCAACAAATCGTGCATTGAGTGAAAATAAATTAATTTAATATTACTAATGATCAAACTAATTAGGCATTTATCTGCATGTTGTCCTGGGAGACCCTTGAGTGTAATGGAAGAATGAAGTTATGTTGTACTGTAGGTAATGTACGCCATGTCAGACTGAGAAGTATTAACGTGAGAGCTTGTATAATACGGTGATGATTGTCTATATGCAGAGACACTTGACAAAGAACGAGTGTGTGCGTGCGTGCAGGTCTTTATTTCCTATTTCTTTATTTCTGTATTTTTCTTTTTGTCTTTCTGTCTTCCTACCCCCCCCCACTCTGTCTTTCCATCTCCCTCCATCACTATCTACATTTTTTTCATGCCTCCCTCCCCTCCTTTCAACCTTCCTTCCCCCCATCCATCCAGCCTCACTGGAACGTAGTTACAATTAACGCTAAATGACTAGCTAGATAGATATAAAGTATGATTCATGGTATTGAGGTGTCATAGAAAAGAATTGTGCCCCCGTTGCAAATATTTTCAAATGAAACCAACCTTTTACTGGGTTGTCAAAAAACATTTTTTTCCCGGGAGCATATGTGGCCACATTATTATAGGACGACTTGGGAGAATGATGATCTGCAACAGACAGCATATCACAGTATCAGAAGTTTAAAAAATACAGCCAGACTAGCCTGCTACTGTGTCTTTCTAGACCCTAACAACTGATGAGAGTAGACCCACAACTGACCTAAATGGACTGAAACATTCAAATCATTTATCACAGGTCTTTTGCTCCGTTATTCACATGACATTTTCACTGCAGCCTAGAGTAGAATTCTGTACTCACTTGAAAACAAATATGCAGTTAATCATTGTATTGTGTTGTTGTAGTCTAGGTAGGATCATTGTGTTGTAGTCTAGGTAGGATCATTGTGTTGTAGTCTAGGTAGGATCATTGTGTTGTAGTCTAGTCTAGGTAGGATCATTGTGTTGTAGGCTAGTCTAGGTAGGATCATTGTGTTGTAGGCTAGTCTAGGTAGGATCATTGTGTTGTAGGCTAGTCTAGGTAGTATCATTGTGTTGTAGGCTAGTCTAGGTAGGATCATTGTGTTGTAGGCTAGTCTAGGTAGGATCATTGTGTCGTAGTCTAGGTAGGATCATTGTGTCGTGGTCTAGATAGGATCATTGTGTCGTAGGCTAGTCTAGGTAGGATCATTGTGTCGTAGGCTAGGTAGGATCATTGTGTCGTAGTCTAGATAGGATCATTGTGTTGTAGACTAGTCTAGGTAGGATCATTGTGTTGTAGACTAGTCTAGGTAGGATCATTGTGTTGTAGACTAGTCTAGGTAGGATCGTTTTGTTGTAGACTAGTCTAGGTAGGATCATTGTGTTGTAGGCTAGTCTAGGTAGGATCGTTGTGTTGTAGGCTAGGTAGGATCGTTGTGTTGTAGGCTAGTCTAGGTAGGATCATTGTGTTGTAGGCTAGTCTAGGTAGGATCATTGTGTTGTAGGCTAGTCTAGGTAGGATCATTGTGTTGTAGGCTAGTCTAGGTAGGATCATTGTGTTGTAGGCTAGTCTAGGTAGGATCATTGTGTTGTAGGCTAGTCTAGGTAGGATCATTGTGTTGAATGGTGGATAGAGGGCAGGATAGACAGTTAGACTGGTAGACTATACTGATCTGTGGTACAGTAAAAGTTAGCGTGTGGAAAAGTGTAGTGCATAAGGGAAGTACCGAAACACTTTGAAATAGGGGAGAAACGTGCAAGCATATGAGGAAATTTGGCTAGGATGAAGAAATTACATGGTTATACCTGCAAAAGAGCGAATTTGGAACCAACCAATGTAATATCAGCTGTGGCCTGAGAGGCCATACTAGGGTCTTAGAGCTATTTGAATGAGCAAAAAATCTACATATTGTACCTTTGTATGTGGGCTTATACAATTGTCTCCCTCTCTCTCTCCTGCACTCTCTTACATGTTATCTCTCTCTCTGAAATAAATCAAAGGTAGCTGATAATAGTTTTCCAATAGCTCCACCCTCTACGCTTTTCAGAAACACAGGAAGTAGTTACATGTTCAATGTTCAGTGCAGTACAACACTGACATTCATGCCGTGCTGTTCATTTACCTGTTTAGACCTGAAGACAAGATCTATAATAATCACAGCGGGTAAGAGACCATAGCAAAGGGGAAGCATAACGAAGCTTTCATCTAAACTCTAACATTAGAATGTTGCTGACTTCGGTACAGTGTGCAACATAAAAGTGAAAGTAGATTTGTAATAACCTCAGAAGCGATTACAGACAGAGAAAAATGGCTTCCAGATCGTTTCTCCTAGAGGAGGATCTCTCTTGTCCTGTGTGCATGGATATCTTCCTGGATCCTGTGCTCCTGTCGTGTAGCCACAACTTCTGTAAATCCTGTTTGCAGCAATGCTGGAAAGGAATGGAAACTCAGGAATGTCCTATATGCAGATCATCAAAACACGAGCCTCTGAGCAACGAGCCTCTGGTTTTAAAGAACCTGTGTGAGGCCTTAGAGGAAAGGTGTCAGAGAGCTTCAGCAGGGTCCGAGCTGCTCTGCAGTCTGCACAGCGAGAAACTCAAGTTCTTCTGTCTGGACGATAAACAGCCTGTCTGCTTTGTGTGTCAGACTTCCAGAAAACACAAAAAACACTCCTTCTGTCCCATAGATGAAGCTGTACAGGATTATAAGGTGAGAAAGTAACTGTGAGGACATACCTAATCATTCAGAATGAGGGTATACTGTATATGATGAGGATATAAGGACCTATATGAGGATATATAAGGAACTAATATATGGACCTATAAGGACCTATATGAGGATTTATTTAAGCAATAAGGCACGAGGGGGTGTGGTATATGGGCAATATACCATGGCTAAGGGCTGATCAGGTTGAGAGCTTCAAATCCCTTGGTGTCCACATCAACAACAAACTAGATTGGTCCAAACACACCAAGACAGTCGTGAAGAGGGCACGGCAAAGCCTATTCCCCCTCAGGAAACTGAAAAGATTTGGCATGGGTCCTCAGATCCTCAAAAGGTTCTACAGCCGTAACATCGAGAGCATCCTGACCGGTTGTATCACTGCCTGGTACGGAAATTGCTCGGCCTCCGACCGCAAGGCACTACAGAGGGTAGTGTGTACGGCCCAGTACATCACGGGGGCAAAGCTGCCTGCCATCCAGGACCCCTACACCAGGCGGTGTCAGAGGAAGGCCCTAAAAATTGTCAAAGACCCCAGTCATAGACTGTTCTCACTACTACCACATGGCAAGCGGTACCGGAGTACCAAGTCTAGGACAAAAAGGCTTCTCAACAGTTTTTACCCCCAAGCCATAAGACTCCTGAACAGGTAATCAAATGGTTACCTGGACTATTTGCATTGTGTGCCCCCCCCAACCCCTCTTTTCCACTGCTGCTACTCTCTGTTTATCATATATCGACAGTCACTTTAACTACACATTCATGTACATACTACCTAAATTGTCCCGACCAACCAGTGCTCCCGCACATTGGCAAACCGGGCTATCTGCATCATGTCCCACCACCCGCCAACCCCTCTTTTTACGCTACTATCTGTTCATCATATATGCACAGTCACTTTAATGATACCTACATGTACATACTACCTCAATAAGCCTGACTAACAGGTGTCTGTATATAGGCTTGCTACTCTTTTTTCAAATGTCTTTTTACTGTTGTTTTATTTCTTTACTTACCTACACACACACATACCTTTTTATTTCGCACGATTTCACTGTAAGGTCTACAAACCTGTTGTATTTGGCGCACGTGACAAATAAACTTTGATTAGATTCTTATGCACGACGCAACACAGAGTGCCTGGATACAGCCCTTAGCCGTAGTATATTAGCCATATACCACAAACCACTGACGTGCCTTATTGCTATTATAAACTGGTTACCAACATAATTAGAGCAGTAAAAATACATTTTTTGTCATGCCCGTGGTATACGGTCTGAAATACCACGGATGTCAGCCAATCAGCATTCAGGGCCCCAACCACCCAGTTTATAAAAGGACCAATAGAAACTGATCTACAAACGGGGTGTGTTAGAAATGAAACCCACATGATCTAGTACCTATAGTCAGTGGTGGTTCAGCCTGCTGTGTAAGTTTCCTATTGTGTGGATTTAAGTGGAAATATAAACAAGCTAAATCAGTGTCAGAATAGTAAACAAATTCCACTTGAATCTACGAAATAGATCACCTGATCCGAAGTTGTAAAACGTAGCCCTGGTACTCCCACTATCCAGATACAGACCGGGGGTGCACAACACCTGTCTTGGAAGGCTATTGATTTCCTAGGTAGCCTATTGATAACAATTAATTAATCAGTGTCATGCAGAAATATGTGTTAATATGCACACCTGACATTAACCTCCACAGGATCAGTGGGTGCCCCGCGGGTGGTTGAGCTAACTACTGTGTTATTTTGTTGCAGGAGGAACTCAAGACTACACTGCAACCCTTACAAGAGAAGCTAAAGATCTTTAACATAGTTAAAGTAACATGTGATAGAACAGCAGAACACACCCAGTAAGACTACTGAATGCTGCTAGCATGCAATATTTTCTATATATTTAATTCATCAAGTGTGTGGATAGACAGTTACCCACGTATTCCTCTCACTGTATCCAGAGCCAGGCCCAGACTACAGAAAAGCAAGTTAAGGAGTTTGAGAAGCTTCACCAGTTTCTACGAGAGGAAGAGGCAGCCAGGATAGCTGCTATGAGGGAGGAAGAGGAGCAGAAGAGTCATCGGATGAAGAAGAAGATTGAGGAGATGAGTAAAGAGATATCATGCCTTTCAGACACAATCCGAGCCATACAGGAGGAGCTGGGAGCTGAAGACATCTCATTTCTACAAGTAGGAACCAACATATTTGTCCTTTGTAGACATGATTGTATGATAAATTGATTGATAACATTGACAACCCTCTATCCTTCTGCAGAACTACACAGCCACGGTGAAAAGGTAAGTAAATCTCTCTCCTGTGTCTCTCTTCTCCGTGGTTCTGAATCTGAACCCAACCTCACAACAGCACTTCAATGTTCTTCCAGAGCCCAGTGCACACTGCCAGATCCACAGCTGGTCTCAGGAGCACTGATAGATGTGGCCAAACACCTGGGCAACCTGAAGTTCAGAGTCTGGGAGAAGATGCAGGACATTGTTCAGTACAGTGAGTTTTGTGTTATGATTATACAAATAAAATTGATGATTATAAATTTGTACCAAAGAAACAAACAGAACTAGACAGTCATGGATATGCACATTTATAACTTTATTGGAAAATATGCAATGTATAATGTTAATCATAGCATAAAAGTAGTTATTAAAAAATAAACATCATATGAAGTCCTTTTCGTTTTAGTCCTATGTTTCCATTCTATCTCTTTAGGTCCTGTGATTCTGGAACCCAACACTGGTCACCCAGGTCTCCTCCTCTCTGATGATCTGACCAGTATGAGATGCATTGGAGTGACACAGAAGTTACCTGACAACCCAGAGAGGTTTGATAAATCTGACCTTGTCCTGGGCTCAGAGGGCTTTAACTCAGGGACACACAGCTGGGACATTGAGGTTGGAGATATTAACTTCTTTGCTGTAGGTGTGGCCCCAGAGTCTCCAGGGAAGGACATGGTGACTGAGTTAGAATGTGTGGAATACAGTGGTGTAATGCTGGATACAAGCCATATTTGTCCCCCACCCTATACACAGAAACAGAGCTCCTCAGAGGGTCAGAGTACAACTGAACAGGGACAGAGGAAAGCTGTCATTCTCTGACCCTGATAACAACACACACCTACACACATCAACACACACTTTCACTGAAAGAGTCTTTCCATTATTTTACTTGAATTGGTCTACTTTCTCACATTCACTAAGAGTCTTACCAGTGAAAACCTCCGTAACAGTGGAACAGCACAACTAGAGTAGGGAGGGCGAATGAATGGGCTTCTACACAGTCTTTATGGGAACTCTTTCTTAAGCTCCTGGTTAAATTGCGCATAAGAAAAAAAAAACTCTCTAAATGGTTAAACCAGTAACAAATATATGTGATTATTGTAAAAATCTGGGAATTTGCTTAATTTACTATCATCCTAAACTAAGATATTTCATTATTTTGCTATATCTAATGAATGTATATTAAACTACCTTCCATAATGTGGACAGCATGTGTTTCTAACAACTAACAACACAAGCTGCCGTTTTGACCACATCGAATTGGGGGGAATTGCACATCTTAGTATAAAAGTTTATAGCACGATAACACAAGATCAAAACATAAAACAGATCTTTGGTTTTGTACTGTTGATTTTGTCTTATGTGCTGGGGGTCGCAGGACTCGATGTAAGTAACTAGGTTTCCATCCAATTGCTGACAGATGTTCATGCAATTATCCTAAAATCTGCAGAAAGAAAATATGTGCCTTTTCCCACCAGTGGTGTGTTCCACCAAACGGACTTGTTTCGGATAAAAATCAGTGTGTGATGACGTAGTGCACACAGAATGCATGTGCACTCTAGCCAACAGCTCAAATGAAATCAAATCGCAGGTACAGTGTGGGGTAGGCTGTGTGGGGTAGACTGTGAAGGTAGGCTGTGGAGGTAGGCTGTGAAGGTAGGCTGTGGAGGTAGGCTGTGAAGGTAGGCTGTGTGGGGTAGACTGTGAAGGTAGGCTGTGGAGGTAGGCTGTGGAGGTAGACTGTGGAGGTAGGCTGTGAAGGTAGGCTGTGGGAGAAGGCTATGGAGGTAGACTGTGGAGGTAGACTGTGAAGGTAGGCTGTGGAGGTAGACTGTGGAGGTAGGCTGTGAAGGTAGACTGTGGGAGAAGGCTAGTTTACATGATGAGAATATTATTAATAAGAGCGAGAATATTTTTTTATTTGTCAACAGCAGTCAAGCATCGATCATCATGTCATCAGAATAAGACCCTGGATATTTATTGGAAAGGAGCATCAAGCTCATCACCGTGCTCTTTAACCACCCTGTGAAGTTCATCATAACTTATGATGTAGCCTAATAAACTGCATGGTTTCCAGAGTCATAGTGGGAGGACCACACACCATATCATTGCGTGACTCCAAGTTTACTTCGATATGATGGTTATTATATCAATATTTCAAATCAAATTGTATTAGTCACATGCGCCGAACACAACAGGTGTAGTAGACAGTGAAATGTTTACTTACGAGCCCCTAACTAACAATGCAGTTAACAATAAGAATAAGAACTGGTGCAGCTGTAGAACTTTGAGGACCCATGCCAAATCTTTCCAGTCTCCTGGGGGGGAATAGGCTTTGTCCTGCCCTCTTCATGACTGTCTTGGTGTGTTTTGGACCATGATAGTTTGTTGGTGATGTGGACACCAAGGAACTTGAAGCTCTCAACCTGTTCCACTACTGCTCCATTAATGAGTACAGCTGAACTAAGCTCATGAGGCATTTATAAGTTATATTCTTCAAGAATCAATGGGCACATTTAATTAATTCATAAGTGAACAAAATGTATGTAGCACCTGCAGATTGCCCCTTTGATGGGTTGCAACTGAAGCAAACTTTGAATCTTGTAGGCTAATATTTTCTGTATCATTATTTCTCTCTCTCATTACAGAGTAGCTCTCTAGCCACTTTGAACAACATCTTCAATCAATCCAATCAATCAAATGTATTTATAAATCCCTTCTTACAACAGCTGATATATCAAAGTGCTGTACAGAAACCCAGCCTAAAACCCCTAACAGCAAGCAATGCAGATGTAGAAGCACGGTAAAACCATACAGTATTGGTCTTGCATTGACACTGCCATCTCACAAGAGAATGACCACAGCAGGTCGTAACAGTATTGTTTGTTGTTGTTCTTGAAATTCCATATATAACCAAATGTTGTGTGCACCCCATGTTCTATAACATTGTCATGGAAAATATGTATGTTGTTTCCAATCAACAACTATGCCCTAAATCCGGCTGCATATTAAAGGATAAGATTGCTGAAAAGCCAGTCTCTTTGGCAATGACAAGGAGTGGAATGTTAGCTAAAGATACTGGTACTCAGGCTAGGTCTCCTTTCCCGCCAGTAGGAAAATTGGTTTCTCGAGCTAAGGTTAGTAATTTGGGGATTATTTATTTTTACATAATAGCATGCATCTTCACCAATTTAACTTTCCTGAAAGCTGCACTTTATTAGATTAAATTCACAATTTAGAAAATTAACACTAATTAACGCTACTGTTTTATGTGGGAAGTAGGATCTCAAAGTGATAATGCTCTGTCTGTAGTTTGCATAATAAATATAAAATGATCCTGAGGTGAATAAAATCATAATTACTCTGTTATATTCTCTCTATTGTCACCCAGTTTGTGTTTAATAAAGAAAATTCACAACGACCTGATTATCAAATTGACCTGTTAATTCAACCATCTTGATGAGCAACCTTGACATACTGTACATTAGGTATCCATAGTAACAGTGTGACCTCTGACCTAGCAGGATGTTACAATCAGCATGAGTCAGTATTTGTGTCTGAAATGGTCAAAGACAGTGCACTATTTGTTTTACCAGGACCCATGGGCCTCTCGTCAAAGACAGTGCACTATTTGTTTTACCAGGACCCATGGGCCTCTCGTCAAAGACAGTGCACTATTTGTTTTACCAGGACCCATGGGCCTCTCGTCAAAGACAGTGCACTATTTGTTTTACCAGGACCCATGGGCCTCTCGTCAAAGACAGTGCACTATTTGTTTTACCAGGTCCCATGGGCCTCTCGTCAAAGACAGTGCACTATTTGTTTTACCAGGACCCATGGGCCTCTCGTCAAAGACAGTGCACTATTTGTTTTACCAGGACCCATGGGCCTCTCGTCAAAGACAGTGCACTATTTGTTTTACCAGGACCCATGGGCCTCTCGTCAAAGACAGTGCACTATTTGTTTTACCAGGACCCATGGGCCTCTCGTCAAAGACAGTGCACTATTTGTTTTACCAGGACCCATGGGCCTCTCGTCAAAGACAGTGCACTATTTGTTTTACCAGGACCCATGGGCCTCTCGTCAAAGACAGTGCACTATTTTAGGGAATTGGGTGCCATTTCAGATGCAACCAGTATTTTGAACAGCACATACAGGATTGGTCTCATGCAGCAGATAAACAGTGGGGTTAAAGGGAGGTGAGTGGAGGATCACTGTCAGAGTTATGGACACACACTTAATGAAAAGAGAAAGTTCCTTTATTTTCGCTGAGAAAACGAGAGGCATCGTTTCAGGTCTCACACCAGAAGGTAAACCTGACCAGTCTTAGGAGGAAACACACAGGGGAATAATTATTGTAACTCTGTCATGTACACCACCAATGTAGGCAGGTAACAATAAGGAACAAGCAGAGGACACCTTCTCCTCTCCCCCTTTTGTCTACCAGCCAGCCACGCATCAAGGAGCAAGATTGATTGTTTATTTTTAGGGGCTGTGTGTGTGGTTTGTGGTATCAGGAGGAGGAGCGACACTCAACATGACTTCCGTCAGAGGAGGTAAGGTGTGTGTGTGTAGTAGGATGAGACAGACAGTGATAAGACAGCATCGACATCTGATTGATCTTCCGTATCGATTCGCTAGACTGTCAAATCGACTCACCAGCCTGCCACATCCTGCTCACACGTCACAACTTAGACTGGAGCCGTGCTCTGACAGAGAGGTGGAGGGAGAGAGAGAGAAATGGTTGGGGGGAGAACAGCAAGAGAGGAGGGAGAGGGATGGAGAGAGAGATCAACGATAGAAATAATCCCATTATTGTATTATTTTTACTATCTACTATTTGAATAGTGAAATGTCATTACACATGTTGAAATCTAGAGTCCACAACACCCTTGGTAGTTAATTTGAAAGTTTCTCCTGAACGCCACCCCACTCCAGTTTTGTCGTGACATACTGTAAATCTCCTGCCTCCACCGCCATCCCACGGTAATCTTCACGCTTGGAGAATAAAGAGGATTAAACTTCATATCAAACTCTGTCTGCTCGCCAAACTCAGGTAAGCTGTTCCACACAGGCACTGTGTGTGGCCTCGTACCTCCTAACCTGTGTGTGCCTGTATGAGTGTGTGTCTGAGTCTGCCTGCGTGTGTGTGTGTGCATGTGGAGTCGGACACGGACAGCGATCCAGCTGTTCAGGGAACTCTCAGAGATAAGAGAGCAATCACTTCCTGTCGCTCCGATAAGGACAGGAAGGAAGGACAACGTGTATGTGTGACAGAGAGGGAGTGTGTGTGTGGTGCCGAGAGTGTATGTCTCTGTCTGACAGAGATAATTGTTTGTGTGAGTCTGAGATATAGTTTGGTGTGTGTCTGTGTGTGTCAATGTCCTAGACACATGAAGTAAAGTTTACGTTACCTTTTTTGAGAATAATAAAACCCAGTCGGTAGCTAAACTACAGTCGTTGGTCTGAGTCAGCTATCCTTGGGTCCGTTTTTTCATCACAGCTCTGACAGACCTCAAGGCTAGTTTCCCACAATCCCTTTCACTGTGACGGCTCTGTCCGACAGGCCTCGCCCTCCCTCTTCAAATCCACAACTAATGCTTCTGACCCCAATTAGTGCCCCTTCCTTTCCCCTACCCCCTTACCAGCCCCAATCCCCACCCATCATCAGAGGGCTGTCTCTCTCCTTTCCGTTCCCTTTTTCCTCTGCTCTCCTTTCCCCCTCCATTATCTCTTTCTACTGCTCTTTATGCTTCCTTCCTCTTCACCATCCCTCTCTTCTTCCTACCACTCTCTCTTCTCTCCTCTGTACGTCTCTCCTCTTCTCTCCCTTGTACGTTTCTCCTCTACTCTCATCCTGTTCTTCTTTCTCCCCTTCCTCTCTCATGTCCTCTCTTCCCTGACCTGTTCTCTCTTCTGTGTGAAAACTGACAGATACTGGGTACATATGGAATTCACCCATCGTTCAAATTTGGTCCAATGCGCTCATCAAATCAAGCACATTTGTCTCAAGCTCTGAGCAGCAGAGTTTAACCCTCCCTTTTCTGATTCCTGGGACTAATCTGGCCTCTATCACACTTCTTCTTCCTCCTCCACTCCTCTCCTCCTCTCCCCATCACTCGTTCTGCCCCCACCACCTGTGCACCATTAGTGGGGTTAGCTGGGCCAAATGAAGGGGTGGTGTTCTGTGTCAACAGGTGTCTCTGTGTGTCGACAGGTGTAGCATGTCTTGCGCCAGCGGCCTATCCCCTGCTAGCACTGATAGCTATAATGAGACATCTGACCAATGCTAGGTTTACGGCGTAGATATCAGGAAGTCGCCAGGGAAGATTGCTTTGATTGTTTGTATGAGAGGATTTCCTAATATGGATGCCGTATTCTTCACCATATTTGGACAGTGAAGCTAAAATAAAAAATGCACCTCTATACTCCAGCATTTTGGATTTGAGATCAAATTATCATTATGACACAATAGTACAAAATGTCACCTTTTATTTGAGGGAATTTTCATACATATCTGTTTTACTATTTCAACATAAAAGCACTTTATGTATCTAGTCCCCTCATTTGAAGAAATCATATGTACTTGAACAAATTCACATAAAGTTTGTTAAAGTAGTCTAAAGGTTAGTAGGCCTGTTTGGTCCCATATTGCTTGCACCAATGACTACATTAAGCTTGTGATTCAACAACAAAAAAATGAACAACTCTCAACTCACTTGAAGCTTGTCCTAAAGTTAACTCTTAAACGTATAACTTCAATCAGATTGTTGAGTTTCCTCAACATGTATTTTCGATTGAAGCTCCTTAACTCTTTTTATAATTTGGTAGGCCTTTAAAGTGGAAGTTAGACTTAATTGCATTAATGTACTTAGTTGTTTAATTAAGTGATCGGAATCACGTAATCACTATGTGACTTGTGTTATCGCGTGTTCCCCATTTCCTGTGTCTGAGTGGTGGGGTTGATTTGGGATGCTCTATGCTTGTCTTCTCTTCTATATTTTCCTGCTTCCTTGTACTCTCTTCCTCCTTTCTTCAACTCTCCTCTTGTCTCCATCTCTCCCTTTATACATGGCTTTCCCTGTCTCCTCTTACTCTCTTCTATCTCTGCTTGCCTCCTCTCCTCCTGTTCTATTTCCCCCCCTCTCTCCTCTCTTCTCATCCTCTTCTCCTCTTCTGCCGACGCCCTCCTCTCACCCCAAGCTTCTCTCCTTCCCTTTCTCCTCATCTCCTCCCCTTTCTCCTCATCTCCTTCCCTCTGCTCTTTCCCTTTCTTCTTTTACTCTTCGTTTCTCCTTCAGGGGTGGACTTAGGGCCAGAGCGTCTTGCTAGGCAGAACCCAACGATGGCTGATCTGATGATCCATTAATCAGCCTGAGGGAACTGTGATGTCATAAGGGCTCCCAGCTATTGAGTCTTTTTCTCTCTCTCACTTGCTCGCTGATCTGTCGGTTATAATGGCTCATTATAGATTCTGAAAGAGAACAAGTCACATGATTAGATGACAGAACCAATCACGGCCTGGGCCCAACGACTGGTTATCGCCATGACTACGTTTCCCGGAACATCTACCGCGTAAAAACCACGAGGGGCCCAAACGAACAAGATAGCAATGTTTTCTTCATGGGCTTTGCTCTGTTAATTTGGCAAAAGCAATAGCCAATTACATTTAATTCCTGGCCTGCACACTGCATCAAATACACAATGATTTACTGCTCTGTAAAAGGCACAGTGTAAAAAATGCTACTGATGACAAATGGTTGGTAATAAAGGGGATAGGTACATTTCTATATCCTGACGGTGTGTGTGTCTGTGTGCGAGCCCTACGGGAGCCTGTAACGTGGTAATGATGACAGAGAATATGAGGGAGGCAGTAAACCCTTACCCAGAGTTCATGGATTGGCTTTATAGTGTACACACACATCAGCTGGTCAATTACTAATGTGTCATCTTCTCCATAGGTTATCTTATAGAATTATGATGATGATAACCGCAAGGCAAGGTTTAAGAGAGGAGGAGAGTGGATTAGAGGAGAAGAGGAAGAGACAGGAGAGGAGGAATGGAGAGGAGAAGAGAAGAGGGGAACTGGAATGGAGAGGATGGGAGAGGAGAAGAGGAATGGAGAGGAGACAAGAGGTGAAGAGAAGAGAAGATTAAAGGAGAGAAGAGAAGAGCTTCGAGCTCTCACAGTCTCACCTCAGAATTAGACGTTCATCCATGTTTCTAAAACGTCACATTTTGAAGTTTCTCCAAACATTAAATTTCCAAGTGTTTGGTTACTTCTCTGTATCGTTCCAAGTTTAAGTTTAGGCATTAACTCTAAATTATTACGGTTAGGCATTAACTCAGAATGGTTAAGGTAAAAGTTAAGGTTTGGGATAGGCTTAAAACAAAAATATCAAAAACAACAGTCTATTGCTGGATTCAAACATGCAATCCTTGGAACCACAGACAGATGCTTACAGCCATCCCCCATCCCTGTCCACAATGCCCTAGCAAAACCCAAACCTACTTGAACGTAACAGTGCTCACTGTTGCCCCCTAGTGGCCAGTTTCCATGTAATTTCCCAACGTCCTCAGACATGGATGCCAGTCGAATACTGACTTGTATCACGTGTGACCTGCCTGGTGGAGATTTGGAGAGGAGGGGTCATCTGATTCTTTTTACCCACTGGCCAGTTCGGAAGGACATTGCAAGGCGTGAGCTAGAACGCCAGGCTCGTCAGTGCTATGACTCCTGGGATTTGTGTACGTTTATGGGACTAATGGCACCATTCTCCCCTCATTGAGCTCAGTCCCACGTGGGAACTGGGAAGAGACGGTTATCGGGTTTGACTGAGACGTCATCGTCCAATGTCTCCCGCTTGGCTGATTCACATAGCTTTGTGATCAATGTCTAATTGTGAGTTCGGAGAAAAGCAGTGAGTTAGGAGAAAACAGTAGCTTGAGAGCCCCTTTCCCCTCATCTTCCCTTTTGTCCATCTATCCATTTATCCTAGGTTCATTGAAAGGTAGGACATGCTGTGTTTTACTGTAACGTCCCTGGGAACAAAAGCAACACTAGTCGTAGCAGTCACGTAATTATACGATTCACAATCTATTTTCCATTTGCTACCTTTCAGCAGGTTGCTGTCTCTACTTTGAATCATTTTGAGGAAAATGTTTTCCGACTGTGTTTTGCAGGGGGAAGAATGGCTCTGAAACTTTGCATCATAATTCTCAGAGTAATAAGCAAGATCAAAAGCCATATTTCTGTAGTTCAAGGCTATGCATTGGTGGTAATATTATTCAAATTCAATTGTGCAATGCAAATCATAGCGCTTTCTTATTCCGAGTCAGATATTTAAATGAGGGAAGCCCCCATCAAGGGGTAGATAAGAGACAGACGGTTTACCACACTCCAACCCAACTGTCTGGAACAAGGTTGACATGAGAAAACTCTATATGTTTAGCTATATAAATCAATTCGAGGTCATGAAACTTTGAAATGAGGACGCATGTCTCTAAATCCTCTCTAAGTCATGCCTAGATAGCCATATGAGAAAAATATACATATATGTATATATATATATTTTTGGTTGAAAATACTTTTGATGTTCTTGTGCTTACTGGGAGGTGCCATTCTGAGGCTCTTCATTTCAGTCCTGCTGCTGAAGCATGTATCAACTTGTTCATGGATTCGATACGATGCTCACAGTAGTAGTCTATTCGCACTTCAAGAAAACGGTTTGATACCACTGACCCAAAAAAGCTGGTCTGTCATGGTTGTCTTGGCGACAGTTGACTTAAAGGCATAGTTCACATTTGTTAAGTTTATGCTCAGAAAATGTAATAACTTAATTAAGTATCTCTAAGTCTCAGGAAAGGTGACATGTCAACTAGAATGTGTTCAGAAATGTACAGTGCCTTGCGAAAGTATTCGGCCCCCTTGAACTTTGCGACCTTTTGCCACATTTCAGACTTCAAACATAAAGATATAAAACTGTATTTTTTTGTGAAGAATCAACAACAAGTGGGACACAATCATGAAGTGGAACGACATTTATTGGATATTTCAAACCTTTTTAACAAATCAAAAACTGAAAAATTGGGCATGCAAAATTATTCAGCCCCTTTACTTTCAGTGCAGCAAACTCTCTCCAGAAGTTCAGTGAGGATCTCTGAATGATCCAATGTTGACCTAAATGACTAATGATGATAAATACAATCCACCTGTGTGTAATCAAGTCTCCGTATAAATGCACCTGCACTGTGATAGTCTCAGAGGTCCGTTAAAAGCGTGAAGAACAAGGAACACACCAGGCAGGTCCGAGATACTGTTGTGAAGAAGTTTAAAGCCGGATTTGGATACAAAAAGATTTCCCAAGCTTTAAACATCCCAAGGAGCAAGGTGCAAGCGATAATATTGAAATGGAAGGAGTATCAGACCACTGCAAATCTACCAAGACCTGGCCGTCCCTCTAAACTTTCAGCTCATACAAGGAGAAGACTGATCAGAGATGCACCCAAGAGGCCCATGATCACTCTGGATGAACTGCAGAGATCTACAGCTGAGGTGGGAGACTCTGTCCATAGGACAACAATCAGTCGTATATTGCACAAATCTGGCCTTTATGGAAGAGTGGCAAGAAGAAAGCCATTTCTTAAAGATATCCATAAAAAGTGTCATTTAAAGTTTGCCACAAGCCACCTGGGAGACACACCAAACATGTGGAAGAAGAAGCTCTGGTCAGATGAAACCAAAATTGAACTTTTTGGCAACAATGCAAAACGTTATGTTTGGCTTAAAAGCAACACAGCTCATCACCCTGAACACACCATCCCCACTGTCAAACATGGTGGTGGCAGCATCATGGTTTGGGCCTGCTTTTCTTCAGCAGGGACAGGGAAGATTGTTAAAATTGATGGGAAGATGGATGGAGCCAAATACAAGACCATTCTGGAAGAAAACCTGATGGAGTCTGCAAAAGACCTGAGACTGGGACGGAGATTTGTCTTCCAACAAGACAATGATCCAAAACATAAAGCAAAATCTACAATGGAATGGTTCAAAAATAAACATATCCAGGTGTTAGAATGGTCAAGTCAAAGTCCAGACCTGAATCCAATCGAGAATCTGTGGAAAGAACTGAAAACTGCTGTTCACAAATGCTCTCCATCCAACCTCACTGAGCTCGAGCTGTTTTGCAAGGAGGAATGGGAAAAATTTCAGTCTCTCGATGTGCAAAACTGATAGAGACATACCCCAAGCGACTTACAGCTGTAATCGCAGCAAAAGGTGGCGCTACAAAGTATTAACTTAAGGGGGCTGAATAATTTTGCACGCCCAATTTTTCAGTTTTTGATTTGTTAAAAAAGTTTGAAATATCCAATAAATGTCGTTCCACTTCATGATTGTGTCCCACTTGTTGTTGATTCTTCACATAAAAATACAGTTTTATATCTTTATGTTTGAAGCCTGAAATGTGGCAAAAGGTCGCAAAGTTCAAGGGGGCCGAATACTTTCGCAAGGCACTGTACACTTAGTGCACAAAACATCAAGGACACCTTTATAATATTGAGTTGCACCCCCTCGTTTGCCCTCTCAACAGCCTCAGTTTGTCAGGGCATGGACTCTACAAGGGTTCAATGGACTGTTGAAGCGTTCCACAGGGATGCTGGCCCATGTTGACTCCAGTGCATCCCACAGTTGCATCAAGTTGGCTGGATGTCCTTTGGGTGGTGGACCATTCTTGATACACAGGGAAATTGTTGAGTGTGAAAAACCCAGCAGCGTTGCAGTTCTTGACACAAACCTGGCACCTACTACTGTACCCAGTTCAAAGGCACTTACATCTTTTGTCTTGCCATTCACCCTCTGAATGGCACACATGCACAATCCATGTCTCTCTCAAGCTTCTATCTCAAGACCATCAGATTGTTAAACAGCCACCACTAGCACAGAGAGGCGGCTGCCTACCTACAGACTTGATATCCTTGGCCACTTTAATAAATGAACCACTAGTCACTTTAATAATGTCACTTTAAGAATGTTTACATATCCTGCATTACTCTTCTCATATGTATATACTGTATCCTTCACTATCTATTATTTACTGTCTATTACATCTTAACTGCTCTGTCACTGCTCATCCATATATTTTATACTTATATATTCTCATCCCATTCCTTTACTAGATTGTGTGTATTAGGTTTTGTGTTGTGGGATTGTTAGATATTACCTGTTAGATACTGCTGCACTGTCAGATCTATAAACATAAGCATTTTGCTACACTCGCAATAACATCTGCTAACCATGTGTGTGACCAATAAAATTTGATTTGAAAAAATTTGATTGGTCTCAATTGTCTCAAGGCTTAAAAATCTTTCTTTAACTGGTCTCCTCCCCTTCATCTACACGGATTGAAGTGGATTGAACAAGTGACATCAATAAGGGATCATAACTTCACCCTGGATTCACCTGGTCAGCATATGTCATGGAACGAGCAGGTGTCCTTAATGTTTTGTACACTCAGTGCATATTCTCATTACAACTTGTTTCAAGGAGGATTAGCTAGCTCAGGTCACCACTACTATGTAACCATTGTTACATCACAGAAGAAGACTGTTGATTTGTAGATTCTTATAGAATCCTTGTACAGGGCCTATTCATCACCTTCCTGCTATCACTCCTTTCTTTTGCCTTTAGCTGACCAGAAATATGGCCGCCGTCAGCAAGGAACCATTAACCTAATGGAGAGTGGGTCGTTGAGACAGGAATAGATGGGAAATGTCTGGGCGAGGGAGGAAGGGGCAGGGACACTAACCTTTTGGGCTTCTGCGATGGCTAGTGGAAGATGGGAAGATAACACACTTGGGCGCCTTTTGAAATTAATCACACCTGTGACATTTTGTCCTGAGAGACAAGAGAGAGGGTTGGCCTTTTCCACTAGTCAACCTACACCTCCCACCGAGCAGCCAACGCAACACACAACTGTCCTCTTCTAACACATGCACACACACAAACTTCAGAACTATTAGCATTGATTTCTGTTGTATTTTAGCGATCGTTGTCTCTACGTTTTACCCTGTTGACACAATGTAGAACGAAGGAGCAGCACACCAAGCAGAAAGTCTCACTTTCCTTCTTCTGTGAATGAACATTATTTTCCTCATCGTTGGAGTACCTCTGCCCTGCAACCCAGCAGTTCTGTGTAGCCTAGAGAAGGCCTGAGGTGGATAATTATTTAATCATTATTATAACACACTTTACCTCTCAAGCTTCGCAATTCACCGCTCTGCTGCACTCTACTGCAAACACCCGCCGTTGTGCTGCCAACCAACCAGACCTAAATTGGTGTTTGCATTAAAGCAGTGATAACAGCCTCCAAATCTGGACTTCTTCTCTTCTTTCAGGAGGATTCCTGAAAGTGACTTAAATGAGGACAGGAGGCTTAGAGGTGACTTATCAGTCCTGCACAGATGGGAATTTACAGTTGGACAAATTAGCCTACATAGGGTGGGGAAGAGCAGTGTAAAGCAAACACCGGGTTCCATCATTGTCTCACGTCAGATGGCGTCACTCCTACGCAAAGCTCTTCCCTCAACCAATCTGTCTTGTAGGGATTTTTATGTGGTTGATTTTCTTTTTTCATCCACCTAACACTAGTTCCTAATTATTAAAATCACTCCGCTCTCGGTAGCTATGACACACTGGCTACTACGGCAAACAATGTTCGATCAGTTGACTAAACTTGCTCCAGCTGGCAGCCTAGTGCAAGCTTGTTTGAATAGCTAGTTTGCCAGCTTGTTGAATAAGTTGTACAGCCCCAAAGTGATGGAACTGTTCTCAGCAATAAGCATGTATCTGATTCTGACAGCTGGCACTGTACCTCGCTACTTTGTAACATTTGGCCAACGCAATAACGTTGCAAAGAGCAGTCAGCTGTGCTGTAGGAGCAGGGGGAACAAATGCTGGTAGGTTTCATGAAACAAAATGAACTGGCAACAGACAGCCAGAGAACACAGGTATAAATACACAGGGGATAATGGGGAAGATGGGCAAGACCTGGAGGGGGGTGGAGACAAGCACAAAGACAGGTGAAACAGATCAGGGTTTGACACATAATTAGTTCATATTAGTTCATCTATGAGTCTGTGGAGGAATCCAGAACTTTAATCATCAGCATACAATGACACCTTTGTTTTTAAGCCCTGGATTTCTAAGCCCTTGATATTATTGTTGGATCTGATTTTATGGCCATTTCGATGGCCATAATAAATAGACATGCCGATAGTGAACAACCTTGTTTTACTCCTCTTGACAGTTTAAAACTTTCTGAGAAGTAGCCATTATTTAATATTTTACACTTAGGGTTACTACTTGTCTTATTTTACCTCCAGTGTATTATCCATATAAAAAAAACCTGATTAGGATGAATAATATCCAACAATACCTTTTTAATTCTACGTGCTATGCACTTTACATCACAACACTGATAGAGTTTAACATACTTTTTGAATGACTACCACCCTATCTCTGTACCCCACACATATTCAATTATCTGTAAGGTCACTCAGTCACGCAATGAATTTCAAACACAGATTGAACCACAAAGACCAGGGAAGTTCTCCAATGCTTCGCAAAGAAGGGCAACTATTGGTAGATGGGTAAAAAAAAGGCAGACATTGAATTCCCTTTGATCATGGTGAAGTTATTTATTACACTTTGGATTTATTACACCCAGTCACTACAATGATACAGGCATCCTTCCTAACTCAGTTGCCGGGGAGGAAGGAAACCGCTCAGGGATTTCACCATGAGGCCAGAGGTGACTTTAAAACAGTTACAGAGTTTAATGGCTGTGATAGGAGAAAACTGAGGATGGATCAACAACATTGCAGTTACTACACAATACTAACCTAATCGACAGAGTGAAAAGGCAAACATCTATGGCAAAACCTGAACATGGTTGTCTAGCAATGATCAACAACCAATTTGACAGAGCTAATCATTTAAAAAAGAATACTGTGCATATGTTATGAGCTTTCCACATGATCCAATGAGAGACTGACCCAGAAAGACTCCCAGCTGTAATCTCTGCCAATGGTGCATCTACAAATTATTGACTCAGGGGTGAGAATACTTATGTAAATGTAATATTTCTGTGTTTCATTTTCAATAAATGTGCTAACATTTCTAAAACATGTTTTACCTTTGCCGTTATGGGACATTGTGTGTACTATAGATGGGTGAGATAATTGTTTTATTCACTTTCAGGCTGTAACACAAAAGGTGGAATAAATCAAGGGGTATGAATACTTTCTGAAGGCACTGTACATACTGTACTACAGTTCTTTTACTACAGTAATGAATGACTTTCAGAAGAAAATACATCGAAAGAACTACCCACTGAACACAGATGTCAGTTCAATGCCTAGTTTTGATTTACACTTGATACAGTTGTCAAATAATGTGAATTGAAAGTAAAACCAACAAACTTTTTAACCATCCCATTAGATCTAGGGTTAAAATAAAACATTTGCAAATCCAATACGTTTTCCACGTCATCACATTTCATGTATTTGTTCAAATGATATGGAAATAATGTTGATACAACTAGTTTGTGACACACTGGAAAGGTTATATTTGAAGTAATATTTATTATTGGGAAGTTTGGTTAAGCTTTTCATGAGGTCTCATGAACAAAGAAGAAAGGTTTCAGTAATCCTGTTGAGAAACCTTTGTCTTTATTCTTTTCTTTTAGAAACCTGAATAGTTTTGTCTGTGGAAGATCGCTTAGAATATCCTCCTTTTACTCATTCATCCTCAAGAAAGATCTTCATTTTCTCCTAAGATGGCCGACTTCCCTTCACTTAACCCTGATTTATTAAAGACTCATTCATTCACTAATTGTAAGTCGCTCTGGATAAGATTGTCTGCTAAATTACTAAAAGGAATATGGAAATAAAACATGTTGTTTGTTCCTAAAACAACAGCTTTTCACATCAGTGTGTGTTTGGTCAGGATTCAACATTTTTCTCTCAAAATTTTAAAAGCATTGTGTACTATCCCTGGGTTCAGGAGTCAACAAATTCCTTCAGTAGCACCTCGATTGGATCACGACTCACAGTAACTGCAGAGAAAAAGATAACAGCTGTTATCTTCACACACTTCACAATCACAGATTTTTCTCAGTTTTCTCCATCCCATCCCATTCCGCTGTGTACAGAGGAAAACAGGACAAATGCATCAGTAATTACTGTCTGGGTTCAGGTTGATTAAAACCATGAGGCAGCAAAGGACTGGGACCAGAAATCAGCCCAGACATTTCTCATACACTGGTCTATTTTTGTCCTCGAGGCCCCCCACATCGACCATTGTTTTTACCTGAGGCCCCCATTTTTGGCCACATAATGTTCAGCTCCAGAGTAGGTGAGCAGAGTGGAGCTGGAGCGGAGAGAGGAGTAGAGCGTGCCCAATTTGACTGGAGTTTCCCCAAAGGCTGGAGCATCGGCCTTCTCACCCTCTCCAATTTCGCTCCAGTAACGCTCACTTCACGAGCTCAGGGCATGCCCGACCCAGCATCAATAAATCAATCAAATGTATTTATAAACCCATTTTTACATCAGTCGATGTCACAAAGTGCTGTACAGAAACCCAGCCTAAAACCCCAAACAACAGCAAGCAATGCAGATGTAGAAGCACGGTGGCTAGAAAAACCTCCCTAGAATGGCGGGAACCTAGAGAGTAACCAGGCTCTGAGGGGTGGCCAGTCCTCTTCTGACTGTGCCGGGTTGAGATTATAACAGAACATGGCTAAGATGTTCAAATGTTTATAGATGACCAACTATAATCACAGTGTTTGCAGAGGGTGCAACAGGTTAGCACCTCAGGATTAAATGTCTCTTGGCTTTTCATAGCCTAGCATTCAGAGTTAGAAACAGCAGATGCGGAAGAGAGAGAGACAATCGAAAAGAGTAGGTCCGGGACAAAGTAGCACGTCCAGTGCACAGGTCAGGGTTCCATAACCGCAGGCAGAACAGTTGAAACTGGAGCAGCAGCACGACCAGGTGGACTGGGGATAGCAAGGAGTCATCAGGTCAGGTAGTCCTGAGGCATGGTCCTAGGGCTCAGGTCCTCCGGGAGGGGAGGGAGAGGAAGAGAGAGAATTAGAGGGAGCATACTTAAATTCACACATGACACCGGATAAGAAAAGAGAAATACTCCAGACATAACAGACTGACCCTAGCCCCCCGACAAACTATTGCAGCATAAATACTAGAGACTGAGACATGAGGGGCCGAGAGACACTGTGGCCTCGTCCGACGATACTCCCAGACAGGGCCAACCAGGCAGGATATAACCCCACCCACTTTGCCAAAGCACAGCCCCCACACCACTAGAGGGATCTCTTCAATCCACCAACTTACTACCCTGAGACAAGGCTGAGTATAGCCCACAAAGATCTCCCCCATGGCACGTACCCAAGGGGGGCACCAAACTCGGACAGGAAGATCATGTCAGTCACTCAACCCACTCAAGTGACGCACCCCTCATTGGGACGGGATGGAAGAGCACCAGTAAGCCAGTGACTCAGCCCCTGTAATAGGGTTAGAGACAGGGAAGACCAGTGAAAAGAGGGGAACCGGCCAGGCAGAGACAGCAAGGGCGGTTCGTTGCTCCAGTGCCTTTCCGTTCACCTTCACACCCCTGGACCAGACTACACTCAATCAATCATAGGACCTACTGAAGAGATGAGTCTTCAATAAAGACTTAAAGGTCGAGACCAAGTCTGTGTCTCTCACATGGATAGGCAGACCATTCCATAAAAACGGAGCTCTCTAGTAGAAAGCCCTGCCTCCAGCTGTTTGCTTAGAAATTCTAGGGACAATAAGGAGGCCTGCATCTTGTGACCGTAGCGTACGTGTAGGTACGCTGATTCGGTGAGAGAGTTTATTAGCAAGTGCATTGGCAATGTCATACCCACAGCAACTATTAAAACATTCCCAAACCTGAAACCGTGGATTGATGGCAGCATTTGCGCGAAAATTAAAAGCGCAAACCACTGCTTTTAACCAGGGCAATGTGACTAGAAACATGACCGAATACAAACAGTGTAGCAATCCCTCTGCAATACAATCAAACAAGCTAAGAGTCAGTATAGAGACAAAGTAGAGTCGCAATTCAACGGCTCAGACACAAGAGGTATGTGGCAGGGTCTACAGTCAATCATGGATTACAAAAAGAAAACCAGCCCCGTCGTGGACCAGGATGTCTTGCTCCCAGACATACTAAACAACTTTTTTGCTCGCTTTGAGGACAATACAGTGCCACTGACACGGCCCGCTAACAAAATCTGAAGCTGAAGAAATTTGGCTTGTCACCAAAAGCACTCACAAACTTTTACTGATGCACAATCGAGAGCATCCTGTCGGGCTGTATCACCGCCTGGTACGGCAACTGCTCCGCCCACAACCATAAGGCTCTCCAGAGGGTAGTGAGGTCTGCACACGCATCACCGGGGGCAAACTACCTGCCCTCCAGGACACCTACACCACCCGATGTCACAGGAAGGCCATAAAGATCATCAAGGACAACAACCACCCGAGCCACTGCCTGTTTACCCCGCTATCATCCAGAAGGCGAGGTCAGTACAGGTGCATCAAAGCAGGGACCGAGAGACTGAAAAACAACCTCTATCTCAAGGCCATCAGACTGTTAAACAGCCACCACTAACATTGAGTGGCTGCTGCCAACATACTGACTCAACTCCAGCCACTTTAATAATGGAAAAATGTATGGAAAAATGTATCACTAACCACTTTAAACAATGCCACTTTTATATGTTTACATACCCTACATTACTCATCTCATATGTATATACTGTACTCTATACCATCTACTGCATCTTGCCTATGCCGTTCTGTACCATCACTCATTCATATATTTTTACGTACATATTCTTCATCCCTTTACGCTTGTGTGTATAAGGTAGTTGTTGTGAAATTGTTAGGTTAGATGACTCGTTGGTTATTACTGCATTGTCGGAACTAGAAGCACAAGCATTTCGTTGCACTCGCATTAACATCTGCTAACCATGTGTATGTGACAAATAACATTTGATTTGATTTGGTATGTACGGCAGGACCAAATTAGAGAGATAGACAGGAGCAAGCCCATGTAATACTTCATAGGTTAGCAGTAGAACCTTGAAATCAGCCCTAGCCTTTACAGGAAGCCAGTGTAGAGAGGCTAGCACTGGAGTAATATGATAAATAATGGTTGGTTCTAGTCAGGATACAAGCAGCCGTGTTAATCACTAACTGAAGTTTATTTAGTGCTTTATCTGGGTAGACGGAAAATAGAGCACTGCAGTAGTCTAATCTAGAAGTGACAAAAGCATGGATACATTTTTGGATAGAAAGGTTCCGATTTTTGCAATGTTACAAAGATGGAAAAGATTCATTGTCAGATCCGACAGCAGATCTCTTTGTTTCTTGTGACCTAGAACTAGCATCTCTGTTTTGTCCGAGTTTAAAAGTAAAACATTTTCCATCATCCACTTCCTTATGTCTGAAACACAGGCTTCCAAGGTAGGCTATTTTGTGGTTTCCCAATGTTTCATTGAAATGTACAGCTGTGTGTCGCCTGCATAGCAGTGAACATTGACATTGTGTTTCCGAATGACATCACCAAGAGGTAGCATATATAGTGAAAACAATAGTGGTTTTAGAACAGAACCTTGAGTAACACAGAGAACTTACCATTGATTTGTCAGAGGACAAACCATCCACAGAGACAAACTGATATCTTTCCCGACAGATAAGATCTAACCCTGGCAATAACTGGTCTGCATAGACCAATTATGGTTTCCAATCTTTCCAAAATAATGTGGTGACCGGTTTAGCCGAAAGACTCACTAAGGTCTAGGAGCAGGAGCACAGACGCAGAGCTTGGGTCTGACACCATTAATAGGTCATTTACCTACTTTACAAGTGCGGCTCTGACATTTTTGGTGAGATTAGTACACATCCAGAGGATAGGGAGCTGTTTTTTATGTTTAACATAGGAGGCCCAAGCACAGGAAGTAGCTCTTTCAGTAGTTTAGTTGAAATAGCGTCAAGTAGACAGCTGCAAGGTTTAGAGGCCATGTCTATTTTTGTGAATGTGTCGAGAAATACAGGATAAAAAATAACAAGGCCTTGACACAAGGTCTTGACAGTTCTGTGCGGACTCATGACAACTGAGTTTTGGAGAAATATGCATATTCAAAGAGGTGTCCGTAATTTGTTATCAAATGATCATGATCTTTTCATCTAAGAAGTTGATGAATTCATCACTGCTGAATTGAAGGCTATCCTCACTTGGGGAATGCTGTTTTTTAGATAGCTTTGTGACTGTATCAAAAATACATTTGGGATTTTTTTATTCTCTTCAGTCAGGTTGGAAAAGTAGGTTGATCAAGCAGCAGTGAGGGCTTTCGATATTCCTGCATAGTACTGTCTTTCCAAGCATTGGAAGGCTTCCAAGTTTCCTGCATAGTACTGTCTTTCCAAGCATTGGAAGGCTTCCAAGTTTCCTGGATAGTACTGTCTTTCCAAGCATTGGAAGGCTTCCAAGTTTCCGTTCCAATTTTCTGGAAGCTTGCTTCGGGGCTCGGGTATTTTCTGTATACCAGGGAGCTAGTTTCTTATGACAATTGTTTTGGTTTTTGGCAGTGCGACTGCATCTAGGGTATTACGCAAAGTTAAGTAGATCCTTGCTTAACTGATTTTTGTACTCTAGCGTCCTTGGGTAGGTGGAAGGGCATCTGGAAGGGCATCTAGGAAACTGAGTTGTCAGAGAACTTATAGTGCAGCTTTTGATAATCCTTTGTTGGGGTATATGCAAATTATTTGTTGCGATTGCAAACATAATAAGATGGTAACCCGATAGTCCAGGATTTTGAGGAAAACATTCAGATCCACAATGTCGATTCCACGGAACAAAACTAGATCCAGGGTATGATTGTGGCAAATAGGTCCCGAGATGTTGGACCAAACCCACTCAGTCGATGATCGGTCTGTGGCCTTCTCCGTGTGAATATTAAAGTTACCAAATATTATAATATTATCTGCTATGACAACAAGGTCTGATAGGAATTCCGGGAACTCAGGGAACTCAGTGAGGAATACTGTATAAGGCCCAGGAGGCTTGTAGTCAGTAACTATAAAAAGTGAATGAGTAGGCTGCATAGATTTCATGGCTAGAACCTCAAAAGATGAAAACGCAGTCATTATTTTATTTTATTTTTTCTGTCGTAAATGTTAGCAACACCTCAGCCTTTGAGGAATGCGTGGGGGATATGGTCACTAGTGTAGCCAGGAGGAGAGGCCTCATTTAACAGAGTAAATTTATCAGGCTCAAACCATGTTTCAGTCAGGCCAATTACATCAAGTTTATGACCAGTGATTAGTTCATTGACTATGACTGCCTTAGAAGTGAGGGATCGAAATGAAGTAGTCCTATTTTGAGATGTGAGTTATTATCACAATCTCTTTCAGAGGTTTTTATTCCAGTGACTTTGTTATTGCGAACACCACCATGTTTAGTTTTGCCCGATCAAGATCGAGGCACAGACAAGGTCTCAATGGGGAAAACTGAGCTGACTACACTGACACAAACTCCACTAAGATGGCAGGCTGGCTAACAGCTGCTTAGCCTGCACCCTATCTCATTGTGGAGCTAGAGGCGTTAGAGCCCTGTCTATGTTGATAGATAAAATGAGAGCACCCCTCCAGCTACGATGGAGTCTGTCACTCCTCAGCAGGCAAGACTTGGTCCTGTTTGTGGATAAGTCCCACAAAGAGGGACAATTATCTACAAATTCAATCTTTTGGGAGGGGCAGAAAACAGTTGTGCGAGTCTGCTGTAGAGCTCATCACTCCCCCGTATTGGGAAGGGGCCAGAGACAATTACCTGATGCCAACCCATCTTTCAGGCTAAGTTGCACACTGAAGCTATGCTGCACTTGGTGACCTTCATCCTAACATTGTTGGTGCCTATGTGGATAACAATATCCCTACACTCTCAACACTCTGCAGTTTTAGCCTCAGCCAGCACTGCCTTTACGTCGGTGGCCCGGACCCCTGGTAAACAATGTATGATCTCTGGATGATTATTTTAAGTCTAATGTTGCAGGTAATTGAGTTGCCAACGACTAGGGTTTATAATTTGTCAGAGTTCATGGTGGGAAGCTTGGGCGGCTCAGACCCCGTAACGGGTGGAGGAGAGACCCAAGAATGTTCGGGCTCGGGTTCTGACTCCGACAAGTCGCTTAGTGGGGTAAACCGGTTGATTAATACTACAACCTGTAGTTACTGGTGGCACAGACACTGTTTCATCCTTTCCTATTCTTACATTGCCCTTGCCTAACGATTGTGTCACCATAAGGCGATGTTCTCCTGCATATTACGAGAACAACGAGTGCAATTTGAAGGCATAATGTTACTTAGCTTTTTGGGCTGGAGGAGGTCCTGCAGGTCTATGTCCGGGGTGAAAAAGTTGAATGACAAAATTAAGACGTTTGTAAACTTGTTTAAATACAGAATTAGTTTGAACGGTTATTAAAAGAGAAAAGTTTGGCAGGTAGCCAAGTAGGAACAAACAGCAGAGCAGCACAGAAACAATGTAGAAGTGTATATTTAGACTGTCATTCATTCTCTCTAAATAACTGTCTACCCAGCAGTCATTTCCCCCTGATGTGATGTTAATGACTTTTAACTTCCTAATGACTGTTTAATTAGCGACATTGACTCATTTAATAGAGTAATTTGTGCACTGCCTGCCCTTAAAGCAAAGATGCTCTCTGACTGACACACACACATCCAATACAATAAACACAAAAACGCAGACACACTTGCCCGCATGAGGGCACATACGTATCACACACACACACACACACACACACATTCCCCTTTTCATCCTTTTATGGGCCTTTGCAAGAAGAGCAACTACAAGACCATGAGGAAATGTTATTTCTTAGAGCACCAAAATATCTGTGTTCAGGCCTTGTCAGAACTAATTAGAGTGTAAATAGAGGTTGCTGCCAGCTTGACAAAGAGCGCTTACTACTCATTTAGAGTTTTATGTCTCTTCTGAGACCGTCAACATTCCAGAATGTGTCATCAGGCCAACAACAGTCAGACTAGTTCGGGAAAACATGACATCACGAAGCCGGCTAGATTGTCAATTGTCTTGGTTTAGATAGAATCAACTCTGAGTTAAACCTCTGCTTAAACCTTTCAGAACAACTACAGTAGCTGTTAGCTTTTTCCCATAGTAAAATGTTTTCACAATTACTGTAGTTGACTTGCTACCATGAGAGTTTGGTCTGTTTAGGGACGTTTACTGATGATGGAACTTCTTCTTCATCAGGTGGATCATTTTACTTCCAGTTATAGTATGAACAATTATTACCGTCATTGGCAAACGTACACTAGGTGATGGGCACAACTTGTAAGAGCCAGCATTAAAGGGGAAGTTCAGCATTTTACAACGTAATGTTACATGGATCCTAATGCTGAAAGTAGTCTTTGGATCTGGAGAAACTGTAACCTGTGTCTCAGTTTTCTTGAAAACAGCCACTACAAACTTCAGGTGACTTAACCCTTATAAACCCAGATCCAGTTTCCCATGCATAAAACAATCTGGAGTGATAGTACTGCTCAAGGAGACCACAAATAATATTTATTAAAAATGTCTTTATAATAATGAAAAATAATAATAATAAAAAATGTTTGTATACAAAAAAATCTATGCAAATGTCAGGTTTGCTTCACTTAATACCCTTATACGTAACAAACCTAACAAAAGTGACTATACCAAAAATCAACTCAATGTTTGGTTTGTCGTTACTTAATTTAGACATTTTATGTTTACCAAACTATTTTCCATCAAGACACATAGAGTCGATTGACTTCGGGGTGACAGCACACGCATGTACGGACGCACAAACACACACACACACACACACACACACACACACACACACACACACACACACACACACACACACACACACACACACACACACACACACACACACACACACAAGCCACCTGAGAACCATAGCAATGACCTTGTTATAGCTCACTCTCACTTTGAGGGCTGGCAAAAGTAACAGCTCTTCATTGCACAGGTGTGTGTGTGTGTGTGTGTGTGTGTGTGTGTGTGTGTGTGTGTGTGTGTGTGTGTGTGTGTGTGTGTGTGTGTGTGTGTGTGTGTGTGTGTGTGTGTGTGTGTGTGTGTGTGTGTGTGCGTGTCTGAGAGAGAGAGAACATCCATTCCTTTCGGGTCATCGAGTCCCCACCCAGGCAAACCAACACACTATCACAGACACACTATCACATGAAATAGACACCAATTACTTATTCAAAATTTGTGACAGTCACCACACAATTTTCTTCATAACACATTTGTGTCCAATACACAATTTTCTTGTTTTGGCTAACTTTAGCTAGGTTTGCTTGGTGGCTAACATTAGCTAGGCTAGGGGTTAAGGTTAAGGTTAGGGTTAGGGGTAGGATTAGGTAACACGCTAGCAAAGTTGTTAAAGGGTTAAGGTATAGTTAGCTAATATTCTAGCTAATCAGCTAAAATGTTAAAGTTGTCCATCATGTGATTTGAACACGCTACGTTTGGGTAGCTTGACCTTTGCGTTATACGCCCTCCCATCCTCCCATCCTCCCCTACCAACCTCCCTCCTATCCTTCATGACCAAAATAACCTACTGCCTTTATTTGTAATTGAAATGCACTCTATACAAAATTGTGTTGTGGACATGAATTTTGCATAAGTAATTCCTGTCTTTTTCACAATAATTTGAGATATACAAACATAGCAACACATTATGCAACAAAAAAATGTTTATGCAAATTCTAGTTGTCATTCCATATCTACATTATAAACTAAATGTATTAATTTCCCGTATGGTATGAAAATTATTTAATTATGGTTCCAGGCAACTCATGCCTTTGTATTGAATAATCAGAGTTGGACTTAATATCAATAAAGTGGAAATTGAGCAGGGGGTGGGGGAAGTGTAAATCAGTCCCTGATAAAAAAAATACAGTGGAAATGGCTTTGAGGTCCAGACTTGAGTTTGAGGGAAATAGTCGGTCCATCTGTTACACCGGAAGGGGTTAAGAACGCTCCATGGTACTGGACTGGATGGCTTGGAGTTGACCATTACAAAAGGTGTTGAATTATACTAATGGGCCCCATTCCAACACTTTCAAGATGCACCCTTCTTGCTGCCCCTTCCTTGAGGCAATCACTGATGTGGCATGGTGCCCATTCTATGACTTTTCCATCATCCAACATGATCAGTTTATTGATGACTTCCATCAAGAAAGGGATAATTGAAGTGAGGAAAGAAGGTTTTGGAATGTATTTGTACGAGGCCATGGACTCTATTTTGCTTTGTTGTCTCTCCCATCACCCTGCACCACCTGAGCCAAAGTCTCATTCCGGGGAGAGGAAGGTAAAACAATGATATCTGGCTTTCATCAAAAAAAAAAAAACATGTTACACTGACACTGTACAGCCCTAGGAAGATTTATTACACTGAAAGTATAAAGGCGAAATCTCTCAAAGCTTATTTTGCTACACTGTAATTATGTCCCATGATTGGTGCATACATTGCCGTAGCCAGTACTTCTTTATCATGATTGGTGCATACATTGCCGTAGCCAGTACTTCTTTATCATGATTGGTGTGCTTCATTCTGATTCTGGTGTGTTTCGTGGGTGTTGTTTGTCCTGCAATTGTCCTATAATTAGAAATCAATGGCCTTATGACTCACCCTCATCATCCACCATATCAGTAATTTAACTCAATTATATACGTCTTGTTTTGATTAATCCCCCTTCAAACATTTGTCTTGTCTGTCCTCGTAAAGGGCCACGCCTGTTCCCTCATTCATCTATCTGCCTAACATGTGTGTGTGTTTGTGTGTGTGTATGTGTGCGTGTGTGCGCTCCTGTGCGTTTGTGTGTGTCTTAGGCCTCTGATATCTATCTCATAATGAAGTGCAGATGGACAGGGAGGGAGAAAGAGGGGAGACAGGGAACAGAAAGGGGAGAGAGGGGAGAGAAAGTGGAGAGAGAGGGGAGAGAAAGGGGAGAGAAAGGGGAGAGAGAGGGGAGAGAAAGGGTAGAGAGAGAGGAGAGAGAGGGGAGAGAAAGGGGAGAGAGAGGGGAGAGAAAGGGGTGAGAGAGGAGACATTGGCTAACGGGCTATCTGCATTGTCCCGCCACCTGCCAACCCCTCTTTTACGCTACTGCTACTCTCTGTTCATCATATATGCATAGTCACTTTAACCATATCTACATGTAGATACTACCTCAATTAGCCTGACTAACCGGTGTCTGTATGTAGCCTCGCTACTTTTATAGCCTTGCTACTGTATATAGCCTGTCTTTTTACTGTTGTTTTATTTCTTTACCTACCTATTGTTCACCTAATACCTTTTTTTCACTATTGGTTAGAGCCTGTAAGTAAGCATTTCACTGTAAGGTCTACCTGTTGTATTCTGCGCACATGACAAATAAACTTTGTTTTGATTTTTTTTAAAGGGGCGAGAGAGGGGAGAGAAAGGGGAGAGACAGGGGAGAAAGAGGAGAGAGTGGGGAGAGAGATGGGAGAGAGAGAGGAGACAGAGATAAGAGTGGGGGGAGAGAAAGGGGTGAGAGAGGCGAGAGAGAGGTAAGAGAGAGGGGAGAGAGATGGGAGAGAAAGGGGTGAGAGAGTGTCCTCCACAAATACAGAGAAAAAACTAACATTTACACAAACAAGACAAAATGGTGGAATATCTTCAACTGTGAGGACATTTTGTCCTACTGTAAATGAGCTATTTCCTGTTTGTCATCAAAGGTGCAGTTCAACACCTTTGAACCACCCACGGAATGTAGGCTAACTGTGTATCTGTGCTCTACTTCATACGGAAACTGAGAGAACTTTAAAGATATATTACATGTCCCTTGAGGCTTGTACATTCACAGCACTCGCTTGACAAGTACAGTATATTTGGATCAGGGCTTGTTCTTTCTTCTTTTCTATAAAACACATGTATTTTCAATGTATTTTCAGCATCTTTTCAATGCCTTTTGCTCATAGGGTTGTTTTCCTTGTAGAATGAAGAGAAATGACACTGTCCATGCATTTTGTGAAGTTGTTTGCCTAACACAGAGCTGAAGTTTAGGCAGATTGTCATTTATTGTCATGAATGTTCACCTGGAGGCAGCTCAGCAGAGTGGTCTCTAGCTGGCATAGCCACAAAGTCATAAAATCTGATTTTAAACCTAACCCTAATTTTAACCACACTACTAACCCTAATGCCTAACCCTAACCTTAAGTGAAGACCAATAAGCACATTTTTTTTTTCATACATTTTTACAATTTTGACAATTTTGACTTGGCAGCTGGCCCATCTAGCAGAAATCAACCAGTTCTGCCTCCAGTGCAAGATTCATGACAATTAACGTCAACCTGAGAAGTTTACCGGTTAGTGAGGTCCGAAGGAGGGTCAGGAAATAGACCTGAAATGTTTAATTAGACCCAATGGTAATGAACAAAAGGTAGGCAAAGGTGTCAGACTAACGAATCATCAAGTTAGAACCAACAAAAAGCCCAAATAAAGTCACAGACTCCAGAATTCTCCCCAGTTTTATATTTGCATGATTGAACTTGTTGTCATGTCCATGGAAATAGAATCCTCATTGACTTGAATGGGGAGCCCTGTTTCTATAGATTCTAACGTCATGTCAATTTGCAGGCAGCCCATGTTGTCAGCACCCTCTGTGACACGCCCTGTGAGAGAAGGGTACCCTCTGCAGAAATGGGAGGCCTTTGACCTGTGAGGGGCGTGACGGTACTCGCATACAGAGATGTGAAGGATGGAGCCAAGGACGAGGTAACAGCTCAACACGTGTCCACTATTAAAGTGTACAGAAGGCTACCACACCCACCAGTCCAACTCCACATGTCCTCTGCTACGATGTCCCACACCACCCATCACACTGCCCACTGGGCACACGGGTTGAATCAATGTTGTTTCCACCGTTAAACCAATGTGGAATAGACGTTGAATTAACGTCTGTGCCCATTGGGTGACCTCACACCCAGGTCCACCATTGAAAAGTCCAGGTTTTCCAAGGTTTTAAAAAGCGTATCATATCAAGACAATAGTATTTGTCATACGTCAGATCGACATCGCTCGAGTGGACTAGTCTACTGACGTACAACAGTAATTTGGACCAATGATCAGTAGAGTTCACAGAGATCAGTAACCATTACAATCTAAATGTGCTGCTCTTTGTTGTACTGGAGAGGACCTGTGAGTCTACTGCTGTTCAGTACGGTCCACTATCAGTTTGTCACAGAACACACCGGCTCCATTTGTCTGGACAACTAAGTGGCTAGAGTAGTACAGTCATTAGGTATTGAGTGCAACATACAGATTGTGTTTGCGTTGTCTGTGAGGGAAGTTAAAAGGTCAAGATTGTGTGTTTGAGACGGTGGTGGTGCTGAGAAGTGTGTGTGTATGTGTGTGTGTGGGTGGATGGGGTCTGGGGTTCTGGGTGTTGTGTGTGTGTGTGTGTGTGTGTGTGTGTGTGTGTGTGTGTGTGTGTGTGTGTGTGTGTGTGTGTGTGTGTGTGTGTGTGTGTGGGTGGGTGGGGTCTGGGGTTCTGTGTGTGTGGGTGGGTGGGGTCTGGGGGTTCTGTGTGTGTGTGTGGGTGTGGGTGTGGGTGAGGGAGGGCGGGGGGTCTGGGGGAGGGGGTTCTGTGTGTGTGTGTGTGTGAGGGAGGGCAAGGGGTCTTGGGGAGGGGGTTCTGTGTGTGTGTGTGAGGGAGGGCGGGGGGTCTGGGGGAGGGGGTTCTGTGTGTGTGTGAGGGAGGGCGGGGTCTGGGGGAGGGTGTTCTGTGTGTGTGTAAGGGCGGGGTCTGGTAGACAGGGTTCTGTGTGCGTGTGTGTGTGTGTGTGTGTGTGTGTGTGTGTGTGTGTGTGTGTGTGTGTGTGTGTGTGTGTGTGTGTGAGGGGGCGGGGGTCTGGGGGCTCTGTGTGTGTGTGAGAGGGAGGGGGTCTCAGGGGGTTTCTGTGTGTGTGTTGAGGGAGGGGGTCTCAGGGGTTTCTGTGGGTCTAGAGGGGCTCAGGGGTTTCTGTGTGTGTGAGAGGGAGGGGGTCTCAGGGGGTTTCTGTGTGTGTGTTAGAGGGGGTCAGGGGGGGGTCTCAGGGGTTTCTGTGTGTGTGTGAGAGGGAGGGGGTCTCAGGGGGGGTCTGGGGGCTCTGTGTGTGTGTGTTAGAGGGAGGGGGGGGGTCTGTGTGTGTTAGAGGGAGGGGGTTTCTGTGTGTGTGTGAGAGGGAGGGGGTCTCAGGGGGTTTCTGTGTGTGTGTTAGAGGGAGGGGGGTCTCAGGGGGTTTCTGTGTGTGTGTTAGAGGGGGTTGTTCTCATCCATACAAATATTTCTTAACGATGCAAAGTTAACCAACTGGGTTCAGACGTCAGTTCAACGTCTAGTTTTCATTTACATTTGTTTGCACCTTCAACTAACATGAATTCAACATGAAATCAACTAAACATTTCACCGTGTGGATTTGGATTAAAAGTTGGGTGAAAAAAGACTAAATGCGTTTATAGTGATTATTCTTTATAAATCCAAGTAGTTTTCCACGTTGATTCAATGTCATCACATAGATTTGGGGGGTTGAAATCACATGGAAAAACATTGATTGAACTATTGTTTTCCCAGTGGGAAGTGACGTGACCAAACACAAACACATACAAACAGGAAAGCACATTGAATGGTTTGATTGAATGGTCTTAATTAAAGCCTTAGGACTGTGAGACATACAGACATCTTTATCTGTGGCTCTGTTGACTGCAATGCTCTCTAAGGAACAACTCCTCTGAGTGTACAGAACATTAGGAACACCTTCCTAATATTGAGTTGCACCTCCCTTAGCCCTCAGAACAGCCTCAATTCATCTGGGCATGCACACTTCAAGATGTCGAAAGCCTTCCACAGGGATGCTGGCCCATGTTCACTCTAATGCTTCCCACAGTTGTGTCAAGTTGGCTGGATGTCCTTTGGGTGGTGGACCATTCTTGATAGACATGGGAAACTGTTGAACATGAAAAACCCAGCAGTGGTACAGTTCTTGACTCAAACTGGTGCGCCTGGCATCTACTACAATACCCTGTTTAAAGGTACTTAAATCTTTGTTATTTCCATTCACTCTCTGAATGGCACACATACACATTCCATGTCTCAGGGCTAAAAAATCTTTCTTTCTCTTCCCCTTCATCTACACTGATTGTAGTGGATTTAACAGGTGACATCATTAAGGGATCATAGCTTTAACCTGGATTCACCTGGTCAGTCTATGTCATGGAAACACTCAGTGTATATCCCAATGAGAGGATCTGTTTGCGTCTAACGTACTTAAAGGGAAATTAGCACCACCCCCCCAACATCAATATATGTGAAAACGTCCCATTTCAAATCAAATCAAATCAAATGCATTTATATAGCCCTTCTTACATCAGCTGATATATCAAAGTGCTATACAGAAACCCAGCCTAAAACCCCAAACAGCAAGCAATGCAGGTGTAGAAGCACGGTGGCTAGGAAAAACTCCCTAGAAAGGCCAAAACCTAGGAAGAAACCTAGAGAGGAACCAGGCTATGAGGGGTGGCCAGTCCTCTTCTGGCTGTGCCGGGTGGAGATTATAACAGAACATGGCCAAGATGTTCAAATGTTCATAAATGACCGACATGGTCAAATAATAATAATCATAGTGAACATTTCTATGTTTTGTAGTAAAAAAAGATAGAGGAAGACAAGTGTTTCCTATGACATCTTCAACCAATTAGTGGACAATTAGGAGGCAATTAGTAGGCAATGCCTGGTCATATTTGGTTAAAATCACATGTAGCACACCGATGATGTCAGTGGAAACACTTATCTTCACCTTTCTTTTTTACTACAAAACATAAAATTCTCCCTTTTCACATACGTTGATGTTGGGGTAATGCTGGAGATGATGAAAATGAAGTTGACATTTAAAAAAATATATCCCTTTAAAGTTTGTGAATCATTTGGGTTGGATTTTTGTTCTTTGGCTAGTATGATGAACCAACGCTACATGTACGTCAGTAGCTGCACAGATAAGGATGAGCGATTAATGGACTGGATCACTGACTCGGACCAGGGTTTAGAGATAACACAATGAGAGGAAGAGAGATGAAATTATTATGGCTTTGTCATCTCGAGAATAGACTCAATTAATATAATTATTAAAAGGTCAAGTTTACCAAGATGATTTTATCTGGAAGTAGGAAAGCACAGAGGCTCGTAGGGGTCACAGGGTCGCCGGGTCACGTTCCCCTCTCAGAGGTGTCCTTTTAAAAATATATATATGTATGTATTTATTTTAAAAATGTTTGTTGTTGTTGTTTCTCTGTAATACTACTCGTGACCTAGCATTTTTCTGAAGTTGTCTTTAGCCCAGATCGGTTCCCAACCTCATGACTAGCTACCAAGAGTCCATTTCAGGCTATCAGTAGCTAGATTATTTAACTATTTTAGTTGCACGCCTGCTGGTAAGGTTGGTAGTCTTCAGAAAAGTAAGCAATAACTAAATGTACTGAATAACACACATTCCTTTCCATCGTTTACCCAGAGATGCAGAGAAGCTTATTTCATTGCTTTAAAAAAGGAACCACCAGTCAGGAGGATAGAGACAGCTCAAGATGTATTAGATAATAAGGAGAAAAATATACATATGTTTTTATATAGAATTGAGCATAATGATTATAGCTCTATAATGCAGGAAAAGACTGTTTCAGCTGTTTGAAAATGGCTAAATGTGTTGGGAGCTGAAGTAGGAGACCGCAGGTTATACGTCCACATTGACAAACTAATGGAAGTCTGCCTGTCCATCATATATAATAAGCCTTCCTTCCTTCCTTCCTTCCTTCCTTCCTTCCTTCCTTCCTTCCTTCCTTCCTTCCTTCCTTCCTTCCTTCCTTCCTTCCTTCCTTCCTTCCTTCCTTCCTTCCTTCCTTCCTTCCTTCCTTCCCCCTCTCGCTCTCTCTCTCTCTCTCTCTCTCTCTGTCCCCCTTTCTCTCCCTCTCTCCATCTCTCCAACCCCTCTTTCTCTCACTAGCTCTCTGTTTCCAAGTCTCCAACCCCTCCCTCTGTCGTTCCACTCTTTCCATCCCCCTCCTCTCTGTGATGAAAGTGAAAGGGGGATGCAGGGGGCAGCACCAGAGGGAGGGGTGTGCCCCTCTATAAGAGGTCTGAGCAACAGCCTGTCTGTATAGATGAAATACACTGAGAAAGAAGACAGGACACTAACTAGAGCTGCTGCACTGTAGACCAAAATCACTTAAAGGACCTGCGCCCAAACTCCTCCATAGTGCTCAGGTAAGACTGACCTTCGACCTTCAGGCTTGGTTTAACGTGGGGGTGGGGGGGAGAAATCACCTGGCTTGATTTTTTGCTGGGATACTTCCCTGGCTGATACTGAAGGAGTTTGGGTTCAGTTTTAAACCTGAGAAGTTGCCAAACAGCTTAGTGCAGTTTGGCTAATCTTCTGGTGGCTGGTTTATTTATAGGGTGGCAAGTGTTTTTAGGGTTAGTTAGTTATCAGTTTGAGCAATGTAGAATTTCTCTCTGGGTTCTTGCTGAAGTATGGAGGAGTTCTTCCCACTGTCATTTACAGGTAAAGCATGTAGAATGCCACTGAAACAAATGAGTTAAAAAGGAAAATAAAAACCACACAGTAAGTGAGCAACAATTTGGTAGAATTTGACTGATTTATTTGATGCAATATCAAGACATAAGGAGAGGACAATAAATTGCAAATGAGAAGAAAATACTATTTCTTTGGATTTTATTCATCAAGTTAGAATGTAAAATAACATGGCAATATTTTAACTTGATAACGATTTATTTGTGTTGTATGGTATATTCTTCATGGAGTTTCACGATGTGTACAAGAGTAACTGCTGGTACACAGTCACTGCTTAAACCGAGCACTCTCTCTTTTATTTGCTCTCTCTCTCTTTCTGTGTTCTCTCTCTCTCTTTCTGTGCTCTCTCTCTCTCTCTCTCTTTCTGTGCTCTATCTTTCTCTCTCTCTGTGCTCTATCTCTCTCTCTCTCTGTGCTCTCTCTCTCTTTCTGTGCTCTATCTTTCTCTCTCTCTGTGCTCTATCTCTCTCTCTCTCTGTGCTCTCTCTCTCTTTCTGTGTTCTCTCTCTCTCTGTGCTCTCTCTCTCTTTCTGTGCTCTCTCTCTCTCTCTGTGCTCTCTCTCTCTCTGTGCTCTCTCTCTCTGTGCTCTCTCTCATTCTGTGCTCTCTCTCTCTGTGCTCTCTCTCTCATTCTGTGCTCTCTCTCTCTGTGCTCTCTCTCTCTTTCTGTGCTCTATCTCTCTGTGCTCTCTCTCTCTTTCTGTGCTCTCTCTCTCTCTGTGCTCTCTCTCTCATTCTGTGCTCTCTCTCTCTGTGCTCTCTCTCTCTTTCTGTGCTCTATCTCTCTTTCTGTGCTCTCTTTCTCTTTGTGCTCTCTCTCTCTGTGCTCTCTCTCTCCTATCTCTCTCTCTTTCTGTGCTCTCTCTCTCATTCTGTGCTCTCTCTCTCTGTTCTCTCTCTCTTTATTTGCTCTATTTCTCTTTGTGTGCTCTCTCTCTCTCTCTCTCTCTCTCTCTCATTCTGTGCTCTCTTTCTCTGTTCTCTCTCTCTTTATTTGCTCTATTTCTCTTTCTGTGCTCTCTCTCTCTCTCTCTCTCTCTCTCTCTCTCTTTCTGTGCTCTCTTTCTCTGTTCTCTCTCTCTTTTTGCTCTATTTCTCTTTCTGTGCTCTCTCTCTCTTCTCTCTCTCTCTCTTTCTGTGCTCTCTCTCTCTTTGTGTGCTCTATCTTCTGTGTTCTCTCTCTTTCTGTGCTCTCTCTCTCTCTTCTGTGCTCTCTCTCTTTCTGTTCTCTCTCTCTTTCTGTGCTCTCTTTCTCTTTGTGTTCTCTCTCTCTTTATGTGTTCTCTCTCTTTCTGTGCTCTCTCTCTCTCTTTCTGTGCTCTCTCTCTCTCTCTCTCTCTCTGTCTCTCTCTCTCTCTTTCTGTGCTCTCTTTCTCTTTCTGTGCTCTCTCTCTTTCTGAGCTCTCTCTGTGCTCTCTCTCTCTCTCTCTTTCTGTGCTCTCTTTCTCTTTGTGTTCTCTCACTCTTTATGTGTTCTCTCTCTTTCTGTGCTCTCTCTCTCTCTGTGCTCTCTCTCTTTCTGAGCTCTCTCTCTTTCTCTCTCGATGAGTTTCGCGATGTGTACAAGAGTAACTGCTGGTACACAGTCACTGCTTAAACCGAGCACTCTCTCTTTTATTTGCTCTCTTTCTCTTTGTGCTCTCTCTCTCTCATTCTGTGTTCTCTCTCTCTTTCTGTGCTCTCTCTCTCTCATTCTGTGTTCTCTCTCTCTTTCTGTGCTCTCTCTCTCTCTTTCTGTGCTCTCTCTCTCTCTCTCTCTCTGTGCTCTATCTCTCTCTCTCTGTGCTCTCTCTCTCTCTCTTTCTGTGCTCTCTCTCTCTCTTTTTGTGTTCTCTCTCTTTCTGTGCTCTATCTCTCTCTTTCTGTGCTCTCTCTCTCTCTCTTTCTGTGCTCTCTCTCTCTTTCTGTGCTCTATCTCTCTCTCTCTCTCTCTCTGTGCTCTATCTTTCTCTGTGCTCTATCTCTAACTCTCTCACAGTCACTGCTCTATCTCTCTCTCTCTTTTATTTGCTCTCTCTCTCTCTTTTGTGCTCTCTCTCTCTCATTCTGTGTTCTCTCTCTCTTCTCTGTGCTCTCTCTCTCTCATCTCTGTGTTCTCTCTCTCTTTCTGTGCTCTCTCTCTCTCTCTCTGTTCTGTCTCTCTCTCTCTCTCTCTCTCTGTGCTCTATCTCTCTCTCTCTGTGCTCTCTCTCTCTCTCTTTCTGTGCTCTCTCTCTCTCTTTCTGTGCTCTCTCTCTCTCTCTCTCTGTGCTCTTTCTCTCTCTCTCTCTCTCTCTGTGCTATCTCTCTTTCTGTGCTCTCTCGTTCTGTGCTCTCTCGTTCTGTGCTCTCTCTCTCTCTGTGCTCTCTCTCTTTCTGTGTTCTCTCTTTCTGTGCTCTCTTTCTTTCTGTGCTCTCCCTTTCTGTGCTCTCTCTTTCTGAGCTCTCTCTTTATGTGCTCTTTCTAGCTCTTCTGTGCTCTCTTTCTGTGCTCTCTCTCATTCTGTACTCTTTCTCTTTCTGTGCTCTTTTTCTCTGTTCTCAGTGCTCGTGGCACAGTTAAAGTCCTGACCCTTGACAGGAGCATATTTCTCCCATCACTCTCATTATCCTCCCATTGATCCCCTGGTCTTTAAATCGATGCATCTCCACCGAGACGATGGAAGACTATTATTTTCCACAGTTAACACCCCAGGGAGAAGGTTAAATCTTTATGCTTTCGGTGCAAAATACTGTCTGCAAAGAAATTTCCTGTTGATGATCTGATGATGGCAGAGCACATAGCTGCTCAAGACTTAGGCTAAAGCCCGGGGGCAGTTTATGTTGCTTTCCAGGACTCATTTTGTGTGTTCTGTCAATGGACCACCACCACCACTTAATGAGGGGCTATCTACAGCTGTAGTCCATAAATCCTTTGTTCACAGTTGCTTACCACTTTTTCCCCATGTGGTTTCTTCTTTCACAGACTCCATGCAATTATGACCAATTTCAAAAAAGATTTGGTCAAATTATTAATTTTTTGTATGGTTTCCTAGAAACAAGGGTGACTCAACTTACCTCTTTGGCTCAATTTATCCCACTCTCCCATACTAGATTTATATTTACTGCCTAGAGCTATTCTGGTGCTGTGAATAAGAGGACAGCCCCAGACAGCTAGCAGTGCAGTGGGTTAACATACCAGCCTTACTGCACCAACCCTAAATGAACAAATTCAATATCAAATCAAAATCAAATGTATTTATATAGCCCTTCTTACATCAACTGATATCTCAAAGTGCTGTACAGAAACCCAACCTAAAACCCCAAACAGCAAGTAATGCAGGTGTTGAAGCACGGTGGCTAGGAAAAACTCCCTAGAAAGGCCAAAACCTAGGAAGAAACCTAGAGAGGAACCAGGCTATGTGGGGTGGCCAGTCCTCTTCTGGCTGTACCGGGTGGAGATTATAACAGAACATGGCCAAGATGTTCAAATGTTCATAAATGACCAGTATAGTCAATTAATAGATCTGGGACGGGTAGCACGTCCGGTGAACAGGTCAGGATTCCATAGCCGCAGGCAGAACAGTTGAAACTGGAACAGCAGCACAGCCAGGTGGACTGGGGACAGCAAGGAGTTATCATGCCAGGTAGTCCTGAGGCATGGTCCTAGGGCTCAGGTCCTCAGAGAGAGAGAAAGAAAGAGAGAATTAGAGAGAGCATACTTAAATTCACACAGGACACCGGATAAGACAGGAGAAGTACTCCAGATATAACAAACTGACCCTAGCCCCCGACACATAAACTACTGCAGCATAAATACTGGAGGCTGAGACAGGAGGGGTCAGGAGGCACTGTGGCCCCATCCGAGGACACCCCTGGACAGGGTCAAACAGGAAGGACATAACCCCACCCACTTTGCCAAAGCACAGCCACCACACCACTAGAGGGATATCTTCAACCACCAACTTACCATCCTGAGACAAGGCCGAGTATAGCCCACAAAGATCTCCGCCACGGCACAACCCAAGGGGGGGGGGCAGGTGCTCAGGGTCCTATACAAATGTAGGATCTTAATGTGATCACCCTGTTGCAGGATACCATTGTAAAACCTGTAGTGTATTTGAGGTTTAAATACTGGTTAAAATTAAGATCCCACATCTGTAGTTTTTGTTTCTCTGTCATTCATTTGACATAGAATCAGAATTGATGTACATGGTTTCTTTTAGAAATTATACAATGTTCCTTACTAAAGCCAATATTGGGTTAATCGGGATCAGTTTAATTCCTGTCTTTTAATTTGCTTTGATTATAAACGTAATCTACACCTGGTTACCTAGATTATTTTAAAGGCTTATTCCATACCTGGTTGAACAGTGGTTTGACAGAGGTGTTTTTCTTTGAATATCAGTCAATATCAATTTGGGTTTGTTCAAAGGAGTCAATCAGGATTAGCTTTCAACTGATTATAGGTTTAAGCTGTACATGGCTAGCTGCCCCATGGGAGATAAAGGCTAATCGGGGGGTGAATATTGCGGATTCCAGAGAGAGGTGAAGGCACAGAGGGACCCAGGAGGTCAGGTTCAAAGCTACACATTGACTGGAGCTGCTATCGGTCAAACTTCATTATAGATAGAGGTTTCAGAGCACAATGGAAATCTACTCAATCAAATTAGCCTTTTAGTTTTCTCAGAAAATAATCCATATATACGCTGCGTTTCAAATTAGGCTTGCGTTAGCTCCCTAAGCAAATGCTTAGCCTTTAGCTCAGTGGGCTTTTACAGCTTTACGGTGCACAGACGACCCAGGGTGAAACCCAGTAGACGGATAATATCGTCTCAGGGAAAGGGTTTTCTCCACTTAGTCTGCGTCTTCTGATTAGACACAGGGAAAGAGATAAAGAGAGTGTGTGTGTGTGTGTGTGTGTGTGTGTGTGTGTGTGTGTGTGTGTGTGTGTGTGTGTGTGTGTGTGTGTGTGTGTGTGTGTGTGTGTGTGTGTGTGTGTGTGCGTGTGCGTGTGCGTGTGTGTGAAAGAGAGAGAAAGAGAGAGGAGTGTGTAAATGGGATTTTAAAGGGATTTCAAGACAATTAGATGCGGCCTCCTCAGACCTGGGGGCAAAATAATTCAAAGCTCTCCCCATCCGGCACGACACAGATTCGAGGAAACTGTGAAATTAGCTCTTGATCAGCTCTCTGTTGTTCTTCTGTGCAACCGTTTGAACGGCTTCAGCATCAGATAAAGGACCAGGATACGTTCTACTCTGGAGTTATGTCAGTGACATGGTGTATGTTACGCTAGTTTGTAACAGTTGTACAGTTGTTGGAAACCCTCCCGTATAGTTGTGGATCAGTTGTATAGTACTACTACCAGCAGCACAAGGCAACCACTCTGCTTGAGAAAAAAGAACCCATTAAGACTAAAGCGATCCCTATTAGAAAGTCATCAAACTGCATTCCTAATATGGATGCCGTACTGGATACGTTTTACAAATCTCGGATGAATTGAGGGAGAAATCAAATAAAAAATCACAATGTTTTGCATATGCCTATAGTACGCAGAGCTCCAATTGAGAAGCCATTCCAACAAGTTGTGTCCTGGGTCATGTGTTCAATAGGCACGAAATGGAAAACGTTTTAAAACACTGAAATAGGCACATGCAACATTAACTCATCCAATAAGAACGCTCATTTTCATTACGTTGTGCCTAATGGAACACAACCCCGTTTACACAACCTACTGAGAAGAGTCCTGAATCTCCCTTGAAAAGCAGATAATCACAGACAGTTCTCTGAAGAAAAAACCCCGTTGTTCTTCTTTTCTCCTAAGTGGCTCTTCCTTGTTGGATAAAACAGGAGCTGAACAGGATGACACACGACAAAATGTGTTTGGAGGGGAAACGGCGGTGGGTGAGGACTTTGTGTCGATTCCCACTCAATTCCTGACAGGGGTGTTCTTTGTCTGACACATCACGGGTGTCACATCACATCAACTCTGCAGCTGCCTTTCACAGCATCACTGCAGGTCTGAGTCAGGTGTGTTATGCTATTATTATTAAATACAGATGTAGGATATTAATTTGAGCCAGTTTGCTACAGCAGGAAAATAATCCTACAACAACAGGAAATGTGAATTATTATGTGGATTATAATTAATGGACATTTTTGTAGGGGTTGATACATTTTTCATAAGGGAAATTCAAGTCAGAAACCTCAAATACACTAGAAGTCTAATGCAGGAAAGTTTGAGTGCAACAGGGTGATCAAATTAAGATCCTACATCTGTATAAGACAGTGTATAATTATATAGCCTCTGACTAGTCCCTAACAACCGGATGTTCCAGATTTCAGGGGAGTTGGAAAAAGAGCCTGCATCTACTCCTTCACCACATTTACTGGATTGGTTAAACAGAGCAGAAGAGAACCTCCCCTGACAGTTTTTTTCCTTCTCCTAAAGACCAGTATGTAGGGGATCTAGTTTCAGGTGTTTCTTTTACACCTACTATGTTCAGTTAATTATTATATTATGGTTTATTGATAGATTTTCACATCATGTTCCCAATGTTCTCACCTTGGCAGGGTCATTTGGAGTCAGTGTGACTCAAATATAAAGAAGAATTTTCCATATTTGTCAGTCGGTTCAGATTGTGGGTTCATCTTCATCGACTTTTAGTGATGGATGAAATGAGCCTGATGGTGTTAATGATAGCGGAATAATAACAGCTACTGTAAATTGGACAGTGCAGTGAGATTAACAAGAATTTAAGCTTTCTGCACATATAAGACATGTCTATGTAGAGCAGGTATTCCCAGGGGTACGCGCAATGCCATTGGGCGTACGCCAAATAAAAATGGGATTCACATTCTTTTCTTCACATTTTTAAACAGTCCATTTATATTTTCCAACGGGGCTAAAGATTTGGGTGAGTTTTTCTTCTCGCCTGAGTAGCCTCATTTCACTGACAAAAATACATTTAAACCATCTTGTGTTCAGCGAAAAATACAACACAACGTCAAATACAGGTAGCCTAGTCAAATAATTAACATCCAATCACATTAACCGTTACTCTCTTGCAGGAATTCCACTAACGGTCCATATGTAGCCAAACATAGCTGCTGCTCATGTTGGTATCTGTACTGATGGCACAAAAGCCATGACAGGGAGACATAGTGGAGAGGTAACGCACATGCAAGCAGTTGCTCCCGACGCCACTTGGGTACACTGCAGCATCCACCGAGAGGCTCTTGCTGACAAGGGAATGCCTGACAGCTTGAAATATGTTTTGGACACTACAGTGAAAATGGTTAACTTTGTTAAAACAAGGCCCCTGAACTCTTGTGTATTTTCTGCACCATGCAATGATATGGGCAGCGACCACGTAACACGTTTGCAACATACAGAAGTGCGCTGGTTGTCAAGGGGCAAAGTATTGACACGTTTTTTAAATTGAGAGACGAGCTTAAAGTTTTCTTAACTGACCATAATTTTCATTTGTCTGACCACTTGCATGATGACGAGTTTCTCACACGACTGGCCTATCTGGGTGATGTTTTTTCTCACCTGAATGATCTGAATCTAGGATGATAAGGAATGTCAGCAACTATATTCAATGTGTGGGACCAAATTGAGGCTGACTAAGAAGTTGGAGCTCTTCTCTGTCTTCATTAACAAGGGAAACACACAGGTCTTTCCATCATTGTAGGATTTTTTTGTGTGCAAATGAACTCAAGCTTACGGACAATGTCAAATGTGATATAGCGAAGCACCTGAGTGAGTTGGGTGCGCAATTACGCAGGTACTTTCCCAAAATGGATGACACAAACAACTGGATTCGTTATCCCTTTCATGCCCTGCTTCCAGTCCACTTATCGATATCTGAACAAGAGAGCCTCATCAAAATTGCAACAAGTGGTTCTGAGAAAATTTGATTTAATCAGAAGCCACTGCCAGATTTCTGGATTGGGCTGCTCTCAGATTATCATGCCTTGGCAAATTGCTCTGTTAAGATACGGATGCCCTTTGCAACCACGTATCTATGTGAGAGTGGATTCTCAGCCCTCACTAGCATGAAAACTAAATACAGGCACAGACTCTGTGTGGAAAATGATTTAAGACTGAGACTCTCTCCAATACAACCCAACATTGTAGAGTTATGTGCATCCTTTCAAGCACAACCTTCTCATTAACCTGTGGTGAGTTATTCACAAATTTCGATGAGTAAATAAGGTTTTATGTGTAATGGTTAAATAAAAAGCAAAATTATTGATTATTATTATATTATTATTTATGTCTTGGTCCTATAAGAGCTCTTGTGACAAAACCACACTCATTCTTATGTTTAAAAGACAGCTTTTCATCTATCCAGATATTTGTAAACAGGAACACGATCTAAAGTACATATGCTTAAATCATCATTGTTATTTTTATGCGCTCTAAAGAACAACATATACTTAATTTTACCTGCATTCAACACTAATTTCAGGTCAATAAAGTTTTTCTGTAATATAATGAAGGCAGGCTGTAGTTCAGATAGAGCCTGGTAAACTTTGGGGGCAATAGCTTACACAACAGTATCATCGGCATACAAGTGCAGGTAAAAAAAAATGTACAGACAAGTTGTTAATATAAACTGTAAAAAATACAGGACCCAGAATTGACCCCTGCGGGACACCTTTCGTAATTTCCAGGAAACCTGATTTAACACCATCAGTAGATACACATTGACTTATATCTGTCAAGTAATTTTTAAACCAGTTACATGCAGCCATGTCTAGGCTAATTGAGGAAAGCCTCTGAATTAGCAGTGAGTGATCAACAGTATCAAAAGCCTTTGACAGGTCAATGAAGAGTCAGCACAATGTTGCCTTTTGTCCATACAGTTAACCACATTATTTATAATTAAGGATGCAGCTGTCACGTTCTGACCATAGTTCTTTTGTGTTTCCTTGTTTTAGTGTTGGTCAGGACGTGAGCTGAGTGGGCATTCTATGTTGTGTGTCTAGTTTGTCTATTTCTATGTTTGGCCTGATATGGTTCTCAATCAGAGGCAGGTGTTAGTCATTGTCTCTGATTGGGAACCATATTTAGGAAGCCTGTTTTTTTGTTGAGTTTTGTGGGTGGTTGTTTCCTGTCTCTGTGTTCTCTGCACCAGATAGGACTGTTTTTGGGTTTTGCCACGTTTATTGTTTTGTAGTGTGTTTGAGTTTCTCTTATTAAAAAAACATTTTTATTTTGAATTTTTTTATTTCACCTTTATTTAACCAGGTAGGCTAGTTGAGAACAAGTTCTCATTTGCAACTGCGACCTGGCCAAGATAAAGCATAGCAGTGTGAACAGACAACACAGAGTTACACATGGAGTAAACAATTAACAAGTCAATAACACCGTAGAAAAAAAAGGGAGTCTATATACATATATTGTGTGCAAAAGGCACCAATGATGGTGAAATGATGGTGGAATGCTGTGTCAATGATGGTGAAATGATGGTGGAATGCTGTGTCAATGATGGTGGAATGATGGTGTCAATGATGGTGTCAATGATGGGGAATGGTGGTGTCAATGAGGGGGGAATGGCGGTGTCAATGAGGGGGGAATGGCGGTGTCAATGAGGGTGGAATGGTGGTGTCAATGATGGTGAATGATGGTGAATGACGGTGTCAATGATGGTGGAATGGTGTGCCAATGATTGTGGCATGATGGTGTCAATGATGGTGTTAATGATGGTGGAATGATGGTGTCAAGGATGTTGGAATGACGGTGTCAATGATGGTAGAATGATGGTGTCAATGATGGTAGAATGATGAGTGGTTTGGTGATAGTGTGAACGGGGTGTGAGTTTATGATGTGGTGAGGTTTGTGATAGATCGGTGCTCGAGCCCTTCCATTCCACCTCCTGTAACTGTACCTGTGCTTGTGGATTAGTGAAACATTTGAATCAGGTGGGCTGCTAGTACTGAAAAGTATTGAAAATGTATTTGGTCTTCATATTGTGAAAAAGCTTAACGTAAAAAATGTCAAATGTACTTGCCAGTTGTAATGAATACATGGGAATTATTTGCCACAAGCTTTGACAACTGTGTGCTGTCTCTGATGACTGTTGTTGGCCTGTGGCTTGGTGACAAAGTTATAATCACACGTCACATTTGATCCATCAACAATGGTAGGTGAATATACACCCTAATAAATACTATAATACACTCTGCCCACAGCCAGCTGGGTGACTGGGATGTGTACTGTATCAACATGGCTGTCAATCTGATCAAATGGCCTAGTCACTGTCTCATGACTGATGTGTGTGTGTGTGCTTGCATTCGTGTGTGTGTGAGCGGGCCTTGTGACCCTTAGTTTCCTCATCTGACACATATAATAGAGTTACTCCTGATGGGTTGAAACCCATTAATCGAGATGTATCCCTTGCTAGCCTTAACCAGCCATTGATTACGTGGATGGTGAAAGCATTGGAGGAGATCTCTAAATTTATATTAATCCATCTCTATATTGATCTGTGGTGCTGTGGGACCAATATTGACGTGGGTTTGCGGGGTGGAAGACATTAAGGGACAGATAATAGACTGTTGATGGTGATAGAAGAGGAGTAAGATAGTGATGTATTTTATTGATAGAGTTAGAGGTGTATAGTATTGATGAGGAGGCTGATGTGTGGTATATCGTCGTGACTGACAGTCTCGGTTAAGGTTGAGGTTATTCATTTCCTCTCAGTACCATTCTATCCTACTATCTTTTCTTTATTTGACCATTGAAGTCATGAGGTTGAAATGTTTTAGACACAGACCACAGTCACCACACTGGATATAAAGTTGATGCAATGTGTTTACAATCTACTATAATTTGAAATGGTCAACATTATTAGTGATTATAACTGATCGGTCTACTCCATCAAGGAATATACTGGTCCTATTACTATTCCAATGAGCACAAGATGTTAAAATACCAAAAAGACGTCTTTTCAACATAGGGATGAGTGTAGTGTAGGGGTGGGCAACTCCAGTCCTCAGGGGCCTGATTCGTGTCACACTTTTGACCCAGTCCCAGCTAACATACCTGACTCCAAGAATCATGATCTTCAGTTTAGAATGCAATTAATTTAATCAGATGTGTTTGCTGGGGATGCGGAAAAGGTGTGACCACTCTGGCCTCCGAGGACTGGTGTTGCACATCCCTGCTGTAATGGGTACAGACAGTCAGGAGAGACACAGACCCTGTGGAGGATTCATAGGTTATTATTAGCAGGTCTAGCAGTCAGATTCACCAGAGGACTTTGATGAATCAAATCAAATTAAGAAAAAGTTGCTTATATGCGCCGAATACAACTGGTGTAAATTTTACCGTGAAATGCTTGCTTACGAGCCCTTGCCAACAATGCAGAGTTTGAACAATACAGAGTTTTAAAATAATAATAAAATAGTAGCATGAGCAATAAAATAAAATACACAAGAATATATCTACAGTACCAGTCAAAAGTGTGGACACACCTACTCATTCCAGGGTTTTTCTTTATTTTGACTATTTTCTACATTGCAGAATAATAGTGAAATGCAGTAACCAAAAAAGTATTAAACAAATCAAAATATATGTTATATTTGAAGTTGCCCCCTTTGCCTTGATGACAGCTTTTCACATTCTAGACATTCTCTCAACCAGCTTCATGAGTTAGTCACCTGGAATGCAGACAGGTGTGTCTGTTAATTTCTTTCCTTCTTAATGCATTCGAGCCAATCAGTTGTGTTGTGACAAGGTAGGGGTGGTATAGAGAAGATATCCCTATTTGGTAAAAGACCAAGTCCATATTAGTCCTGGGGCTCCTGGGTGGTGCAGTGGTCTGAGGCATTGCATCTCAGTGCTAGAGGCGTCACTACACACAACCGGTCGTGATTGGAAGTCCCATAGGGCGGCGCACAATTGGCCCAGCATTGTCGGGGTTTGGCCGGTGTAGGCCACCATTGTAAGTAATGATTTGTTCTTATTTGACTTGCCTAGTTAAATAAGGTTACATATTTAAAAAATATTCACTACAATTCAAAAGTTTGGGGTCACTTACAACATACATGAAATGAATAGGAAATATAGTTAAGACGTTATAAATAATGATTTTCAATTTAAATAATAATTGTGTCCTACAAACTGCTTTCATCAAAGAATCCTCGATATGCAGCGATTACAGCCTTGCAAACCTTTGGCATTCTAGCTGTCAATTTGTTGAGGTAATTTGAAGAAATGTCCCCCCATGCTTCCTGAAGCACCTCCCACAAGTTGGATTGGCTTGTTGGGCACTTTTTATGTAGCATACAGTCAAGCTGCTCCCACAACAGCTCAATAGGTTTGAGATCCGGTGACTGTGCTGGCCACTCCATTATAGACAGAATACCAGCTGACTGCTTCTTCCCTAAATAGTTATTGCATAGTTTGGAGCTGTGCTTTGGGTCATTGTCCTGTTAATAGAGAAAATTGATTCCAATTAAGCGCCATCCTCAGGGTATGGCATTGCGCTGCAAAATGGAGTGATAGCCTTCATTCTTCAAGATCCCTTTTACCCTGTACAAATCTCCCACTTTACCACCACCAAAGCACACTCAGACCATCACATTGCTTCCACCATGCTTGACAGATGGCTTCAACCACTCCTCCAGCATCTTTTCATTTTTTTCATTACACTGTAATGTACTTGTCCTCTTGCTCAGTTGTGCACCGGGGCCTCCCACTCCTCTTTCTATTCTGGTTAGAGACAGTTTGCGCTGTTCTGTGAAGGGAGTAGTACACAGCATTGTACAAGATCTTCAGTTTCTTGGCAATTTCTCACATGGAATAGCCTTCATTTCTCAGAACAAGAATAGACTGATGAGTTTCAGAAGAACGTTCTTTGTTTTTGGCCATTTTAAGCCTGTAATTGAACCCACAAATGCTGATGCTCCAGATACTCAACTAGCCTAAAGAAGGCCAATGCTCTTTAATCAGGACAATAGTTTTCAGCTATGCTAACATAATTGCAAAAGGGTTTTCTAATGATCAATTAGCCTTTTAAAATGATAAACTTGGATTAGCTAACACAACGTGCCATTGGAACATAGGAGTGATGGTTGCTGATAATGGGCCTATGTAGATATTCCATAACAAATCAGCCGTTTCCAGCTACAATAGTCATACAATAATCCATGTCTACGCTGTATTTCTGATCAATTTGCCACAGGAAAAGAAGACCCAGAGGTACCTCTGCTGCAGAGGATAAGCTCATTAGGGTGAACTGCACCTCAGATTGCAGCCTAAAGAAATTCTTCAAAGAGTTCAAACAACAGGCATCTCAACATCAACTGTTCAGAGGAGAATCAGGCCTTCATGGTCGAACTGCTGCAAAGAAACCACATCTAAAGGACAGCAATCGGAAGAAGAGACTTGCTTGGGGCAAGAAACACGAGCAATGGACATTAGACTGGTGGAAATCGGTCCTTTGGTCTGATGAGTCCAAATTTGAGATTTTTGGTTGTAACCACCGTGTCTTTGTGAGACGCAGAGTAGGTTAACGGATGATCTCCACATGTGTCGTTCCCACCGTGAAGCATTTAAAAAATATATATATTTCACCTTTATTTAACCAGGTAGGCCAGATGGAGGAGATGTGATGGTGCTTTGCTGGTGACACTGTCAGTGATTTTATTTAGAATTCAAGGCACACTTAACCAGCATGGCCACCACAGTATTCTGCAGTGAAATGCCATCCCATCTGGGACTATCATTTGTTTTTCAACAGGACAATAACCCAGAACACACTTCCAGGCTGAGTAAGGGCAATTTGACCAAGAAGGAGAGAGATGGAGTGCTGCATCAGATGACCTGGCCTCCACAATCACCCGACCTCAACCAACTGATATGGTTTGGGATGAGTTGGACCGCAGAGTGAAGGAAAACCAGCCAACAAGTGCTAAGCATATGTGGGAACTCCTTCAAGACTGTTGGAAAAGCATTCCTTGTGAAGCTGGTTGAGAGAATGCCAAGACTGTGCAAAGCTGTCATCAAGGCAATGGGTGGCTACTAAGAATCTAAAATATAACATATATTTTGATTTGTTTAACACTTTTTTGGTTACTACATGATTCAATATGTATTATTTCATAGTTTTGATGTCTTCACTAGTTAAATTAAAGAAAAACCCTTGAATGAGTAGGTGTGTCCAAACTTTTGACTGGTACTGTATATGGTGTGTGTATATATCGTCTAGTGAGTGTGTATATGGTGTGTATATATAGTCTAGTGAGTGTGCGTAGGGTCAGTGCAAGATAGAGTCAGTGCAGATAGTTTGGGTACCATAAATTTACTATTTAGCAGCCTGGCTATTTGGCAGTCTTATGGATTGACCCAATTACTGTGTTTAATTAAGTGACTTCCTCAGTAATAAGCCAGTTAATTAAACGATTACAGCTGGGTTATCGGGAGAGGGGGACCTGGATAGGAGGACCCGGAGGGGGGGATGTGGAGAGGGGGATGTGGAGAGGAGGACCTGGAGAGGGGAGGTGGAGAGGAGGACCTGGAGAGGGGGATGTGGATAGGAGGACCTGGAGAGGGGGACATGGAGAGGGGGACATGGAGAGGGGGACCTGGAGAGGGGGACCTGGAGAGGGGGATGTGGAGAGGAGGACCTGGAGATGGGGATGTGGGGAGGGGGACCTGGAGAGGGGGTGTGGAGAGGAGGACCTGGAGAGGGGGATGTGGAGAGGGGGATATGGAGAGGGGGATGTGGGGAGGGGGACCTGGAGAGGGGGTGTGGAGAGGAGGACCTGGAGAGGGGAATATGGAGAGGGGGATGTGGGGAGGGGGACCTGGAGAGGGGGATGTGGAGAGGAGGACCTGGGTGGGGGGTGTGGAGAGGAGGACCTGGAGATTGGGGTGTGGAGAGGAGGACCTGGAGAGGGGGATGTGGAGAGGGGGATATGGAGAGGGGGATGTGGAGAGGGGGACCTGAAGAGGGGGACCTGGAGAGGGGGACCTGAAGAGGGACTGGAGGTGTGAAGGATAGAATGAGAGCTCCAGGACAAACTCTCCAGACACTGGGGAAAGAATAGACAATACAGTATTGTGCCTGGCAATATGCTGTCTGACTTTGGATGTCTTAGTAAAAAAATATAAAAAATAATGTCTCTATCTCAAAGATGTTGAATGGTATGCTGTTATGCACCAACATTGGCAAAACGCAAATCCCTCCTTCACTCTCTCTCTCTCTGGCTCTAGTATACCAACTTTAATTCCATTTCAGTTCTAGCTATGTGATTATGCTGTATGTTCTGGTCTTGAACGTTCACCATGTTAGACACACAATGCTTTTCCACAGAAGAATGTTCCAGACAAAGAATTTGAATTAGAATCCATTCTGATTCTGTGGTTCCGGTGACGTCCTCAGTCTTCTATTTCTCTGTTGTTCTCTTAACACTTTTCTCATTACCGCAGTGTCCTCATCAAGGCTAGGAAATGTAAAACAAATTACTAATCTTGAGGAAAGTGTTAAATCCGGATTATTTACGCTTGGCCATTTTTTTTGTCTGTCTAGGCCTCTCCCTCTACTTTAAAGGCTAATAAGTGCAAGGATAACACAAAACGCTGGAAAACCCCTTGTCCCACCATACCACACCCACACACACACACACACACACACACACACACACACACACACACACACACACACACACACACACACACACACACGGGTGCTCAATGGAGTTTGAGAACCCAATGGTGCTTTCAGCACACGGCTCATTTGTCAATCCTATAAGTGGCTCAGACCCAATGGTATTTAACACTGGTACTGGCATGGCTGCTTTTGTCTAGTAATGAACTCTCATCGAGGGAGTCTCGCTATTTCTTATCAGTAATGTATCTGGATGAGCTACCCTTGCAACGAGCATACAATAAACCGTTTTACTGACTAGGTAAGAGCACTTGTTGCCGAGTGAAGAGTGAAAACCTCCAAACCCCTAAAATTGGATGATTTTGTGCCTCTAGGGCATTTCAGACTGCAGATTGAGGACATGTTTCATGTAAAATGGGTTTGTTTTCTATGACTGTGTTTTATCTCTGTTGTGCTTTTCGTATTGTATTGATGTGTATATTTTATAGTTACAGGGCTCACCTGGAAAAGAGGCCTTGGTAAGACATGACTCCCTGTCAAAATAAAGGTTGAATAAATCAAGAGTACAGTGTTAACTCCTTGGGCATCTCATATCTCATTTCAATCCCATGTCCCCTTTTCTCACATCCAGACCTTGGGTCTAGAAGTACTAGTGATTTTCAGCCTTTCTTTCCTTTTTCCAGTGCCTTCACTAGCGCCTTCGAGCCAGATAATCACGGACTGATTCAGACCGGAGACACCAGTTTAGTGGACTTTCTGGCCAACCAGTGACAACAATCAAGAATGTATTACCTACCAGGTAGAAAAGATAACCAGCAGGGCACTCCAGACCTCCAGGCTGGGTTTTGATTACCCCTGCCATATACAGTCCATATACTGTATGGTCCTTTGTCTATCAAACAGTCCATATACTGTACGGTCCTTGGTCTATCAAACTGTCCATATACTGTATGGTCCTTTGTCTATCAAACAGTCCATATACTGTATGGTCCTTGGTCTATCAAACAGTCCATATACTGTATGGTCCTTTGTCTATCAAACAGTCCATATACTGTACAGTCCTTGGTCTATCAAACTGTCCATATACTGTACGGTCCTTTGTCTATCAAACAGTCCATATACTGTATGGTCCTTGGTCTATCACGCAGTCCATATACTGTAGTTACTCTATAAAACATCCACAGAGAACATTATGCTTCAGCCACAATCTTATTACCTTCCCTTCAACTTGTCTTCCTAAGTCTAGCCACGAGCCACAGGCCAAGCTAAAAATCAATAAGGTGGTTTTAAGAGCACACCATCGCCAACCCCTCCTTTGTCCGCCCTGCCAGATCCCTGCGTATAGTATTCTTAATTCACTCCCGTACTTTATAATCACTTGCCACTGCCAGACTTTCTTTAGCTGTTCGAGGGTTGGAGAGAACTGCTATAGATTGTTAATGAAATGCAGGCACTGTCTTGTACTGCACTCAATGGAATGACGTAGACTGACAACAATGGACAACACACTATACTTTTTCTTTGCAGCACTATTTCCCCTTGACGTCGCAGGTGAATGGTCTGTGCTTCCTGGATAGGTTATGTTCTTTTCTGTGTATATATCCATGTCTCACACAGAAGAGACTATTGATTTGTTGTACACTTTTAGGTTATATGAAACGTGCCTGGGAACGTTTGTGATGCTGCATTGGGGCCTGCATTTCCCATTGGCACACTAAACCCAATAAAGTTCTTGAAAAGCTAAAAACACAGGGGAGAGATGTGTCAAGATAACTACTTTTCCCTTTCGTTATCTGGGTTCATTCACACATGATATCCGACAATCACACTCATCCTTTAAGCTCCCCAGGAAAGGGCTGAAAATAGCCCATATTAATATATGTATCCTTATAAATAAGGTTCATGAAATCAATAACTTACTAACATCAGATAACATTCATATATTAGCCATTTCTGAGACTCACTTAAATAATTAATTTGATGATACAGCAGTAGCAATACAAGGATATAATATCTATAGAAGAGACAGGAATGCTTATGGGGGAGGTGCTGCTGTATATATTCAGAGTCATATCCCTGTAATGCTTAGAGAAGATCTTATGTCAAGTGTTATTGAAGTGTTGTGGTTGCTGGTTCACCAGGCACATCTAAAGCCTTTTCTTTTGGGGTGTTACTATAGACCACCAAGTGCTAACAGTCAGTATCTAAATAATATGTGTCAAATGCTTGATAGTGTATGTGATGTAAACAGAGAGGTCTACTTTCTTGGGGAACTGAGTATTGACTGGTTTTCATCAAGCTGTCTGCTCAAGAGGAAGCTTCTCACTGTAACCAGTGCCTGTAATCTGGTTCAGGTTTTTAATCAACCTACCAGGGTGTTTACAAACACTACAGGAACAAGATTATCCACATGTATTGACCACATTTTTACTAATACTGTAGAACTTTGTTCTAAAGCTGTATCTGTACCCATTGGGTGCAGTGATCACAATATAGTGGCTATATCCAGGAAAGCCAAAGTTCCAACAGTTGGGCCTAAAATAGTGTATAAGAGATAATACAAAATATGTTAAATTTGTTTGTTGGTCTGATGTGATTAATGAGGAGCATCCAGACACCATGTCACGAGTTACTAGGAGTAGAAGGTAGGAGTCAGGTGCAGAGAGCAGAGGGTTCAATAACAGATGATTTATTTCTCCGGCACAAAAACGGTCACGCCAAACACAGGGCGCAGAAACACTGACCAGCCCAAACACACAGGGCAAAGCGATCCGGAGAACAAAATACATCCACAACCGACAGCGAACACAAAATAATCCCGCACAAACCTAAGCGGGCCTAACAGGCTTACATAGACCAGAAATCAAGAAACACAAAAGAAACAGGTACAACTAATAAGACTAAACCAACGGAAAAGGGAAAAGGGCGCCGCCCGAACAGGCAGGGGAGCCACCCTCGGCGGGAGTCGTGACACACTGCACTTGATTCATTTATGAAATTGCTTCTTCCAATTATTGATGAACATGCACCTGTTAAGAAACGGACTGTTAGAACTGTTAAGGTTCTGTGGATGATGAGGAATTGAAAAACTGTATGTTTGAAAGAGACGGGGCAAAAGGAGTGGCTAATAAGTCTGGCTGCACATCTGACTGGCGGACTTACTGCAAATTGAGAAATGATGTAACTAAACTCAGCAAAAAGAAGAAGAAACTGTATTAGGAGGCCAAGATCAATGATATAAAGAACGATGGAAAAAAACTTTGGAGTGCTTTAAATGAAATTATGGGCAGAAAGTCCAATTCAACTCCATCTTTCATCGAATCAGATGGCTTATTCATCACAAAACCATTTGATGTTGCCAATTATTTTAATGATTATTTCATTGGCAAAGTGGGCAAAAACTTAGGCAGGAAATGCCAACAATGAACAGTGAGCAATTGTATTCATGCATAAAAAACAAATAATGAAAGCAAAACATTGCAAGTTTGAATTTTGTAAAATTAGTGTGGGAGAGATGGGAAAATTATTGTTATTGATCAATAATGACAAACCTCCTGGCATTGACAACTGTCATTGACTGGTAGTTGACTCTATAGCCACTCCTTTCTGTCATATTTTTAATCTGAGCCTAGAGGAAAGTCTTTGTCCTCAGGCATGGAGGGAAGGCAAAGTAATTTTGCTACCCAAGAGCGGTAAAGCAGCCTCTACTGGTTCTAACAGCAGACCTATAAGCTTGCTGCCAGCTCTTAGCAAACTATTGGAAAAACTTGTGTTTGACCAAATACAATGCTTTTCTCTGTATACAAATGAACAACAGACTTTCAGCGTGCTTATAGAGAAGGGCACTCAACATGTACTGCACTGACACAAATGACTGATGATTGGTTGAAAGAAATTGATAATAAGAAGATTGTGGGAGCTGTACTGTTAGATTTCAGTGCAGCCTTTGATATTATTGACCATAACCTGTTGTTGAAAAAACGCATGTGTTATGGCTTTTCAACCTCTGCCATATTGTGGATTCAGAGCTATCTATCGAATAGAACTCAGATGGTTTTCTTTAATGGAAGCTTCTCTAATGTCAAACATGTAAAGTGTGGTGTACCGCAGGGCAGCTCTCTAGGCCCTCTACTTTTTTCTATTTTCACCAATGACCTGCCACTGGCATTAAACAAAGCATGTGTGTCCATGTATGCTGATGATTCAACCATATACACATAAGCAACCACAGCTAATGAAGTCATTGAAATCCTTAACAAAGAGTTGCAGTCTGTTTTAGAATGGGTGGCCAGTAATAAACTGGTTCTGAACATCTCTAAAACTAAGAGCATTGTATTTGGTACAAATCATTCCTTAAATTCTAGATAATGAATGGTGTGGCTGTTGAACAAGTTGAGGAGACTAAATTACTTGGCGTTGTTTTAGATTGTAAACTGTCATAGTCAAAACATATAGATTTAGTGGTTGTAAAGATGGGGAGAGGTCTGTCTGTAATAAAGAGACGCTCTGCTTTTTTGACACCACACTCCAAAAAGTAAGTTCTGCAGGCTCTAGTTTTGTCTAATCTTGATTATTGTCGATCCGTGTGGCCCAGTGCTACAAGGAAAGACCTAGTTAAGCTGCAACTGGCCCAGAACAGAGCGGAACATTTTGCTCTTAATTGTAATCAGAGGGCTGATAAATACTATGCCTGACAGTCTCTCTTGGCTAAGAGTTGAGGAAAGACTGACTGCACCACCTCTTGTTTTTATAAGAAACAATGTGTTGGAAATCTCAAATAGTTTGCATAGTCAATTTACACACAGCTCTGACACACACACTTATCCCACCAGACATGCCACCAGGGGTCTTTTCACAGTCTCCAAATACAGAACAAATTCAAGAAAGTGTATAGTATTATATAGAGCCCTAATTGCATGGAACTTCCGTCCATCTCATATTGCTCAAATAAACAGCAAACCTGGTTTCAAAAAATAGATAAAGCAACACCTAGCGATACAAAGCCTCTCCCCTATTTTGACCTAGATAGTTTGTGTGTATGCATTGATATGGAGGCTACGTGTGCCTTTTTAAAATGTAGTTCTGTCCTTGAGCTGTTCTTGTCTAATGATGTTCTGTATTATGTCATTCTGTATTATGTCATGTTTTGTGTTGGACCCCAGGAAGTGTAGCTGCTGCTTTTGCAACGGCTAATTGGGACCCTAATAAAATACCAAAAATCCTTATCCAACTGTCGTTTTTCTATGATAAACTAGTTTAAATGAGTTTAGGTATGCTACTCTCAGGAAATGAGTGATAAAAGTGAATCATTGTTACCCCATCATTACGGTAAATTAATTACAACTTTCAGTATGATTAAAATGTTAATGCCAGGGCCTCCCGGGTGGTGCAGTGGTCTAAGGCACTGCATCGCAGTGCTAGTTGTGCCATCTGGGTTCGAGCCCAGGATCTGTTGCAGCCAGCCACGACCGGGAGGCCCAGGGTGTGGTGCAGTGGTCTAAGCCACTGCATCGCAGTGCTAGTTGTGCCATCTGGGTTCGAGCCCAGGATCTGTTGCAGCCAGCCGCGACCGGGAGGCCCAGGGGGTGGCGCAGTGGTCTAAGGCACTGCATCGCAGTGCTAGTTGTGCCATCTGGGTTCGAGCCCAGGATCTGTTGCAGCCAGCCGCGACCGGGAGGCCCAGGGGGTGGCGCAGTGGTCTAAGCCACTGCATCGCAGTGCTAGTTGTGCCATCTGGGTTCGAGCCCAGGATCTGTCGCAGCCAGCCGCGACCGGGAGGCCCAGGGGGTGGCGCACAATTGGCCCAGCGTTGTCTGGGTTAGGGAGGGTTTGGCCAGCAGGGATATCCTTGTCTCATTGTGCACTAGTGACTCCTGTGGCGGGCCGGGCACAGTGCACGCTGACCAGGTTGCTAGGTGTACGGTGTTTCCTCTGACACATTGGTGCGGCTGGCTTCCGAGTTGGATGTGCATTGTGTCAAGAAGCAGCGCGGCTTGGTTGAGTTGTGTTTCGGAGGATGCATGATCTTGATCTTTGCCTCGCATGAGTCTGTACGGGAGTTGCAGTGATGAGACAATTACTTTGCAGTAACTACTACCAATTGGATACCACAAAATTGGGGTAAAAAGAATGTTCATGCCAAACATGTTTATGCTCTAATTATTTATATTCCATAATACACACCTATTAATTGCAGTTTTGGGCATAATGCATATGTGTTTGAATCACTGAGATAAAGATGGTGTGCCCGCAAGATTTCATGCTTGTGTGTGTCTGTGTGCATGTACATTATTCCTTGTTCTCTATCTGTTACAAGTGCAACACAGCTTCGGATTCCTCTCTCTCTCTATGTCTTCACATCTCCCATCTCTTCCTGATGACTAATCCAGTAAAACAAAGAATCCCTTGTAAATTAGTGTTTTTCACTTATCTTATCGGGCGGTCCTGTATGTCTGTCTCTCTCTCTCTCGCTCTCTTTCTCTCCTCTTCTCTCTCTCCCTTTCTCTCTCTCTCTGTCTTTCCCTCCCCCCTCCTCTATTTCAGTCTGGTTGTTCACAGTAAATTATGACTGAACAGAAGACAGTGAATTGACCTCTGATCTCTCTCCCCTATCCTGTCCCAGGCTGTCCCTATTGTCTCCATAGTTAGAATACTGAGGACCATGAAGACCCCTCTCTGGTCCCTGCTGCTGCTGTGTCTGTGTGTCCCGGGACACTGTAGTGAATGCCATGGGGACTGCCTGGCCTGTGGCCGCATCCTGCCGCAGGACATCAACTTCAACACACTGGTGAGGGTCCATATTAAAGCCCTACTATCACTCCATCCCATTATCTCTATCCTTCTGTCTGTCCCTGCCTACCCCTGCCTCAGCCACATCCTGCCCTTACCGAGATCAACTTCAACACACAGCCTCCTGTTAACTCTCTCTCTCTGCCTCTGTCTCTGCCCCAGCCAACAGCCAGTTCTGGCCTATGCACCCCCTATCCCACAGTTTTTATCCCTCAATGTATTTATTCTCCATTCCCTTTCCTATCTCTGCCACAATCAGTTCCTGCCCACAGATATCAATGGCAGAACAATAAGATACTTTGACTCTATTGTATCAACAGGGCCCTGACTCAATCACACAGTCCTTAAAAGGTTGATTATCTGTGGGGCAATAGAGCCATTTCATTCAGGAGATATTGTTTTGGCAGAGATCGAGTAAGTCTCAAAGAGGGTGCACTTCGTCGCCGGAGAGAGGGGGAGCAGAACCCCCCATACAGAAACAGGCATGCATGCACAGACGCATCTACCATAGCCCTTACTCCATGCACCCCTCCACCTCTCCTTCCTCCTCCACCTCTCCTTCCTCCTCCACCTCTCCCACCCCCATCCTTCTCCCAAACTACCCTTCCTCCCACAAACTGCCCTTCCTTCCACAAACTTCCCTTCCTTCCACAAACTGCCCTTCCTTCCACAAACTGCCCTTCCTTCCACAAACTACCCTTCCTTCCACAAACTGCCCTTCCTTCCACAAACTGCCCTTCCTTCCACAAACTGCCCTTCCTTCCACAAACTGCCCTTCCTTCCACAAACTACCCTTCCTTCCACAAACTGCCCCCACCCTATTTCTATCTCCCTACATCGTCTCCTATACTGTCGATGATCTCTGACTCATAGTATTATGCCCTCCCAGCCTCCCGGCATCTGGCTTTTAATTTGCGTTGGCTAATTGATTCCTGAGGATAGACGTGAATGTTCTGCCCTCTCTCCAGTTTCTTCATCTCACTGCTTGTGGTTTAGAACTCCATCGAACCCCCTCTCTTTCTCTAGTGGCTTCAGTGTATTTTCCTATGTGCTGTGGGGTAAATATGTTCCCTCACTATGATCCAGTAAGTCAACTCTCCTGTTAAAGTCAAGAATTTCTGATTTTGTCCTTGAAGTAAAACACTAGCTTTCTTTGATAAGAAAAACTATGAATGTAATATCAAAACAATTAATATGATATCCAATTCTATTATTCCAGGATCCATCAATCCCTCTCTGTTTCCAATCATGCCGGGCAGGGTATATTTGTCTCTTTTTCTCTAGAGAAGTCGTCTCTCTGCAGGGTATATTTGTCTCTTTCTCTCTAGAGAAGTCGTCTCTCTGCAGGGTATATTTGTCTCTTTCTCTCTAGAGAAGTCATCTCTCTGCAGGGTATATTTGTCTCTTTCTCTCTAGAGAAGTCATCTCTCTGCAGGGTATATTTGTCCCTTTCTTTCTAGAGAAGTCGTCTCTCTGCAGGGTATATTTGTCTCTTTCTCTCTAGAGAAGTCGTCTCTCTGCAGGGTATATTTGTCTCTTTCTCTCTAGAGAAGTCATCTCTCTGCAGGGTATATTTGTCTCTTTCTCTCTAGAGAAGTCATCTCTCTGCAGGGTATATTTGTCTCTTTCTCTCTAGAGAAGTCGTCTCTCTGCAGGGTATATTTGTCTCTTTCTCTCTAGAGAAGTCGTCTCTCTGCAGGGTATATTTGTCTCTTTCTCTCTAGAGAAGTCATCTCTCTGCAGGGTATATTTGTCTCTTTCTCTCTAGAGAAGTCGTCTCTCTGCAAGGTATATTTGTCTCTTTCTCTCTAGAGAAGTCGTCTCTCTGCAAGGTATATTTGTCTCTTTCTCTCTAGAGAAGTCGTCTCTCTGCAAGGTATATTTGTCTCTTTCTCTCTAGAGAAGTCGTCTCTCTGCAGGGTATATTTGTCTCTTTCTCTCTAGAGAAGTCGTCTCTCTGCAGGGTATATTTGTCTCTTTCTCTCTAGAGAAGTTGTCTCTCTGCAAGGTATATTTGTCTCTTTCTCTCTAGAGAAGTCGTCTCTCTGCAGGGTATATTTGTCTCTTTCTCTCTAGAGAAGTCATCTCTCTGCAGGGTATATTTGTCTCTTTCTCTCTAGAGATGTCATCTCTCTGCAGGGTATATTTGTCTCTTTCTCTCTAGAGAAGTCGTCTCTCTGCAGGGTATATTTGTCTCTTTCTCTCTAGAGAAGTCATCTCTCTGCGGGGTATATTTGTCTCTTTCTCTCTAGAGAAGTCGTCTCTCTGCAGGGTATATTTGTCTCTTTCTCTCTAGAGAAGTCGTCTCTCTGCAGGGTATATTTGTCTCTTTCTCTCTAGAGATGTCATCTCTCTGCAGGGTATATTTGTCTCTTTCTCTCTAGAGAAGTCATCTCTCTGCAGGGTATATTTGTCTCTTTCTCTCTAGAGAAGTCGTCTCTCTGCAGGGTATATTTGTCTCTTTCTCTCTAGAGATGTCATCTCTCTGCAGGGTATATTTGTCTCTTTCTCTCTAGAGAAGTCATCTCTCTGCAGGGTATATTTGTCCCTTTCTCTCTAGAGAAGTCATCTCTCTGCAGGGTATATTTGTCTCTTTCTCTCTAGAGAAGTCATCTCTCTGCAGGGTATATTTGTCTCTTTCTCTCTAGAGAAGTCGTCTCTCTGCAGGGTATATTTGTCTCTTTCTCTCTAGAGAAGTCATCTCTCTGCAGGGTATATTTGTCTCTTTCTCTCTAGAGAAGTCGTCTCTCTGCAGGGTATATTTGTCTCTTTCTCTCTAGAGAAGTCGTCTCTCTGCAGGGTATATTTGTCTCTTTCTCTCTAGAGAAGTCGTCTCTCTGCAGGGTATATTTGTCTCTTTCTCTCTAGAGAAGTCGTCTCTCTGCAGGGTATATTTGTCTCTTTCTCTCTAGAGAAGTCGTCTCTCTGCAGGGTATATTTGTCTCTTTCTCTCTAGAGAAGTCGTCTCTCTGCAGGGTATATTTGTCTCTTTCTCTCTAGAGAAGTCGTCTCTCTGCAGGGTATATTTGTCTCTTTCTCTCTAGAGAAGTCGTCTCTCTGCAGGGTATATTTGTCTCTTTCTCTCTAGAGAAGTCGTCTCTCTGCAGGGTATATTTGTCTCTTTCTCTCTAGAGAAGTCGTCTCTCTGCAGGGTATATTTGTCTCTTTCTCTCTAGAGAAGTCGTCTCTCTGCAGGGTATATTTGTCTCTTTCTCTCTAGAGAAGTCGTCTCTCTGCGGGGTATATTTGTCTCTTTCTCTCTAGAGAAGTCGTCTCTCTGCAGGGTATATTTGTCTCTTTCTCTCTAGAGAAGTCGTCTCTCTGCAAGGTATATTTGTCTCTTTCTCTCTAGAGAAGTCGTCTCTCTGCGGGGTATATTTGTCTCTTTCTCTCTAGAGATGTCGTCTCTCTGCAGGGTATATTTGTCTCTTTCTCTCTAGAGAAGTCATCTCTCTGCAGGGTATATTTGTCTCTTTCTCTCTAGAGAAGTCATCTCTCTGCAGGGTATATTTGTCCCTTTCGCTCTAGAGAAGTCGTCTCTCTGCAGGGTATATTTGTCTCTTTCTCTCTAGAGAAGTCGTCTCTCTGCAGGGTATATTTGTCTCTTTCTCTGTAGAGAAGTCATCTCTCTGCAGGGTAAAGGGAAAGGGAGATACCTAGTCAGTTGTACATCTGAATGCATTCAACTGAAATGTGTCTTCTGCATTTAACCCAACCCCTCTGAATCAGAGAGGTGCGGGGGACTGCCATAATCGACATTTGGTACACTGTATGCCTCTCGAACTGAAGGAATTCTGAGATGAGGATAATCTGTGTGTGTGTGTGTGAGTGTTGATATCAGGTTCAGCTCCGACTTGGGGCATCTCCACTGAGAGACTCCAAGACGAGACTGTGATGCATTTGGAGACGGATTGTAGATATACAAATCACATAGCAATGTCTTGCTCTGTTGGGACTGTGAGCCATATAGAAATGTCTATCTGTGCTGCTCTCTAAGGAATAACTACACGGAGAATACCAAACACTAGTAACACCTTCCTAATATTGAGTTGGAACCCCTTTTGTCCTCAGAACAGCCTGAATTTGTCGGGGCATGGACACTAAAAGGTGTCGAAAGTGTTCCACAGGGATGCTGGCCCATGTTGACTTCAACGCTTCCCACAGTTGTGCCAAGTTGGCTGGATGTCCTTGGGGTGGTGGACCCTTCTTGATACACACGGGAAACTGTTGAGCGTGAAAAACCCAGCAGCATTGCAGTTTTTGACACAAACCGGTGCACCTGGCACCTACTACCATTCCCCGTTCAAAGGCACTTAAATATTTTTGCCCATTTACCCTCTGAATGGCACACAGACACAATCCATGCTTCAATTGTCTCAAGGCTTAAAAATCCTGCTTTAAACTGTCTCCTCCCCTTCAAGGGATCATAGCTTTCACCTGGATTGACCTGGTCATTCTATGTCATGGAATGAACAGGTGTTCCTGATGTTTTATACACACACTAAGCGTATATTCACACAAAGACCATACAGACAGCATGGACGCCATGTTAATTCAGGGTGAAGCATTCTGTAAGACAAAAAAGGAGGACTCTATGTTCTGTCGAGAGAAGTACAGTATCATATGGCTATCATCATCATGATTCACATTGGGACTCCCAGTGTTTGATGGTGTATCATCGTGTATCATCGTCTATCTCAATTCAATTCATAAAGCCGTTTTAACGTCAGCATTTGACCATGGAAGGTCTAGCACTGTACAACACCTGGACAAAGTGTCCCCTAAGTAAGCATTTTAATGTTAGCCTACACCTTTTTACAAAGCATGTGACAAATATAATGGAATTTGATTTGATTTCGATTTGACCGGGGAATGAATAAATAACTAACAAGTCATAATGTTGGTTCACCCTCTCTCTCTCCCTTCCTCTCCTTCTCTCTCCCTCCCTCTCCCTCTCTCTCTCTCTCTCTCTCCCTCCCTCTCTCCCTCTCTCTCTCTCTCCCTCCCTCTCCTTCTCTCTCCCTCCCTCTCCCTCTCTCTCTCTCTCTCTCCCTCCCTCTCTCTCTCCCTCTCTCTCTCTCCCTCCCTTTCTCTCTCTCTCCCTCCCTCTCCCTCTCTCCTTCTCTCCCTCCCTTTCTCTCTCTCTCCCTCCCTCTCCCTCTCTCTCTCTCCCTTCCTCTCCCTCTCCCTCTCCCTCCCTCTCTCTCTCCCTCACTCTCTCTCTCCCTCCCCTCTCCCTCTCTCCTTCTCTCCCTCTCTGCTCTCTCTCCTCACTCTCCCTCTTCCCTTCTTTCTCTCTCTCTCAAGTTTCAAAGTTTATTCCCCACTTACACAGGATACAAAAGGTATGAAACAGTTCTTACCATGAGAGCTCTTTCCCAACAATGCAGTGAGAATAATAATATATATAATAAAAATTAATAAAACATTAAAATAATAATTAAAAACACACTAGAAGTACAATACAGGTTGAAGACACACGAGTCTGTGAGTATATACAGACCAGTTCCAGTACCTTCTTCAATGTGCAGGGGTACTGGAGTGGTTTAGGTAGGCTTTACATAAAATGTTTGTATTTATTAGGATCCCCAAAAGCATCAGCTACTCTTCCTGGGGTCCACATGAAACATAACATAATACATACTGTAGTACCGAACATTATTGGTCAAGGACTGAAATACATACATTTAAAATGTCACACAGCCTACATATCAGTACATACACACAATATCTTGGTCTAATGCATAGTAGAGTGCACATTACAATAAGATATATATAAAATGAATGTCTCTTCACAGTCCCCTTTGTGCAGTAAGGTGTTATTTGATCTGGTTTTTTAAACTGGTTTTATTGCTCGCTTGAGTTACCTGGGGTGGAAAAGACCTTCATGTAGTCATGGCTCTATTTAATACTGTGTGTTTCCCAGCCTCTGTTCTGGACCTGGGGATTGTGAAGGGACCTCTAGTTGCATGTCTTGTGTTGTAGCGATGAGTGTCCAAACTGTGAAGAGACCTCTAGTTGCATGTCTTGTGTTGTAGCGATGAGTGTCCAAACTGTGAAGAGACCTCTAGTTGCATGTCTTGTGTTGTAGCGATGAGTGTCTGAACTGTGAAGAGACCTCTAGTTGCATGTCTTGTGTTGTAGCGATGAGTGTCCAAACTGTGTGCCAACTGCTTGAACAGACAGTTCGGTACCTTCAACACATCAACACCTCGCACAAAGACCAATAGTGAGGCAGTCAATCTCTCCTAAACTTTGAGCCAGGAGAGACTGGCATGCATGTTACTGACACTTGTCCTCTGTGTATATCTAAGTGTGATATGTGCCACTTTTTTTCTGGAACAACTGCAATTTACCTACAGTACCAGTCAAAAGTTTGGACACACCTACTCATTCAAGGGTTTTTCTTAATTTGTACTATTTTCTACATTGTATAATAATAGTGAAGACATAAAAACAATGAAATAACACATATGGAATCATGTAGCAACCAAAAAAGTGTTAAACAAATCAAAATACTCTACCGTTCAAAAGTTTGGGGTCACTTAGAAATGTCCTTGTTGTTGAAAGAATTTTTTTTAAATTGTCCATTAAAATAACATGAAATTGATCTGAAATACAGTGTAGACATTGTTAATGTTGTAAATGACTATTGTAGCTAGAAATGGCAGATTTTTTATGGAATATCTACATAGGCATAGAGAGGCCCCTTATCAGCAACCATCACTCCTGTGTTCCAATAGCACGTTGTGTTAGCTAATACAAGTTTATCATTTTAAAAGGCTAATTGATCATTAGAAAACCCTTTTGCAATTATGTTAGCACAGCTGAAAACTGTTGTTCTGATTAAAGAAGCACATAAACTGGCCTTCTTTAGGCACTGTATTTCTGATCAATTTGATGTTATTTTAGTGGGCAATTTAAAATATATATATTTCAACAACAAGAACATTTCTAAGTGACCCCAAACTTTTGAACGGTAGTGTATATTTTATATTTTATATTTTTCAAAGTAGCCACCCTTTGCCTTGATGACAACTTTGCACACTCTTCGCATTCTCTCAACCAGCTTCACGAGGAAGGCTTTTCCAACAGTCTTGAAGAAGTTCCCACATATGCTGAGCACTTGTTGCTGCTTTTCCTTCACTCTGCGGTCCAACTCATCCCAAACCATCTCAATTGGGTTGAGGTCAGGTGATTGTGGAGGCCAGGTCATCTGATGCAGCACTCCATCAATCTCCTTCTTGATCAAATAGCCCTTACACAGCCTGGAGGTGTGTTTTGGATCATTGTCCTGTTGAAAACCAAATGATAGTTCCGCTAAGTGCAAACCAGATGGGATGGAGTATTGCTGCAGCATGCTGTGGTAGCCATGCTGGTTATGTGGGCCTTGAATTTTCAATAAATCACTGACAGTGTCACCATTAAAGCACCCCACATCATCATACCTCCTCCTCCATGCTTCACGGTGGGAACGACACATGTGGAGATCTCCCAAAGATTGGTTGGAACCAAAAACCTCACATTTGGACTCATCAGACCAAAGGACACCAGGCTAATGTCCATTGTTTGTGTTTCCAGGCCCACGTAAGTCTCTTCTTATTATTGGTGTCCTTTAGTAGTGGTTTCTTTGCAGCAATTCTCCTCTGAACAGTTTATGTTGAGATGTGTCTGTTACGTTAACTCTGTTTTTAACTCTTTATTTATTTGGGCTGCAATCTGAGGTGCAGTTCTCTGCAGCAGAGGTAACTCTGGGTCTTCCTTTCCTGTAGCGGTCCTCATGAGAGGACCGCCACAGGAAAGGGGGCTAACTTCAGTAAACCACTCCTACCCTGTCACAACACAACTGATTGGCTCAAACACATTAAGAAGGAAGTAAATTCCACAAATGAACTTTTAACAAGGCACACCTAATTGAAATGCATTCCATACCTCATGAAGCTGGTTGAGAGAATGCCAAGATTGTGCAAAGCTGTCATCAAGGCAAACAATGGCTACTTTGAAGAATCTCAAATATAACATTTATATTGATTAGTTAAACACTTTTTTGGTTACTACATGATTCCATATGTGTTATTTCCTAGTTTTGATGTCTTCACTACTCTACAATGTAGAAAACAGTAAAAATAAATAAAAACCCTTGAGTAGGTGTGTCTAAACGTTTGGCTGGTACTGTATGTGATCCAGTCTGCTGTGTTGTCAGACATTTGCTCTTTGCCGCAACCCTCTCAGCCATAAAATGTTTCATCATCTGTCCTTGGGGATTTAGCAGTTCCAACAGTCAGTTTCCTGATGGGTGCATGTCTTTAAGTAACTGGAAGAAGTAGTTTCATAAATGCTTCAAGCACAGCATTGGGATGCTCCTCATTACACACATCAGACCAACAAATATTTTCTTTACATTTTTACTTCAACATATAAATCATTGCAAAACCTATAGTATGATCATTTATATACAATTGTAGATCCAGTCTTTGGAATGTTGTTTTTTCTAGACATAGCTATTATATTATGATCACTACATCTGGGTGTGGATACGGCTTTAGATCAGATTTCTGCAACATTAGTAAAGATATGATCATTACACGTGGATGATTTAGTTGCTGTTCTGTTTGTAAATACCCTGGTAGGTTGACTGATGACCTGATCCAGATTGCAGGCATTGGTTACAGCTTGGAGCTTGTTTTTGATTGGGCAGCTTGACGACAACCAGTCAATATTTAAGTCACCCAGAAAATATACCTCTCTGTTGATATCGCATACATTATCCAACATTTCACACATATAGTCCAAATACAGACTTTTAGCACTTGGTGGTCTATAGCAACTATTATCATTATAGCAGCAGTGTAGGTGTGAGGGGTGTCTGGATGGTGTCTGGATGGTGTCTGGATGGGCATAGAGTCAGTGTGGATTTGCATAGCGTCAGTGTGGATGGGCATAGAGTCAGTGTGGATGGGCATAGAGTCAGTGTGGATGGGCATAGAGTCAGTGTGGATGGGCATAGAGTCAGTGTGGATGGGGATAGAGTCAGTGTGGATGGGCATAGAGTCAGTGTGGATGGGCATAGAGTCAGTGTGGATGGGGGATAGAGTCAGTGTGGATGGGCATAGAGTCAGTGTGGATAAGGATAGAGTCAGTGTGGATGGGCATAGAGTCAGTGTGGTCAGTGTGGATGGGCATAGAGTCAGTGTGGATGGAGTCAGTGTGGATGGGCATAGAGTCAGTGTGGATGGGGGATAGAGTCAGTGTGGATGGGTGGATGGGGGATAGAGTCAGTGTGGTGTGGATGGGGATAGAGTCAGTGTGGATGGGCATAGAGTCAGTGTGGATGGGGATAGAGTCAGTGTGGATGGGCATAGAGTCAGTGTGGATGGGGATAGAGTCAGTGGATACATAGAGTCAGTGTGGATGGGAGAGCTGCTCAGTGTGGATCTAGAGTCAGTGTGGATGGGCATAGAGTCAGTGTGGATGGGCATAGAGTCAGTGGATACTCTGTGGATGTGCTCTGTGTTTCCCTCCCCGTCTCAGGTGTGTCTGGTGGAGTGTGAGGGTAACGTGTCCCCTGCCTTCACTTGGGACATGTGCCGCAAGGCCTCAGCCTCCCCACAGCTACCCTCCCTGCCCATAGGGGGCGCTGCCATGCTGACGCGGGCCCAGAAGGAGGTGGAGGCCATGCTGCCAGAGGAACAAGAGGAACAGGGGGAAGGGGGGCTGATGTACCCAGTAGCCCTGCAGAGGTTTGACCACGTGGTCCGTGCTCTGGGCATAGACGAGTTGGGCAGTGAGAGCCGGCTAACCGCTGATGTCTACAACTCCCAGCTGCCCCAGGAAATGCAGGAAAGGGACGAGGAAGAGGGGGACGAGGAAGAGGGGGATAACGCGATGGAGAGAGAGCAGGACGGAGCGGCGGGGATAAGTCTGTCGAAGCGCTTCGGGGGGTTCCTGAAGGGAAGGCATGGCTACAGGAAGTTGATGGGCTCTGGGAGGCCCTTGCAGAAGCGCTACGGCGGGTTCATAGGCATCCGGAAATCTGCCCGCAAGTGGAACAACCAGAAACGGTTCAGTGAGTTCCTGAAGCAATACCTGGGCATGAGCACCCGAGCTAGCAAGTCCTACAACAGTGTCTCCGCTGACATCAACCAACAGAACAAGGTGTAGCAACGCACACGGCAACTGTATCCCTGGCAATGATGCACATGTCGTAACCTAGCAACCCCCAACCCCGCCCTACATATTCAAATCCGTCACCAAGGTGATGATTAAACTTCTGTTCTGAACACAACCCCCCATGTAAATCCACACTGGAGCATTATAGATTCAGTCTTGTATACTGCATTTCCTCATTGATAACAATAACATATTATGAATAAAAGCTAAGAAAATAGTATTAAAAAGACCATGTATATAGCTAAATGGTTTATCAGAGAATCACATTGGATTAATATTATAGACACACTGTATTTGTTTTGCTGTCTATACTGCATCTGTAATGTAACTTTTCAAACCATGTTTGCCTTCATCAATTATGGCTATTATTATTACATAGGCTAATTCAGTGTAAACTTCATGAATTTAAATGACTTACTAGTGAAGTTTCCATGGATTTCCTGAACCAGTACAGTACATGAGAGGGAGCTTGTTTGGTGACCGGGCATGGCACTCTCTTTGTTAGGTTACCCTCTAGTGGCTAACACAAAAATGACTTTCAGATTTCCAATTGAAAATGGCTAAAATATGTTCATGACTATCTTATATAATACAATATATATTATAACACAATCTCAGTATTAGGTTTGTGGATGGCTTGTAACCTATTCACATCTTCACTAACTTCAATTTCAACCCTGGCTACTATAATTTGGAGCAAAACATCACAATTAACTGTTACTACTGCATAAGACTTAAATTATATATCCATGCTCATGTACCAATGATCTGTTGGCAGAACTAATGTTCTGACTTGAGAATGAACCTTGGCATGTGTTTTTTGAAGCGGACGCAGATGTAGCCTAGGTCTATTCAATCAGTTCACGTGTTAACCAGCGATAGCAGATATCTGCATAGTGCATGTTTTGACGGTGTTGGAGGTGGAACTGCGTCGGAGCTGTCTGTGAGCAACTGCTCTTGCCATCATTGTCACCAAGCCACACCCGCCCCACTAGTGATAAAAGGTAAGAGAAAGTGTAGGCCATGCTTCCCCAACTGGCGGCCCAACAATTCAAATAAAATAATTTAACATAAAAGACAAAAAACAGCAGCAAATCAGCTCCAAGTGATTTAAATTGAGGAAATCTGTTCCAAACTACTCCCACACATAGATATGTGATCATATACAAATGTAAGAAACGTTATGTTTTAGTCAAACGTTATATCTGTTTGGGCTTCTTGCAGTGTTCAAATTATTTGTAATTATGTTCAGGCCCCCAGACCATCTGCTCAAGAAAAAAAGAAAAAAATCAGCCCACGACTGAATATAGTTGATGATCCCTGGTGTAGGCTATAAAGAAATAGTTACTCTTACATTCCAGTGTTCCAACTTGTAACCAAGGCTGCATGGGATTTCTCTTAATGTACCTCCGTACAGCCAATGACAATGTCCGCTTTAGGATGAATGCCAGGAGCTGCTTGTGGAGTTGGCATCTGACGCAGTTCCACCGCCAACACCACCAAAACATTGAATAGAGACCCTACTGTATGTATGAACAGAGGTCTGAGTTATTACGTGAAACCATTTTGTTGTGCAGTATAAAACCTGTAAATAGCAGAAATTTTACATATCAATAAAGATAGTTTACTATTTGTTTTGTGGCTTGTTATGCAGCAAATGATTCAGTGTCTTGAGGTGTTTTGTTCCAGCGTTCTAGAATGTTCACGAGACAATGACATCTTGTATGAATCCCACAATGCTCCATTTATTAAACAAAAAATGTCCACACCAAATGTCTTGTATAATAACAATAAATGTCCTCTCTTGATCAAATAAAATATCTGTATAGATGCAGGCTCACAACTCAACATGGAAAGGTGTATAACTTTACATCTAACTTGAGGCCAAGATTTGAAAAAGGAGAATAAAAACAAGACTACTAGAGACAGGGTTAATCTTTATCAAGCACATTTCAACATCAAAAAGACCAAAACATTCCAGATTCCATATAAAAATAGTGCATCATAATAAAAAAATTACTTTATTCAGAGGTCATTTCTTTCTCCAGGTACAGTACATACAGGTAACTGCCAAAATAAAGGAAACGCCAGTGTTTTATAGGGGGTTGGGCCACCACAAGCCGCCAGAACAGCGTCAATACACCTTGACATAGATTTGACATGTGTCTGGAACTCGGAGGGATGCTGCACCATTCCATCATTTGGTGTTTTGTTGACGGTGGTGGAAAACGCTGTCTCAGGCGATGCTCCAGAATCTCCCATAATTATTCAATTGGGTTCAAATCTGACACACTCTTAAACCCTCTATGAGCCTTTAAGACCCCTTGTCACTGAGATCTCTTCTTCTAGCCATGGTAGCCAAAACAATGGGCAACTGGGCATTTTATACATGACCCTAAGCATGATGGGATGTTAATTGTTTAACTCAGGAACGACACCTTTGTGGAAGCATCTGATTTCAATATACTTTGTATCCCTCATTTACTCAAGTGTTTCCATTATTTTGGCAGTTAACTATACATAACACAATATATAACAATGTTTTGCTTCTGTGGATACATTGGCTTACTGCAAGGAAACATGAGTTTCAATAAACAAGCATTTTGGGTTTTAACATATGAAACATCTGTTTATGCAAGTTCACTTACAATAAGTGGCAGACTGACAAGGGTTTAGGGCCACAATGCAGCATATCATTCTAGATAAACCCTTAGCCATGTAAATGTTTTCAGACTCCATCTTGGCACCATATTTTAGTTCTTATTATTGGCACCATGTGTCACATTCCACATCAAACCTGGAACCTCGATAACATAATTCAGATAGTTTTTCAGCAGTACTGAGGCTGGTACTGGAGTGTTGGATATCCAAGCATATGGCAAATGTATGGAGATTGATTCATGACAAAATATATTTATACAAATGGCTCATTTTATTACAACGATGTGAGTAAGAGGCCAAAGCTGCCAATGACCTCCATGTTTTAAAGGGAACCAATACTTTCATGTCCTATTCTGTCAGTATCTCTTTAATTATAGACTAGTGCTCTGAAATGATATCCGTTAGCATAACCAAAGCCTGTTACGAGGCTATATTATAGACTATTTCTGGTGTAACTAAGAAGACTTTAAGGCATACCAGAAAGGATAGCTACCGTAGCTGCTAACAACAAGGATGAGATACTGGGTCCTTAACTTTAACAGTTGGTTTCATCATGCTCAGAGAAGTGAAAATCAATGTGTATGACATCTGATTGGTCTAAAGTATGTGAATTCATTCCTATATCCCACAACATGGTAATTCTTGGCGGAACATTGTATTTAACGCACCTTAGAAAAACGACAAGTTGCAAAATATAGACAACATTGCTGGATAATATAACGAAACGCAATACAAATTAACATATTCAACATCACCAAAAAACATCTTTTTGTTCCCTTAAAAAAGCCAAATACATTACAAAAAAGCTACATACACGTTTGCAGGAATAAATGGCTTATGACATCAGACAGGTTGGGCTAATGACTCCCAAATCTGCATTTTACTCCTCCTCCAATCCATTCTCAATGTTTAGGACACAACTTCCTGGTTACCGACGCTTGGTAGATCATGAGCAGATGGAATCCTATACGTCAAGGGGGATTCTCTCAACCAATCTGTGCACTATATGCAATTGACAAGAGCTGGTATAAATGAAACTCAATACTTTTTAACAAATAAATGAGCAAGTTGACTGCAACTCTCTTCTCTGACATGGTAACAAGCATGCTATTTACAGGACCTAAGTATTTAGTGAGGCTTCACCTCTGTCACATAGGGCTAGCTCCCTCCTAGTATCACTTTACGTTCTTCTCCTCGTCATCATTCTCCACTGCATGCACAGACAGGAAGCCAAAGCCTGATGGATCGGTTAACCTTTGTATCATACGGATCTGTTCTTGCCCAGGCGTTTGGAAGTTAGGTTAATTTACAGATCAGATGTTCTGCTCAGCTCCTGTCTGGCTCAGGCCCACAATTAGCAACAGGCAGCAAAAGCCTTGTTTCCAAGCCAAGTTATGGACGGCATGATGTCATAGATCTATAGACATCCCCTATATAGCTGCTGGGTATAGAAGAGTTGCTGTTTATAAGTTATAGCCAAAGATTTGGAAGAGAGGATCACACATTCCACTTCCTTTATAGCCCCTCCCTGGGCAGGAAGACAGGGGAACTGAGATGCAAAACTATGCTTCTGGTAAAAGTCATAGGTTACCAGTCATAGGTCTTTTAGCTGCCTGCTCCACGCAGAGTTCACCATGAGCACCAACACACAAGAACCCGAAGTTGTCAAAGACATGAACAAAATACATAAAACTTTTAGTAAAGTGGTAAAAAGTACAAAAAAACGTTTTTTTTTTTAAAGAAAGAAATAAACGTGAACGTACATGGTGCTCCACTGGTTGACCCCCCAGATCTTTCCTCAGTCTTCACTCGAAGAGGTGACAGCTCAGTCTTTCTCTCGCTCTTCATCCCCCTCTTCTGTGAGGGTTTCAGTCGAGGAAGCGCTGGCAGGCTTTCTTCCAGCGACAGGCGGTGCACCACTGGTCCCGGTGCTCGATGCCGTACACCTTACGGCACTTCTTCGCCTCGCCGCGGATCCTCCTATAGAGAGAAAAGAGGGAGGGAAAGAGAGGGGGGGGGGAAGTCAATTTACAGTAAATGTAATGAACGGAAATGGAGAGAGAGTCATAAGTAAGGAGATGCATAGATAAGAGTGAGGAAAAGACAGAAGAATCAGATCGGCGAGAAGGGAAATGACTGTAGACTTAGATTGACTGAGGCAGATATGAGGCATTAAAATGTTATCAATAGTGATACATTAGTAATAGTATAAATATCTCACCTTGCGGACCAGTGGCTGCGTTGGGGAGAGGTGCTGACAGGGTGTGGTCTGATGGGGGAACTGTGCTGCTGCAGCCACTGTTCTCCCACACTGACTGACCTCACACGGAACGACGCACCCTGGTGGACAGAGGGGGAAACAGGTGAGAAGCAGTGCATAGAAAAACAGAACATACATATTATGACTGCCTTTGTTATGGGTGATGAAGAGCATAATGTCCTTTCAAAAGGCTTCTTTTCCACGTCTCCTCTCCTCTACCTCCACTGATGGGAAAGGAACTGCAGATGAGAGGAGACAAGGACAGCCACTATAAATAAGTGTAAACCCAGTTTTTGGTAATTGGTTAGAGACTAACTAATCTGTCTAATTTTATACAAATAACCCACAACTGAATTGAACATTTTTTTGTGCTGAGAAATCTACAACCCTAAAGGAAAATATAAAAAAAATCTGTAAATATCAATAATATTACAGATGGGAACTGAGCGGTGTAGATCAATCTGGTTCAATGCATTTGTTATGCATGGTTCCTGACAAGTAAACTAATAAAATAAATGACAACATACTGCATTTGATGTTGCCTTCTCTCACAATACTGCAAGGTCCAGCAAAACAACACTGGTGAAAGTAAGTAAAATCTTCATCCACCATTTTAGCATTCATGTAATGCGTATTTAGATTACAGTAAACTGAACGATGCATGTTAACTGCTGAAACGGCATCAGCGTTGATTTCTCTTTGTGTGTACTGCTGCAGACTACTGCAGTGGCTTGATCACGCCAGTGTCCACGTGTTGTTACAAATAAATTACCAGCAGTTTCTACTACATATCGATAGGTGGCAGTGTTGTAGCACCAGCTAACGAGAGACTATGGGCCAGTGGAGGCAAAGGCAGCCAGTTCAGCAATGGAAAGAAAATCTGATCAAATCAACAGGGGATTAGCTGGTAAATATCCATGACACTATTGGCAGTATAGAGCAGCTCTGGAGACAGGGCACTAAATCTATCCTAGAAAACCTATGCTCTTTTTCCCTGATGGACTGAATTCAATTCCCCAAACACATACTGGCAAAGGCTCTGTATGGGAAATGTTTCTGCAAATATTCCACTTTTAAAAGCAAATATGTGATGAATTCAAAACCCTTGGATATATGGACAATTCTGTGTTTAATGGGCAAAAATATGTTGAATTCTACCAGCGAAAATAGCATATACCTGGACATAGAGCATGAACAGCAGTGGTACAGTAGATTCTTAACTGAGTGTTTATAAATCAATTATCTACAGGGAATTTCCCTTGAGATTCTCCTATTGGATTCTGCAGTGACAGTTGAGTCCAAGAGCCCCAGGAGTCAGGGTTGTGTTGATTGTCATTTCATTGGTGTAGTCTGTTGTCCAGCTCCTTTACCAACACTTTTCTCTAGGCGCATTTGATTTAGCTCAGCCGGGGTGTGAGATCGGCAGGGTTTGCACATTTGAGACCATTCCTTCAGTCCTAAAGTGCAAACTCTACCCACCCAGTGCTTCAGGCAAGTTTACCTGTCTTGGGTGGAGGGTTGAGGTAGGTGTGGTACAATGGCAGGAGGAGACCGAGACAGGTGGAGCCACCACCTGGACTGGAACCTACAGAGATAAATAAAGTGATCAATGATTGCGATCAGGTAGGATCATTGATTGCAAAATATGAAACAATAGGCTATATAACCACATACAAAAACAGAGTTTGCAATAGGTGCTCATAGCATGCTTGTTATATATTTAACTCAAGAAACACATTTGTTTTCCACTTTTCATTCCCGGTGTGCAGAACAGAGATAACTTAGACATGAATAGCAGGGAGGGCAGTTGTCCTAGTGCTTACCTGGTAGGAGTGCTCAGAGTGGACCTGCCAGAAGAAGTCTGGGGTGGAGGGGGCAGACTGGCTGAGCTGGGGGCTCACTTCTGTGGGGGAGTCTCCTCCAGCTCCTGGTCCTACGCCAGCGGGAGAGGGACTGGAGGTGGAGGTGCAGGCCGGCCATGGGGTGCTGGGGGTGGAGACCCCTAGAGGTCGGGTGAGAGGCCGCGCCTCCCGCTGATGGATCTCTGTGTAGTAGAAGTCCTCCTCACTGCAGGAGCAACGCTCATGCTCACTGACTTGGCTGAGGGAAAACACGTGGATATACAGTGCATAGATTAATGCAACAGTTGTTTTCTTATGCCACTATTACTGCTAGTAGAAGCGCTGTCACATCATCTGATAATAAAAGTTAAGACTTTATAATGTCAACGGCCGCCATTTTTGCACCAAAGATCAGTCTCATCCCTAGACACTTACCCCAGGTGCAGGGTACGGATGTGACGTTTAATCCCAACGACAGACTTCAGAATCTTCCCACAGTTTGGCCACAGACACCTGTAGGCCACCTTCACTGAGTTCTGAGAGGAAACAAGTTCACAGGTAAGCAAGGCTGATGGAACATTAAATCAAGAACAATTAGCTGATATGTGACAGAATTTACTGGCAAGCACATTGCCACATTGGTCAATTTTAGCAAGTCTGTCCCCATGACTACCCAACTCACCCTGCGTTTCCGTGGTGCTGGCTCGTCAAACAGCACTTGCTCCATGTCCAATCCCTCATCAGGGGGCATGGACAGGCTGTGACCCTCTCTTTCTGTGATTGGTGGAGAGGGAGCCGGGCTTCCGTAGCCATGGTCACAGCTCCAGTAGCCACTACTTCCGCTGTCTGAGAGCTCCCCGCCTCCACACTCCATACCAGCAGAACCTGCTGTACACACACACACACACACACACACACACACATTAGTAACTTATCCAGAAGTCACTTACAGTGGATATATTTTCGTACTGGACCCCTATGGGAATCAAACCTACAATCGTGGCGTTGCAAACAATATGCTCTACCAACTGAGACACACACACACACCTTACTCAATCATCAAGTTTGCGGACGACACAACAGTGGTAGGCTTGATTACCAACAACGACGAGACGGCCTACAGGGAGGAGGTGAGGGCCCTCGGAGTGTGGTGTCAGGAAAATAACCTCACACTCAACGTCACACAAAACTAAGGAGATGATTGTGGACTTCAGGAAACAGCAGAGGGAACACCCCCCATCCACATCGATGGAACAGTAGTGGAGAGGGTAGCAAGTTTTAAGTTCCTCGGCATACACATCACAGACAAACTGAATTGGTCCACTCACACAGACAGCATCGTGAGGAAGGCGCAGCAGCGCCTCTTCAACCTCAGGAGGCTGAAGAAATTCGGCTTGTCACCAAAAGCACTCACAAACTTCTACAGATGCACAATCGAGAGCATCCTGGCGGGCTGTATCACCGCCTGGTATGGCAACTGCACCGCCCTCAACCGTAAGGCTCTCCAGAGGGTAGTGAGGTCTGCACAACGCATCACCGGGGCAAACTACCTGCCCTCCAGGACACCTACACCACCCGATGCTACAGGAAGGCCATAAAGATCATCAAGGACATCAACCACCCGAGCCACTGCCTGTTCACCCCGCTGTCATCCAGAAGGCGAGGTCAGTACAGGTGCATCAAAGCTGGGACCGAGAGACTGAAAAACAGCTTCTATCTCAAGGCCATCAGACTGTTAAACAGCCACCACTAACATTGAGTGGCTACTGCCAACACACTGTCAATGACACTGACTCTACTCCAGCCACTTTAATCATGGGAATTGATGGGAAATTATGTAAATATATCACTAGCCACTTTAAACAATGCTACCTTATATAATGTTACTTACCCTACATTGTTCATCTCATATGCATACGTTGATACTGTACTCTATATCATCGACTGCATCCTTATGTAATACATGTATCACTAGCCACTTTAACTATGCCACTTGGTTTACATACTTATCTCATATGTATATACTGTACTCGATATCATCTACTGTATCTTGCCTATGCTGCTCTGTACCATCACTCATTCATATATCCTTATGTACATATTCTTTATCCCCCTACACTGTGTATAAGACAGTAGTTTTTTTTGGAATTGTTAGTTAGATTACTTGCTCGTTATTACTGCATTGTCGGAACTAGAAGCACAAGCATTTCGCTACACTCGCATTAACATCTGCTAACCATGTGTATGTGACAAATAAAATTTGATTTGATTTTTTTTTTTTTTACTAGTGCTGCAATGGTTGACAAAAACTGGGAGAGAAAAATATAACCAAGAGCTTATCACTCAATCAATTATTCTGTCAATGAATTACCTGTGACTGTGTCTCTCTGAGGAGGGCTCGGGACCAGAGGGCTGCAGGACAGGCTGGTCAGAACCAGGGCTGCCATCATCTCATCCATAGTCTCCGCACTCCTGTAGCAGGGAGAATGATAAGGTATAGAGAGAGAGAGACACACACACAATGACAGGGGAATGCATACCCTGCTCCAGTTAACACACAAATGACATCCACACTACACTAACCTCCTGGGCACGTCGATGCAGGAGGACATTTGGTGTGGTCTGCCTGTGCCTTGTGTCGTAGTAGAAGGTGGAGGCGGTACGGTGGGGCAGGTCCATACGTCCTCTAGTTTCCTCAGGACATGCTGTCCCAGGACAGGCAGTAGGACGGCCACCTCATTATCCACATGGTTGTGTTGCTCCACTATCCCTGTGCACTCACGCCCTCCACACAACACATACACCTAAAGAGAGAGGGAGAGGTTGGCGACAGAAGTGTAATTGAGGGAGGAAATAGGAGGGAGTGATATGGATGGAGGGAGAGAGACAGAGAGAGTCCTAAACAGAGGAGTACACAGTGGCAGAATACCTGACCCCCGTGACTGACCCAAAATCCTTGACTACGTACAGACTCAGCGAGCATAGCCTTGCTATTGAGAGGTCGTTATAGGCAGACCTAGCTCTCAAGAGAAGACAGGATATGTGCCCATTGTCAACAAAATTGGTGGAAACTGAGCTGCACTTCCTAACCTGTATGACCACAGACACATATTTCCCTCAGATCACACAGACCCACAAAGAATTTGAGAACTTGACAAGGAATATCCACAAGCGTTTCAAGGTTCATTGTCTTTACTTGCAAACTCCAAAATAAAAGGTGTACAGCCATGTAGAAATGGTAGAAAACAGGAGTGATATACCCAACTCAACATGAGGCAGTGTCACATGAATAATGTACCGACTCTGGGTAAAGGTCACAGTCAACACATGTCCATAATAACAATGCTCCCATGAACAGTCATAATACTATACTGCAGTTAAGTACACCACATATTCAGTAGGGATGATTTGTATAGTGTCCACACTATAACAAAATCCAACATTGATAAGCTCCCATATCTGTTTGTGGTATTTTGCCAATGTGCAATCATAGCAGCAAGATTTGTGGCCCGTTGCCATGAGAAGACGACAATCAATGTTTACTGTTAATTTCTAATAGTTTTTTGTTGACGTTGTTAAATGATCCTCTAACTTTTGTTTATTTTACTTGCTTTGGCAATGTAAACATATTTCCCATGCCAATAAAGCCCCTTTGAATTGAGAGAGAGCAAGAAAGAGTGATAGAGATGTACAACGATTGAGAGAGAGATGTACAATGACATGTCAAAAAGAACAAGTCAAGGTTAGTGCAAAGATAGGGGGAGCGTAAGAGAGACCGATATAAAAAGACAGACAGCGATACTTTGAGGAAAGAGAAAATTCATTAAAACAATCTGAATTTGAATTAGAGAGTGACAAACAGATTGTCGGTGTTCTCTCAAGCATGACATGTAACATAAGAATGTCTCCCTCACCTTCTGTCCTGGAAGTAGTTTGTTGTTGAACCTGCTGAGATGCTGGGGCCCTGGTGATCCCATGGTTGGGCCCCCCACACCCCCCTCAGGGTCCCCATGACCCCCTGTCTCCAGTGTGCTCTCCATGGAGGGGCAGGAGGTACACACCAACGCCCCTAATGGGGAACGCTTCCCCAGACGACTCTTAGGTAACATGGTTGGCAGTAACACTGTCTGTAGACTCAGAAGATCTATTGGGAACACAGACAGAGACAGACAGACGAAACAGGAGTAGAGTTTGGGTTTAGTTACTGTAGTAGGAGAGTACTGATCCTGCCTCAGAAATCATGCTGTGTTGCATTCTGAGAAATGCACTCTGGTTGTCATTGGTATCCATTTTAAAAGATCTTAGAAGTGTGCATGTTACACTTAATCTCTTTTACAGTCAAATGCCATTGCAGGGGCAATGAGGATTGAGAAATTGACCATCTGCTTTCAACACATTACAGGAAAAAAAAATCTGTGTGCTCACTTTACGATTGTATTTCATGTTTTGAAGCTCTATAAAGTTAACTTTATTGACAGAGTCATGTACATACAGATGCATGTGTGTATGACACCTCAGCCATTCTGCAATGAATGTTGATGGATTGATTAAGAGTGTGGGGAGGGCACTCCTGAAAGCTAATCAATTACATAATTGGTCTTCATCAGCACTTGAATGAACACCTGTCTTAGATCAAAATCTACCCCCTCCCCATCTAAACGCTCTTGGTTGAAATTGCATCAGATGACCATATCCCCCAACCCTATCCTTGACTATTAGATAAAAACACATCTGACACCAAATCAGTGGGTAGGAGGTGACTTCTTTCTACACCATCCAACTATATACTATGGTGTGTGGTGGCTTGGGATCAGCTGGCTTCCGCAGATAGAGTTACAATACAAATATTTACCCATGACCTATTTTGGAGTCCTTCTCTATTTCGGACACTTGAGACATTTTACCAGATGCTCTTATCCAGAGCAACTTACAGTAGTGAGTGCATACATTTGAACTTATTCACACTAGTCCCCTGTGGGAATCAAACCCACAACCCTGGCATTGCAAGTGCCATGCTCTACCACCTGAGGGCCATGCTCTACCACCTGAGCCACAAGGTTTGCCTTGACCTTTACAGAGAGCTCATTGCTGGTTAAACCTCCTACACACAGAGCTAAAGTTAGCTGACATTCAACATCCCAATGGAATGTGTAGGCCTACCTTAAGATACTATTACCATTACACAACAGTAGCCTGTGAATAGAATCTTCAAACCAGAAATATATTAATTCCAAAAGAGTGCCCTACTAATGACTCTTCATTTGTTAAAGTTGTTCCAAGTTACATGTTCAAAAATAAACGATTATGACAAAATGCTTTGTATTTACCCTGCACAGGAAATGCGATAGAGGCAGGGTTTCAATAATAGTCTCCAATAATTTGAGGTGTGGGATTCTCCAAAAACATTCTCCCAATAATGAATGAACTCTTCTCCTACAAAGTGATTCTACCTCTAATCCCATGAACTCATTCTAGCATCAATCGCCCTGCCGTTCTCACGTCGTCAATAGAAACATTCCGATGGGCATCAGTATTTGGACGTCATCACGATAACTGATGCAATTCTGGAAACCAGAGAGCAAGACACAGTGAGTCACCCCTTCTAGAAAATATAGAAGAACAATTTACAGTTGGGAAAGATTTAGGGTGGACCAGATTTGCTCTGTTGAGTGGTCACGGTCCATCATATCCTGTAATACCGATTAAAAACACATCAAAGAGAGAAGGGAAGAAGTGTGTGTGTGTGTGTGTGTGTGCATAAGCAACAACAATGCCACCAGAGACCCCAAAGGCTGAGTATGAAAGAGAGAAGGGGGAGGTAAGGTTCTCTCCATCCCCTCCTTGATTCCAGTAATGTTTGACTCACTGGTGTAATGATAAACCAACCTGATGGTAACAGAATTTCCTTTGATTTCACAACATTGGCCCTCTGTAACAGTAGCTTGCTGCTGTACGTAGAGGCATACAATAGTCACCAGCCACAGGTGGCACTGTAACTCTATACCAGGAATACAGGGGAAAATAACACATCTTATAAGGGGAAAGGGGATACCTCGTCAGTTTCACAACTGAATGCAATTCAGATGAACCATCAAACAGGAAAAGCGTCAATACAGGACTAAGATTGAATCCTACTACACCGGCGCTGACGGATGTGGCAGGGCTTGCAAACTATTACAGACTACAAAGAGAAACCCAGCCTCGAGCCTACCAGATGGGCTAAATGCCTTTAATGCTCACGTCGAGGCAAGCAACACTGAAGCATGCATGAGAGCAAAAGCTGTTCTGGGTGACTGTGGGATCACACTCTCCGTAGCCGATGTGAGCAAGACCTTTAAACAGGTCAACATTCACAAGGCGGGGCCAGACGGATTATTAGGATGTTTACTCAAAGCATGCGCGGACCAACTGGCAAGTGTCTTCACTGACATTTTCAACCTCTCCCCTGCCGAGTCTGTAATACCCACACGTTTCAAGCAGACCACCATAGTCCCTGTGCCCAAGAAAGCCAAGGTAACCTTCCTAAATGACTACTACCCAGTAGCACTCACGTCTGTAGCTATGAAGTGCTTTAAAAGGCTGGTCTTGGCTCACATCAACACAATCATCCCGGAAACCCTAGACTCACATACCGCCCCAACAGATGATGCAACCTCAATCGCACTCCATACTGCCATTTCCCACCTGGACAAAAGGAACACCTATGTGAGAATGCTGTTCATTGACTACAGCTTAGTGTAACACCATCCTGCCCACAAAGCTCATCACTAAGCTAAGGACCCTGGGACTAAACACCTCCCTCTACAACTGGATCGCTGCACAACTATTTACAGGTCTCTGCAGATGTTTGATCGGGTTCAAGTTCGGGCTGGACCACTCAAGAACATTCAGAGATTTGTGCCAAAGCCACTCCTGCATTGTCTTGGCTGTGTGCTTAGGGTCATTGTCCTGTTGGAAGGTGAACTGTCGCACCAGTCTGAGGTCCTGAGTGCTCTGGAGCAGGTTCATCAAATATCTCCATACTTTGCTCTGTTCACCTTTTCTTCGATCCGACTAATCTCCCAGTCCCTGCCTCTGAAAAGCATCCCCACAGCACGATGCTGATACCACCATGCTTCACCGTTGGGATGGTGCAAGGTTTCCTCCAGATGTGAAGCTTGGCATTCAGGCCAAAGAGTTCACGCTTGGTTTCATCAGACCAGAGAATCTTGTTTCTCATGGTCAGAGTCCTTTAGGTGCCTTTTGGCAAACTCTAAGCGGGCTGTCATGTGCCTTTTACTGACACGTGTGTGCCTTTCCAAATCTTGTCCAATCAATTGAATTTACCACAGGTGGACTCCAATGAAGTTGTAGAAACATTGTGGATGACCAATGGAAACAAAATTGAGCTCAAGTGCATCCTGAGTCTCATAACAAAGGGTCTGAATACTTGTGTAAATAAGATGTATTGTTTTGTTGTTGACATTTCTAAATACCTATTTTGGGTTTGTCATTACAGGTTATTGTGTGTAGATGGATTAAAATAAATAAAAAGTGTCAATATTCAAATAAGGCTGTAACGTAACAAAATGTGGAAAAAGTCAAGGGGTCTGAATACTTTCCGAATGCACTGCATTTTACACATATGCCTTTTATTCTCCTCCAAAAGTAAAAGCAAGAAATGCATCACCTATGCCTCTTCTGCCATTCATTCCTATACAGCACCACAGTGGAGGTGTCATAATACCCATAAAACCTGGTGGTCAAACAGGGAAGTGGTTCTAATCATTTTCCCACCATTATTTTTTCCCATAGGAGATTTTAGAAACACATAAAATAAGGACTGTATTTCGTATAGGCTTATGTGCTGTTTTGATAACCATGTAAATCTCTCTCGGACAAGGTGACAAATATTTGACTGCATTTTACTCAGATGCAAAACTACAAATCCCTGCAAGCTCCTGCACCACATCTCTAGCTGACACCTTTGCTAACAGGTATTGTGTCTATTTAAAACTTGCACAAGACTGTTCACAGAATTGTCCATTTAATGTAGGCAATGCTATTACTACATTTAGCGAACATTCGAGGGGGGTAAATAGTAATCACATTGTCCTAGAGATTTACACGGTTATCAAAACAGCACGCAAGGGTAAATCTACACAAAACACAGCCCTTGTTTTAAGTGTTTCTAAAATCCACTATGGGAAATATGAATGGTGGGAAAACGATTGGAACCATATCCCTGTTTGACCACTAGGTTATGGGTATTATGACTCATTGGTACTCGAAGACTGGTTTGGATTTCTCCCTGACCAAAATAGCTGCCATTCTCAGAACATTCTAGAACTTGAGGGTCTATGACATAGCTGTCCACCCCCTTATCGGTAGAAAGTAGTATAACCACGCATGCCCGCACTAAAACTGTCAATTTCTCTTACCAAAAATAGACCATGAAAACACCATCATTGCAGTAAAATTATCACTACGACACTTAATGTAGATGATTTAGTGTAATGCATAATTCATTTTTTATTCGTTTGATTTTATAATTTTGTTTCTTATGTTTACTGGTTTCCCAATAATAGGATAATGTTGGATGTTGTTTTAAACTAAATTAGTTCTATAAGGTTGTCACAAAGGATCTATGCACACAAGATATTTTAGGATGCAAAACATCACGTTTACAGCTTATATTCTGCAGCTCATGCTTTGTAATAAAAATGTAATATAAGGCATTGATTGCTTCATTGAACAATTACTGATAGCCCACAAATAACAAGCGTCTGCATTGACTGGGTCCTAATATTATTTGCAACTTCACAGTTGATAAACATGGTCATATAAAAACGTAGCCTCAATGCGTTTTGCAGCGATAAGAACATGTTTTTTTCCCCCTTCATGTTTACAATACAAATATGCACTTAAAATCCAAACCTTATATACTGCATAAGGAATCTACTAACATGTTGAAAAACATGCATTCCAAACAGCACTTTTCCTTGAGAAAACCCTCCCAAAGTTTCAATGGGTACAGTGCACTTACCTCTGCCAATATTCAACACACCAGCTTCCTTAAAGCTCGCTTCAACCGGCTGTAACTTGAAATGCTGTTTTCCCTGCCTGAAAAAGGGTTGTATGCTGGTTATATCCAAACCCGGTATGGATTAAGGGGCAGGATTGGAATGGAACTTTTCTTCTGCGAAAACATTATCAACTAAATACCATACATACACGGTACTCGGACGTAAATAACCGACCACTTTACATATTTGACTCAACTGAATAGATACATCAGTGGCAGTTAAACAGTTTTAGCGTGAAAATATAGCTGTAGGTGTCGAGTTTTTAAAAAAAAGGAATGAAATACACGTCCGGGTTTTCTTGAATCTGTTTTCAGCGGGTTTTCAGGTCTTGTAGTAAACAAGATAACCATGTGGTAAGGATGTCAGCGTTCATTGGTCAAACCCTGTTTTTCTAGACACACGCCCCACAAAGCTCACTTGTTTACGGTAGCTTGGATTTGGGCTTGTTTGAGTGGAGCTCACAATGGACGTACAGTAACTCAACTAGGTTACATTGTTGTATGCATGCTGCAGAAAGCAAACACCTACATTGAAAGTTGCAACGTTGCTCATCATTTCAGTGCAAGTTTAGAACTTGGTCACATTGCTTCAGTGAAAGTTTGTCATAGGCTACGATAGGGAATTTGGTGAAGTTCTAAATTAATTATTATAATAAATGTTATATACTGTTATTTCTATTAGGCCTATTTTTGCCATTTCATACCCATCTGCAACATTAACAATATTGCTACTGTAATGTCACAGCTCCATTCTAATCTCACAATTAATCCGCGTTTGACTAAACCAGTCAGATGAGATTCACTGTGTGATTTACACAGTAGCCTATGCAATCCACACGGCCATTGTTTACACTAATTATAAGGTGTTGGCTCTCCTTTTCTTGAGGTGAAAAACAACAGGTATGTGGATGGCTTGTATGGGCATGGTGTACCCTATACAGCAGTTTACATCAGTGGTTCTCAAACATTTCCTCAGGGACCCCTTACATTTCACCTGGTTCATTTCATTAAGGGCTTGATGATTAGTTGACAAGTTGAATCAGGTGTGCTAGCTCTAGAATAGACATGGGTCAAATACATGGAACGGCTGAGTGTCCCCAAGGAGATGCTTGCGAACCACTGGTGTACATAAAATAGATCAGTGGTTTCTTAAACCTCTCCTCTGGGACCCAAAGCCATTCCCTGTATTTTATATCTTCCAGAACGTGCACACCTGATTCAATTTGCCAACTAATCATCAGCCCTAGGTGAATGACAAGCATTTCGATACACTTGCATTAACATCTGCTAACCATGTGTAGGTGACCAATAACATTTGATTTGAATCGGGTGAGCTAGTTGAAGGCTACAACAGAGAGGAAGAGGAAAAGCAAGAGGATTTTACTCCCCCCAAAATCTGTGAGATAATCCCCTTTTGTATGGATGTCTATGAGAAAGTGTAGAGATAGGTGTGTCTTATTTGTTCTAATACAAGTTTCTTCATATTACACATTTAGACTACCGATATAAGTGGAGGCACGTGGCATTCCCGCAATTGTTAGAATCATGACTTTGTTGTGCCTGCTGTTCAAACACCTATCTGCCCTCTCATTCAATAGAATGGTCCTGCCTGATATCGCCTCCTCTTTTGAGGACATGCATTTCTATTGTTAGAGCGGTCACTTGACTATCTTGTCAATTTAATCGAAAATCTTTGGCTACAACAAAATAGGTTTGAGAACCACAGATATTGTGTAGCTATAAAGATGAAGGACCAGGGACGCTGTTTTAATCTAATTTGTTTTCACATTCCGTGAATATTGGCGAGAGGAGATGTGACGACATCCCCATGCAGTTACAGAATACCGATTTTAGCCTAACGGTCTGGCTCGAGAGATTGTAGTTCGTCATTTTATAGCTCTTACTGCATGGGGAGCTCGTGCTGTACGTGCGGGTGAGCGTCTGGTCGATCAGGCATATATATACACACGCGCGCGCACACACACACACACACACACATTGAAAAGCTGCACGTAGAGAGCGTACAACACGTCGTCCTTGGTGTGTGGGGGTGGGTGAGTCAGTGGCGCTCTAAAGAATGTTGTTGCGAAATAGGCCTACACTCTGGTCCACTGACCCAGATACAGCTAAGTTAGTTTATAGTTAGTTACTCAGTTCACGGGCTCCCTTCTCAGCTTTCACACTTGCATATAAATGTATCCGACTGGCAACTAACTTACCCCGTCTCAATCCTGTGAAAATAAGGGCACCATTACATGTAAAAAAACACACAAAAAACAGATACACGCATAGGCTATACCCTGCAGCAAATCAGTTTCATGTTATTGTATCTCTCTCCCGCTCTCAATTAAAGGTCTTTATTGGCATGGGAAACATATGTTTACATTGCCAAAGCAAGTGAAATAGATAATAGACAAAAGTAGAATAAAAAATTAACAGTAAACATTACACTCACAAAAATTTCTAAATTAAAGACACATTTCAAATGTCATTTTATGGCTCCATACCGTATTGTAACGATGTGCAAATAGTTAAAGTACAAAGGGGAAAATAAATAAACAAATCTTGCTGCTGCGATGGCACACTGTAATATTTCTCCCAATAGATATGGGAGATCAAAATTGATTTTGTTTTTGAATTCTTTGAAGGTCTGTGAAATACACTACCATTCAAAATTCTGTGGTCATTTCCATGTTGTTGAAAGAAAAACAACATTTTTGAACATTAAAATAACAACAAATTGCTCAGAAATACAGTGTAGACATTGTTAATGAAGTAAATGACTATTGTAGCTGGAAATGTCTGATTCTTTATGGAATATCTACATAGGCGTACAGAGGCCCATTATCAGCAACCATCACTCCTGTGTTCCAATGGCATGTTGTGTTAGCTAATACAAGTTTATCATTTTAAAAGGCTAATTGATTATTAGAAAACCCTTTTGCAATTATGTTAGCACAGTTGAAAACTGTTGTCTGATAAAAGAAGCAATAAAACTGGCCTTCTTTAGACTAGTTGAGTATCTGGAGCATCAGCATTTGTGGGTTCAATTACAGGCTTAAAATGGCCAGAAACAAAGCACTTTCTTCTGAAACTCGTCAGTCTATTCTTGTTCTGAGAAATGAAGGCTATTCCATGCGAGAAATTGCCAAGAAACTGAAGATCTTGTACAACGCCGTGTACTACTCCCTTCACAGAACAGTGCAAACTGGCTCTAACCAGAATAGAAAGAGGAGTGGGTGGACAACTGAGCAAGAGGACAAGTACATTACAGTGTTTCGTTTGAGAAACAGACGCATCACAAGTCCTCAACTGGCAGCTTCATTAAATAGTGCCCGCAAAACACCAGTCTCAACGTCAACAGTGAAGAGGCGACTCCGGGATGCTGGCCATCTAGGCAGAGTCCCTCTATCTAGTGTTTGAGTTATTTTGCCCATCTTAATCTTTTATTTTTATTGGCCAGTCTGAGATATGGCTTTTTCTTTGCTACTCTGCCTAGAAGGCCAGCATCCCGGAGTCGCCTCTTCCCGTTTCCAGCTACAATAGTAATTTACAACATTAACAATGTGAACACTGTATTTATGATCATTTTGATGTTATTTTAATGGACAGAAAATGTGCTTATCTTTCAAAAACAAGGACATTTCTAAGTGACCCCAAACGTTTGAACAGTAGTGTATATTTGGCCGGAGGTTAGGAAGTGCAGCTCAGTTACCACCTCATTTTGTGGGAAGTGTGGACATAGCCTGTCTTCTCTTGAGCTCCAGGTCTGTCTACTGTGGCCTCTCTCAATAGCAAGGCTATGCTCACTGAGTCTGTACATAGTCAAAGCTTTCATTAATTTTGGGTCACCCACAGTGGTCAGGTATTCTGTCACTGTGTACTCTCTGTTTAGGGCCAAATTGCATTCTAGTTTGCTCAGTTTGTTTGTTAATTCTTTCCAATGTGTCAGTAATGATCTTTTTGTTTTCTCATGATTTGGTTGGGTCTAGTTGTGCTGCTGTCCTGGGGCTCTGTGGTGTCTGTTTGTATTTGTGAACAGAGCCCCAGGACCAACTTGCTTAGGGTACTCTTCTCCAGGTTCATCTCTCTGTAGGGGATGGCTTTGTTATGAAAGGTTTGGGAATCGCTTCCTTTTAGGTGGTTGTAGAATTTAACTGCTCTT